>NC_140991.1:259571294-259957656 GCF_052327205.1 Somniosus microcephalus | reverse complement strand
TTTCCACTCAGATCCTCCCAGGGAGCCCCTGATCAGGAGCTACTTCAGCTAAGATGCACCAACTGATGCAAACTAGAAAAGCCTGACTGTAACCCAGCCAACCAAATGATTACCCATCATTAAAGAGCATCCTAATATTTGCCTGCAAAAAGAAACAGAAAATGTGAAACAGACGACTCAAATCCTCCTAAACATCTTTACCAGATTTCAGGGCTAACCTCAAAAAAAAAAGCAGCAGACAAACTTGAAATGCCTATCAGCTGAGGAGAAACACAACTACAACTGAAAGTGGAAACACAAATCGAAAAGCCAGAGAACTAGAAAGTGCAGTAAAAATAACTTCAGAACTCTGCAAACACATTTTATAAAAGTTTTGAATCACAATCAGCACTTGAAGAATGTGGCTTTAAACCTGAATTTAGTTGAAATTTAATGTTTTTTTTAAGATATATCCCCAAAAGCCCATAATTAATGACCATCATTTTATTTAAATATATATATACTAGCTGGGGAGCCCTGCGTTGCGAGGGCAATTTTGGGGCGCTTGGTCTCCCTGCCCCTGTGTGTCCCCCCTCTCCCTGTCATGTCCTCTCCCTGTCCTATCCCTCCCCTCCTCTCCCTCCCCTCCTCTCCTCCCTCCCCTCCCGTCTCCCTCCCTCCCTCCCCCCACCCCCACACCTACCCTCCCCCACCCCCTCGCCCATCCCCTCCCCCCCGCTCCCCTCTGTCCCTCTCTCCGGCCCCTCCCCCTGCCTAGCGCCTGAGGTCCGGTTCTGAGGCCGGGACGGACCGGAGCGGAGGTCCCCGCGTATGGCGCGGCAATATATATATATATATATATATATATATGTATATATTTCAGCAATAATACTTTCTGATGCGGATATCTTGAACCATTCAACTTCCTTTAACTTGGGATCCAAGAATGGTGATGTGTAAATCAGCCCTATACTGCCTGTGGTATTGTTATTCTATTTCAGATTTCAAAGCAGTGCTCCCCAAATCCAAATTTAATTTGACTTACCACAGGGCCCTGGTTCTGCAATGTTCTGGCTATCCCACAATGCCTGCAGAGATGACAGTCGATCTGAAGGCTCCATTGTCACCTTTTTCACGACCTTCCTGTTATATACATATAAATAAAAAAGGAACATCTTATTCAGAATGCTCTTCTGACTTGAGTCTAAGAGTTGAGGTTTGCTTGAAAAAACAATTGCTTTCTGGTCAGAAATTCTAAGCACAGTGTTCATGCTTGATTTATTGCCCCTCCAAAAAGAGACTTTCCATATATTTTCCCCCTTTGCTCACCTTTAAATCTCTTGTCTGCCTTACAGAAAGCTCTTTTTGGCCACATACTTCTATCTGTAACAGCATCAGTATCGATCTATCTATATACTTGCTGAAGTGCCTGGCGGTGCCGAGGCTTTTTCGAGGGAATGTTGTTGTTGGAAGAGAGAGAGAGCGCGACTGGGGGGAAGAGAGGGAGGGGAGGGGAGGGGGTGGAGGGATGGGGGAGGAGGGGAGGGGGAGGAGGGGAGGGGAGGGTGGGGGGGAAAGGGAGGGAGGGGGGGAAGGGCGGGGGGGGAAAAGGAGGGCGGGGGGGAGAAGGGAGGGCAGGGGGGAGGGAGGGCGGGGGCCCCCCCCGAGGGTCACGGCCCCCCCCCCCCCCAGGTGAAGACCGCCGATTGCGTGCGCAGCAGGAGCTGAGACGCGACGTCTCTGGCTCGGCTGGCGGGCCCGGTTGCCAGGGTAACCGTGACGCTGACCAAGCCCCGCCCCCGGGCCGAGCCAGAGAGAGAGAGACGCCGCGTCTCAGCTGCTCCTGCTGCACGCGCGGGCCCCCCCCCCCCCCACGAGGGTCGCGGCCTCCCCCCCCCCCCCGGAGAGTCGCGACCCCCGCCCCCACCCCCGCCCGAGGTGAAGACCGCCGATTGCGGCTGTGCGAGACGGCCGGCCGGGGTTGCCAGGGTAACGCTTGACGCTCAGCAAGCCCCGCCCCCCGGCCGAGCCAGAGAGAGATGCCGCGTCTCAGCTCCTGCTGCGCGCGCACCCTAGCGGCGCTGGGCTGAGGCTCGGCCCTCCAGCTTCGAGTGGGGCCGGGAGGTGCCTAGCTCGGGCGTGGGTGCGGAGGAGACGCCGAGGCTTCTAGGCCTACCTGAAAAACGGGGAAAGGTAGGAAAATTAATGAGATTAGATAAGTTAATTACTTTCTAAATCATTTTTTTTAAAACAGTATGTGTTTTAAAAGCAACGTTTTTTTTTTAAGACGCAGAAAGCGGGAAAAAGGAAAAGTTTGAATCAAGATGGCGGCGACTCACCTCGGTTCAGAACGATAAGGCCCGGCCACACGCGCACCGATTGGCCCGGCGGCACACGCCAGCAACCCGGCGTACGATTGGTCGAGCTCGAGGTCACTGTCGCTAATGAGCGGATAATGAGATGCTAATGAGCGGAACGTTGAAGGTTTTTGGATACCGCGGGCGGGATTTTAGCCCGGCCGAAACGTAAATACGCTTAAAACCGTCTCGGAAGCGTAAGCTTTCTTTGGAGGTAACGCGCGCGTAGGTACGCCCTGTAACTTTCGAGCGCATAGCCCGACAGACGCACAGGCGATGACAGAATGACAGACAGAATGACAGACAGACAGACAGACAGATCGACCGATTTATATATATAGATAGAAGATATATATGTAAAGCGGTTTGTCTCTGTCTGTCTGTCTGCTATGCACTCAAAAGTTATAGAGCGTACCTACACGCATTTTATATCAAAAGAAAGCTTATCATTAGGGGAGTCTAATAGGCGTATTTACTTTTTGGTCAGACAAAAATTGTTCCGACAGTATACAAAAAAGGTTAAAAAAACGGCAACATTCAGCTCATGAGCGTTGAGTGACGTGATGGTTGACCAATCGGTGCATCATGGGGGGGTGGTTCATTGTGTGTGTGGGCGGGCCTAATCCCTCTGAGTGGAGGTGAGTGGCCGCCATCTTGATTTCTAACTATTGATTTATTTTTCCCACTTTCTGTGTGTTTATTTTTCCCACTTTGTGTGTGTGTGGAGTGGAAATTGTTCTTAAAAAAAGTAAATTAATTTGTAAATATTTTTTCTAAGCTGATTAATTTTCCTACCTTTCACCCTTTTTTTCCCTCGACTCGCTGCCTCCGCCGGGCGCTGCAACCTTGGAGGGTTACCCCACCTGCAGGCCTCAAAGCCTCGGCCTCTCCTCGCCAGCCACGCCCGAGCTAGGCACCGCCCGTCCGCTGGGCACGCCCTGCGATCGCCGCCATCTTGGTAAACGCTGGCGGCGCGGGACTGAGCCGAGCGTGGCCATTGCCGCCATCTTAGTAAAGGCTGGCGGGGCGGGAGTCAGCGCACGTGTCAACGGTGGCGGCGGCCCGCAGCGCGACCTCAGCTAAGGTGAGTCCGGCGGGCCTCACGCGCTAGGCCGCGCACCGGCCGGCCCTGAGGCGCTGATCCACACACAGGGTCTTCGGCTCACCGCGACCGGGCTCTCAGGAAAGGCAGACAGAGAGGGGGAGGGAGAGAGACAGAGAGGAAATCAGGGAGAGACAGGGGGAGGGAGAGGAGAGGGGGGGAGGGAGGGAGAGGAGAGGGGGAGGGAGGGAGAGGAGAGGGGGAGGGAGGGAGAGGAGGGGGGAGGGAGGAGAGGAGGGAGGGAGGGAGAGGAGGGGGAGGGAGAGGAGGGGGAGGGAGAGGAGAGGGAGGAGGGAGAGAGGGAGAGGGGAGGGAGGGAGAGAGAGTAAAGCAGGGGGAGGGAGAGAGAGTGGGGAGGGAGAGAGAGGGGGAGGGAGAGAGAGGGGGAGGGAGAGAGGGGGGGGGAGGAAGAGAGAGGGGAGGGAGAGAGGGGGGGAGGGAGAGAGGGGGGAGGGAGAGAGGGGGGGAGAGAGGGGGGGGAGGGAGAGGGGGGGGAGGGAGAGAGGGGGGGAGGGAGAGAGGGGGGGAGGGAGAGAGGGGGGGAGGGAGAGAGGGGGGAGGCAGAGAGAGGGGAGGGAGAGAGAGGGGAGGGAGAGAGAGGGGGAGGAGAGAGAGGGGGAGGGAGAGAGAGGGGGAGGGAGAGAGAGGGGGAGGGAGAGAGAGGGGAGGGAGAGAGAGGAGGGATGGAGGGAGAGAGAGTAAAGCAGGGACAGACAGGGTGAGGGAGAGAGAGAGGGGGTGGGACAGGGAGGGAGAGCTCGCCTTCTTCCTTCCTTCCTTCCTTCGCAGGGGTCCATCGGGCCAAGCCTGAGGCGCTCCTTCCCCCCCTCTCTCTCCAGGCTAACCCAAACTAAATCCAGCAGTCTCTCTCTCTCTCTTCCCCCCCGTCTCTTTCTTCCCCCCCCGTCTCTCTCTTCTCCCCCCCTCTCTTCTCCCCCCCTCTCTTCTCCCCCCAGTCTCTCTCTCTTTCTCTCTCTTCACCCCAGTCTCTCTCTCTTTCTCTCTCTTCCCCCCAGTCTCTCTCTCTTTCTCTCTCTTCCCCCCAGTCTCTCTCTCTCTTCCCCCCAGTCTCTCTCTCTCTCTCTTCCAACAACAACATGCCCTCCAAAAACCCTCGGCACCGCCGGGCACTCCAGCTAGTAGTCTATATTTCTGTATTTGTCCTACAAGAACTTTTTGTTCCTCAATGCCCAATTCACAAATGCTGAAGTACGATGCACTGTTTGGTTCCAAAATATGAAAAAGGGGGAACAATTCAGTTGTTTGCGCCTCCAGTTAGCGCCTTAAGAGGGCACTAATGGGGCGCAAAGCAACTAGCGCCCGGGCGCGGCGATGTTTGCGCCGCTCGCAAAATTAACTAGACATTTTGCTGCGGCGCTAAACACTACCGCCACGATCTCCTGCGCCGGCGGATTGTGATGTCAGTCGAGAGCGCAACGCCCCGTTCCGGATATTGAGTGGCGCCCCCTGCCTTACCGCCTGCCGCTAGCAATGACAGGTTGAGGGGAGTGTTATGCTGTCAGAAAGGGACTAGGGGAGCGCTATTTAAAGGCACCCACTTCCTGCCTTTTTTTGTCGGTGACATTTTTGCACCACGCATTCCGAGAGAGAGAGACTTCTGGAAAGATTCAACGCTGTGTGAAGGAGTTTTGAGTACTGAGCAGCACTTTGCAGGTTTATTTACATAGATAGAAACATAGAAGATAGGAGCAGGAGTAGGCCATTCGGCCCCTCGAGCCTGCTCCGCCATTCAATGCGATCATGGCTGATCATCCAAATTCAGTACCCGGCCCTGCTTTCTCCCCATACCCCTTGATCCCTTTAGCCTTAAGAAATATATCCAACTCCTTCTTGAATATATTTAATGTATTGGCCTCTACTGCCTTCTGTGGTAGAGAATTCCACAGGTTCACCACTCTCTGGGTGAAGAAATTCCTCCTCATTTCTGTCCTAAATGGCCTACCCCTTATCCTTAGACTGTGACCTCTGGTTCTGGACCCCCCGACCATTGGGAACAGCCTTCCTGCATCTAGTCTGTCCAGTTCTGTCAGAATTTTATAAGTTTCAATGAGATCCCCTCTCATTCTTCTAAACTCCAGCGAGTACAAGCCCAATCGACCCAATCTCTCCTCATACATCATTCCTGCCATCCCAGGTATCAGCCTGGTGAATCTTCGCTGAACTCCTTCCATGGCAAGAACATCCTTCCTCAGATAAGGCGACCAAAACTGCACACAATGCTCAAGATGTGGTCTCACCAAGGCCCTGTATAACTGCAGCAAGACATCCTTGTGCCTGTACTCAAACCCTCTCGCTACGAAGGCCAACATGCCATTTGCCGTCTTAACCGCCTGCTGCACCTGCATGCTTACCTTCAGCGACTGGTGCACAAGGACACCCAGGTCTCGTTGCACTTCCCCTTCTCCCAATCTATTGCCATTCAGATAATAATTTGCCTTCCTGTTTTTGCCACCAAAGTGGATAACCTCACATTTATCCACATTATATTGCATCTGCCATGCTTTTGCCCAATCACCCAACCTGTCCAAATCATACTGGAGTTTCTCGGCATCCTCCTCACAGCACACACGCCCACCCAGCTTTGTGTCATCTGCAAACTTGGAGATATTACATCTAGTTCCCTTGTCTAGATCATTAATATATATTGTGAATAGCTGGGGTCCAAGGACCGATCCCTGCGGTACCCCACTAGTCACTGCCTGCCACTCGGAAAAAGACCCGTTTATTCCAACTCTTTGCTTTCTGTCTGCCAACCAGTTCTCTATCCAAGTCAATACCTTGCCCCCAATCCCATGTGCCTTAACTTTACACACTAATCTCTTATGCGGGACCTTATCGAAAGCCTTCTGAAAGTCCAAATACACCACATCCACTGGTTCTCCCTTATCTATTTTACCAGTTACATCCTCAAAAAATTCCAGTAGATTAGTCAAGCATGATTCTCCTTTTGTAAATCCATGTTGACTTTGTCCGATCCTGTCACTGTTTTCCAAGTGCTCTGCTATTACATCTTTTATAATGGACTCTAGCATTTTCCCCACTACCGATGTCAGGCTTACTGGTCTGTAATTCCCCATTTTCTCTCTACCACCTTTTTTGAATAGTGGGGTAACATTAGCTACCCTCCAATCCATGGGTACAGTTCCAGATTCCATCGAATGCTGGATGATGACCAGCAAAGCATCAACTATTTCTAGGGCCACTTCCTTAAGTACCCTAGGATGTAGATTATCAGGCCCTGGAGATTTATCGGCCTTCAATCCCATCAATTTGCCTAACACCATTTCCTTACAAATACTGATTTCTTTCAGTTCCTCCCTTTCATCAGACTCTATGTTCCCCGACATCTCTGGGAGGTTATTTGTGTCCTCCTTTGTGAAGACAGAATCAAAATATGTATTTAATTGGCCTGCCATTTCTTTGTTCCCCATTATAAATTCCCCTGATTCTGACTGCAAGGGACCTACGCTTGACTGTCTCTTCACATATCTTTAAAAGCTTTTACAGTCAGTTTTTATGTTCCCTGTAAGCTTACTCTCATATTCTATTTTCCCTTTCTTAATTAATACCTTTGTCCTCCTTTGTTGAATCCTAAACTGCTCCCAATCCTCAGGTTTACTGCTTTTTCTGGCCAATTTATATGTCCTCTCCTTGGATCTTATGCTATCCCTAATTTCCCTTGTTAGCCACGGTTGAGTCACCTTTTCTGTTTTATTTTTATGCCAAACTGCGATGAACAAATTCTGCAGTTCATCCATGCGGTCTTTGAATGTTTGCCATTGCCTATCCACCGTCAACCCTTTGAGTGACACTCCCCAATCAATCCTACCCAACTCACGCCTCAGACCATTGTAGTTTCCTTTATTTAAATTTAGGACCCTAGTCTCTGAGTCGACTACTTCATTCTCCATCTTAATGAAGAATTCTATCATATTATGATCGCTCCGACCCAAGGGGCCTCGTACAACAAGATTGCTAATTAATCCTTTCTCGTTACATAATACCCAGTCTAAGATGGCCTGATCTCTGGTTGGTTCCTCGACATATTGGTCCAGGAAACCATCCCTTAAACACTCCAGGTATTTCTCCTCCACAGTATTGTTACTAATTTGGTTAGCCCAATCTATATGTAGATTAAAGTCACCCATGATGACTACTGTGCCCTTATTGCACGCTCCTCTAATTTCCCTTTTAATGCCATCCCCAACCTCCGCATTACTGTTTGGAGGTCTATATACCACTCCCACTAACGTTTTCTGTCCCTTGGTATTTCTCAGTTCTACCCATACAGATTCCACATCATCAGAGCTAATATCCTTCCTTATAATTGTGTTAATCCCTTCTTTAACCAGCAATGCTACCCCACCTCCCTTTCCTTTTTGCCTATCTTTCCTGAATATTGAATACCCCTGGATGTTGAGTTCCCAGCCTTGGCCACCCTGGAGCCATGTTTCCGTAATCCCAATCAAATCATATTCGTTTACCTCTATTTGCGCAGCTAATTCATCCACCTTATTACGAATGCTCCTCGCATTAAGACACAAAGCCTTCAGGCTTGTTTTTTTTAACGCTTTTAGACCTATTAGAATTATTATTTACTGTGGCCATGTTTGATTTAAACCATTGATTTCTCTGACTGCCACTTTTGTTTTACTCCTTCCTATCTTTTGCTTTTATCCTGGTTTCCCTTTCCTCTGTCCCCCTGCTCAGGTTCCCAATCCCAATTTTGATTTGCCCTTCCTTGCTTCGACAGCGCTCTGAGGTAGCGCCTCGCTCCTCGGCCTTTGCACCTTAAGACAGGTGTGAAGCGCCTGATTTAGCGCTCCAATCACCTCCAGGGGCGATAAAAGCCAAGTTTGCTGTCGAAGGCGATAATTAGCACCAGGCGCTAAACTTTGCGCACGGCCAATAATGGCGCCCCAAACAGGGCAATACTGAATTTTTCCCCAAAAATGTTTAAGGTATAAAGGGGAAACAATCATGCTTGCTCCACAGCTAGGTGAAAATGTACAACTTGATTTGGAGAAGAGTGTGCAAAAAGCTGCTTGGAAATAAAGACAAGTTTGATAAGAAATAGCTTGCCCGTTTTTCGTAGAAATTACTCTTTCTTTCCTAAAACCTATTCCCTATTTGGAATGTCACAGTACATAGAGGCACCGTACAGAAACCAAGTATAATCTCCACAAAATAAACAATATTATTGCCCATGTACATAAAATGGTTTAAGTCATTCACTAGTTTTAGCTACTTATTTTGCATCAGAATGTGAAGAAGTATGCTGTGGAAGTAACAGATTTGTAGATTTTACATGGGATACAGAAGCAGAAGAATGAATTATTGAAAAATGTTAGAAGATAAAACAGCTTAGAATAGCAGCTAAAGTTTTTGAGGAAAAACCCAAACTTCACCCTAATGAGACCAAGAAGCAGAAGGAGCAGTTGCTGCTAAAGCTATGGACCTCCAACTGGTGAAGCCTCCATTTGATACCGTTACAAGAACAGATGAGTGAGGCCATTCAGCCCATCTAGCTCATCCTTCCACAGAATTTCATGATTCCCCCACTGCCACAACATCTGTGTCATGAATGATTCCAGATAGCATGTGACCACAGTCTGGTTAAGAGGATGCACTCAGTGAGTTATGTACTCATGCTACTGATAAGGGGTTTCTGGTATCTGCTGTCCATTTAATGAGGACTCAAATCCATAAATGTCTGGTGTCTAATTACTAAAGTGACTATCCTTCAAGCTGGATTTCTTTGAGGCCAAGTTGGCTCCAGGCAACATGCCTAACTATACAAGATTGGAACAAAGTCACCCTCCATGGCAAACTTAATCAGATACTTGAATTAGGCAGCTCCAAGACCCTGTTGAGGATTGACTAGCCACTCTGGCTAATTAATTGGACCTGGGCAGGTAGATATGTCACTATACAGTCATCTGTGAAAGTTTGAAAAGTAATGCTCTTAATGGGCTGAATGACACTAGCTGGGCAACCACTGAAGCTTACCAGTTCCCTGTGCTTGAGCATTACCCCGGTGTATACTTGGGGAATCTAAAGCTTTGTTTATTTCTAACCTCTACCAAAGCCTTCTGGCAGAGTGTGAGCCTACAAAGATGGTGTGTACCCTCCATATTAGGTAAACAGTAACTCTATCTGTGTGGGTTTCTCAGTAGTTTGGAGTCTCAAGCATGGTGATGGGTTTACACACGGGGCAAATACCAGGCTGAATAAAATAAGGAAGAAAGCAAGAAAGATCTTGCATTTATATAGCACCTTTGAAGACCTCAGGACTCCCCTAAGTGCTTTACAGCCAATTATGTACTTTTCAAAGTGTTGTCACTGTTGCAACGTAGGGAAACATGGCAACCCAGTTGTGCATTGTTTTGTGGTTTTAGTTGAGGGATAAATGTTGGCCAGAACACCGAGAACCACCCTGCTCTTCTTCAAAAAGTGCTACTGGATCTTTTACATCCACCTGAGCAGGCAGACGGCCTCGGTTTAACATCTCATCCAAAAGATACACCTCCGACAGTGCAGAATTCCCTCAGTACTGCAATGATGTGTCAGCCTGGATTATATGCTTTGGTCTCTGGAATGGGGCTTGAACCCACAAACCTCTGACGCAGAGGTGAGAGTGCTACCACTGAGCCAAGGTTGACACTTCTAAACAAACATAAAAAAAGAAAACGTAAAACAAGATGATTTGACAGAGACAGAAAATGCTGGAAATACTCAGCAGGTCGGCTGCCTAACTTGCTGAGTATTTCCAGCATTTTCTGTTTCTATTTCAGATTTCCAGCATCTGCAGTATTTTGCTTTTGTATTAGATGATTTGACATACAAGGAAGTAGCTAAGATGTTAAAGAAAAAGTGTATTTGTGTACTGGAGATGTGGATGTGCAAAGAGAGAAGGCATAAAGGGCAATGTTAGAAGATATTTTCATGCAATTATTCAAATATGGAATGCATCACGACAAATGGTTATTGAAGCCAAGTCAATCACAGTGTCCAAGAAAGAATGTGATAAACGCTTGAAGAAAAATATTATATGCTATTGAGGAAAAGCAGAGGAATGGAATTAAGAGTAGACCGTACTGATATGGAGTCAGCACAATGGGCTAAATGGCCTCTTTTTGCCCTAAAATCTCTATGGGCCAGAAATTCAGTGGGCTTTGCGCCCAGTTACCGCCCAAAGAGGGCATCTGCGCCAGTAGAGGAGTTTGCGCTGATATTCAGCGCTGCGGTAATGGCGGCGGTAGCCGGTAGCGCTGCGCCAGCACCGATGACGTCATCGGTGTGCGCAGTGCCCCGGTTCCGCCCCGACCCCCATATTTAGTTGCGGCCGCCTCTTCCGCAGCGGCCGCAAACAACGATGTGAAGACCAGGCCATGCTGCAGCCTTAGTGGCGCTAGTTAAGGCGGAGGTGCGGCCGGCCGCATTTTCGGCGGCCGCCTGCCCGCACCTCCTTCCCCGGCCTCCTCCACCCCCCCCCCCCCCCGGCGGCATTGCCGGCTGCTTTCCGGGAGCCCGGCACTTCTCCGTGGTGCCGGGCTCATTTGCCGGCACTAGTGAGCGGCGATCTCCGAGTTGCAGGCACCTCCCCCTTAAGAGAAGGAGGAGGCCTGCAGTACCGCAGCCTGCCGCTCCGCAGCGGGTGGCGCTGCGGCACCTACAGCGCTGAAATTCAGTTTCAGCGCCCCAAGTGGGGGCGGGCACACCCTGGAATAGCGCCCGGTTCCGACTTGGGGCGCAAAAACTGAATTTCTGACGGGTGCAACTGGCTCCGCGCGCAGCGCTAACTTTTGGGCGCTAGCCAGCTGGCGGGGCCAAAGTGAATTTCTAGCCCTATGATTCTAAAGTATAAGAGCAGAGTTCCACAGAAAAATCAAAGAGCTAATAGGGAAGAAAAATGCAACAAGTGGTTGTATTAGAACAGGGAGACATTTATGTGATAAAGAAAGCACGAAAGCTAGATGAGCAAACCTTGGAACTTATCAGTGCCTTAGAAGTCAAAGAAATGCAGATGAACTAGAAACACCACAGATCACTTAATCAGGGATTAAGCACATTACAAAGCTGGCGCATTCAAACTACTCAGTGGTTATTGCAGTTTATTCTGGGTTTAGAAAGGGCTTTTGTTGCACTGTTGTTACCTCGTTGGTGCGTAAATCCTAAATCAGTACCAAGATATGTGTAATTTGATTGATTTAAACCGTATACAATGTCAGAAAGGCTTCAAGTTATGCACAAAAGTGGCCCAAGAAGATGAAAAGCTTAGACTCTCCTGCTATAAAGTATATGAAGAAAGGAATAGAGTGAAGGTACAACAGAGCTGCTGCAGACTATGGATAAGGCTGGTATGCAGAAAATGCTCAATTCTGTGATATAGTCCACAGCTGAGGAATTCTACTCATGGGAGATAGATAAATAGAGATATAGACACACGCGGAAATTATTTTCCTGCGAAAAATCAATGGTGTCAGAACCATCAGTTCTATGAACCATGCTGTGAACATATTGTTAGAAATCACATTCAAGGAAATAAAAAAGAAACTGGAGTGGTAATTTACCAAGTAACAGTTTGGTTGAGAGGAAGTGGGAAAGGAACACTTGAAAACATAGTTGAAGAATAATGTGAGTATAACAGAGCGGCCAACAGAAAAGGGAAAAATACTTCATAAATTATGAGAAAGCATTTTGTGGGTGAAGCACAGAAAATGAATGAACGTCCTGCAGAGAGTTAAAAATGATGCAAAAGACATGCGATGTGAAATTGGGATTGGCAGCGCCTGTTGTTTGGGTGCTACGGGTGCTGTTTGGGAACCAAAATGGCATCTGATGCACGCGTGCGCACTTGTGGGGCGAATTGTGCCGGTGCAATGTTGGTGAGGGCACTACTACGTGCAGTTAACATCCACCGGAAGCAGGCCGAGCATGCAAATCATGACGCCAATCAACGTGCAACGCTGCTTTAATGCTGGTGGTGCCATTTTGGAGCTGCACTCACCCAGGCGAGTGGAGAGTATTTCATCACACTCCTGACACTTGTAGATAGTGGCAAGGCTTTGGGGAGTCAGAAGGTGACACAGTATTTATGTGGCTGGTCCAGTTAAGTTTCTGGTCAATGTTTATGGTGGGGATTTGACGATGGTAATGCCATTGAATGTTAAGCGGAGGTGGTTAGACTCTCTCTTGTTGGAGATGGTCACTGCCTAGCCCAAATGTTACTTGCCACTTATCAGCCCACGATTAAATTTTGTCTTGGTCTTGCTGCGGGCACAGACTTTTTTATTTATTTATTCGTTCGCGGGATGTGGGCGACGCCGGCAAAGCCAGCATTTATTGCCCATTCCTAATTGCCCTTGAGAAGGTGGCGGTGTGCTGTCCGATACAACGGAGTGGCTTGCTAGGCCATTTCAGAGGGCAGTTAAGAGTCAACCACATTGCTGTGGGTCTGGAGTCACATATAGGCCAGACCAGGTAAGAACAGCAGATTTCCTTCCCTAAAGGGCATTAGTGAACCAGATGGGTTTTTACGACAATCCGGTAGTTTCATGGTCACCATTACTGATACTAGCTTTTTATTCCAGATTTATTTATTAACTGAATTTAAATTCCCCAGCTGCCGTGGTGGAATTTGAACTCATGTCTCCAGATCATTAGTCCAGGCCTCTGGATTACTAGTCCAGTGACATAACCACGATGCTACTGTACCCGGACTGCTACATTATCTGAGGAGTTGTGAATGGAACTGAACACTGTGCAATCAGCAAACATCCCCACATCTGTCCTTAAGATGAAGAGACGTCATTGATGAAGCAGCTGAAGATGGTTTGGCCTAGGACACTGCCCTGAGGAATTCCTGCAGCAATGTCCTGGGGCTGAGATGATTAGCCTCCAATAACCGCAACCATCTTCCTTTGTGCTAGGTATAACTCCAGCCAGTGGAGACTTTTTCCTCTGATTCCCATTGACTTCAATTTTACTCGGGCTCCTTGATGCCACACTCAGTCAAATGCTGCCTTGATGCCATGAGTTAACAGAATAAATAAAGTTCAGAAGAGTAAGACGTGGGCGTGGTATATCAAACTTTTCAACATATACTCCATTCATCATTGGGGCTGTCTGGATGACTTAGAGGCTGCATTCAAAATCAATGGAAAATTTATGAACAACCTTAAAAAAAGTATGTTGAAGATAGAGTACTGATTTCAGGCAGATTACAAAAGATACTTGAGAAGACAAACCTGATGAGTTTGGAAATATGGATTGAAAATAAAGGGCAAGACAACGTCACCAGTAATCGCAAAGAATGTGAACTCCAAAAAATGAACAGTATAGTTAATAGAGCAAGATGATAGAATATTGTTTATCTGTTCATCGAACAGCACTGTACAAATACAAACATTGAATTTTAAATGCAAAAGAAAGTACTGGAGGCATTTGAGTTATTGTTCTACAGAGGTATGCTAAAGTTTAATTTGACAATCGGAATGAATAATGAGGATGTCCTTGAACTAGCACAAGAAATGATGGAAAGATGACATACTGCAGACACATTATATAGGAGTCAGATTCATAATCTGGAGAAATCAATGGTAATAGAGTGAGGCAAAAGAGAACTTGACCAGCTAATGTGATGGTTTAGCAGAACTTCAGGGGCTAATATGATAAACTTTTTGTGGGGTGAAAGAGGAGGAGGGGAGGGTGTGAGAGAGAGAGAGAAAATGAGTATGTGCCAGGTAGAAATTGTAATTGAGAAATAGGGAGAGAGAATTTTCAACTTTTAGAGACAATAATCCGAGAAAAAATTAATTGTCACTTGGAAACATATGGGTTAATAAATGCCAGCCAGCACAGATTTGTTAAAAGCAAATCGTCTTTGACTCACTTGATTGAAAAGTACCACAAAATAGACTTGTTAGCAGAATTGAAGGCCATGGGATTACAGGGACAATGGTAGTGTGGATACAAAATTGGCTAAGAGACAGAAAACAGAGGGTAGTGGTGATTGGTTTTTCAGGCTGGAGGGGAGTATACAGTGGTGTCCTCCAGGGGTCGGTATTAGGACCGCTGCTCTTTTTGATATATATCAATGACCTGGACTTGGGTTTATAGGGCATAATTTCAAAGTTTGCAGATGAAACAAAACTTGGCAATGTAATAAACAGTGAGGAGGATAGCAAGGGACTTCAGGAGAACATAGACAGACTGGTGAAATGGACAGACACGTGGCAGATGAAATTTAACATGGAGAAGCGTGAAATGATGCATTTTGGTAGTAAGAATGAGGAGAGGCAATATAAACTAAATGGTATAATTTTAAATAGGGTGCAGGAACAGAGAGACCTGGGGGTGTAGGCACACAAATCTTTGAAGGTGGCAGAACAGGTTGAGGCATAAAATACAAAAGCAAGGAAGTTATGCTAAACCTTTATAATTCACCATTTAGGCCTCAGCTGGAGTATTGTGTCCAATTCTGGGCACCACACTTTAGGACGGATGTCAAGGTGTTAGAAAGGGTGCAGAGGAGATTTACCAGAATGGTACCAGGGATGCGGGACCTCAGTCGCATGGAGAGGCTAGAGAAGCTGGGGTTGTTCTCCTTAGAACAGAAGGTTAAGACGTGATCTGATAGAGGTGTTCAAAATCAGGAACCGTTTCGATTGCGAGTAAATAAGGAGAAATTGTTTCCAGTGGCAGAAGGGTCGGTAACCAGAGGACATAGATTTAAGGAATTTGGCAAAAGAACCAGAGGCGACCTGAGAATTTTTTTATCCCGGAAGTTGTTATGATCTGGATTGCACGGCCCGAAAGGGTGGTGGAAGCAGATTTATGAGTAACTTTCAAAAGGGAATTGGACAAATACTTGAAGGGCAAATGTTTGCAGGCTATGGGGAAAGGGACTAATTGGATAGCTCTTTCAAAGAGCAGGCACAGGCACAATGGCCCGAATAGCCTCCGTCTGTGCTCTATAATTCTATGATTCTAGCATAATCCAGCATATACAGCAGGGACTTCACCACCTCTTTTTAAGGTATCATGAGATGGAAATAAAATGTGCAACAAGTTCAAAAGGATTAGGTAATTAAAACAGTTAACAGATTTCTAAACCAAGCTTTTCATCAAACTGGTTTAAAGATTTTACACTTACTTAAATGCTACAAAGGACATGGCCTTGATGAGAGTACCTACATTGGCGAGAGCCCAGGGAGCATCTTCTTGAGGCACGTTCCCAGGTACCCCACCACTTCATTCACCTCTTCTGATGAAGTTAGTTTCAGGGGAAAAGTGCATCGATCAGTTTCTACAACCAACTGAAAAACATCAAAACAAATTCATAAATGTTTCAACTCTAGGGGACTCGGTCACACATAAATTGGACAATCCCACAGAAGTCAGATTTTATGCTACACCATTCCTTCCCATACCCAACAATAAGCTGGGTTAGTCTCACCAGCAATATTTCTGCTTTTCACCATTTCACAACAGGTTGACAAGTTGGTGCCGTTCTTATGTATTTTGTTTGCACTGGATTTACCGCAGCTTAAAGGGCAGAATGACTTGTGAGCACCGACTACTTTGGGGGAAAGAGAAAAAGAGCAATGGATACCTTGGCTACTCTATCTTTGCTATGTTGCCACTAAATTGAATCACTTATGGTGCCTGGAGAGGTCTGTCATGTCATCCGATATCTGTGAAGGCATGTTGTGGAATTAGGGAAGGGAACCTTAATCATGTCATCAGATATCTGTGAAGGCATGTTGTGGAATTAGGGAAGGGAACCGTACTGTATATACATCCTGGGGTCCATGACGCTTAATACCTTTCCAACCTTAGGCAGAGGTCGCATATCACTCAATCGGACTGCCTCAAGTTCTTCAGTCATTTTGGAAGTGATCAACACCAACTAGACAGTTGGAGAAAATCCTAGACAAAGGATTACACTTTTCAACGGAAGACTATGAGATTTAAAAAAATTATTTTGCATGTAAAAGGAACCCATGCATACCAGAGCCAAAAGTAAACCACTAAAGAGACAGGCAACCGGAATTGATTTACCCTGTGTGATTCCCCAAACTCACCCATGAAATATTGATCATAAACATGGAATTAAATAAAAATTGTGACCAGATAACATTTTTGCATATATTTAAAGGCTGCTCTGAACAAAATATTGTGCTCCCATCTCAAAGCTACCCCTAATCCACATGAAATACAAGATCCTATGGTAACAAGATCTACTTGTACTAATGTTTCTAGTAGGGCATTTCATATCCTAACAAGTTTTTGTGCTGTAAAAAAATTCCTAGCCTCTCCCTTTGTTCTTTTGGTCATGATCTTCAAATTTATGCCCCTTCTATATTCGACTCACCAACCACTGGAAATAGTTTATCCCTATTTACTTCCCCAAAACTATATACGATTTTGAACTTTTATAATGGATCTGTTAAACATCTCCAATTGTCAGCTTGGCTCTGTGGTGGCACTCTCATCTTAAGAGTCAGAACATCATGGGTTCAAGCCCCCTCCAGGACTCGAGTACATAATCTAAGCAGTAGTGCATTTTCAAAGGGCACTGTCTTCTGAAAGAGACCCTATTCAAAGAAGAGGACGGAGTTCTTCTGGTATCCTGGTAAACATTCATCCTCAACCAACACCACTAAATCTGATCAACTAATCATTTATCTCTGCTAGTAATAGGACCAGATTAGCTGTTGCGTATGATTACAAAACAACAATGACTACCTTCAAATGTAATTCATTGGCTTTTAAGTGCTTTGAAATGTCCTGAGAACACAAACACAAAAGGCACTATATAAATGCAAGTTCTTCTGCTTCCTAATGAAAATGGCTCCAATTTCTCCGGTCCTAGATGCAGGTCCTGGGATTTAATATGGTACTAGTGTAGAAGCCACCATGCGGCTCCACTCACTTGCAACATCAGAAAACAACATTTTCATGTGCGTACTCTGCAAGTGGTTTCCCTAGAACCTATCATAACATTCCCATGGTGTGCGCAAAATGAGGAAAGCAAGTCACACCCCCATCCACATCCATGGGGCTGTGGTGGAAAGGGTGGACAGCTTTAAGTTCCTCGGAGTCCACATCACGGAAGACCTCCCCTGGTCCCTCAATACCTCCTCTCTGGTGAAGAAGGCCCAGCAGCACCTATATTTCCTAAGGAGGCTGAAGGGATGTAACCTGTCACCCCTGATCCTCTCTAACTTTTACCACTGCACTATAGAGAGCATCCTGACAAACTGTATCACAGTATGGTATGGCAGCTGTAGCTACTATGACCGGAAAGCCCTGCAGCAGGTAGTCAAAACTGCCCAACGCATTACCAGCACCCGGCTACCGACCATAGAGCACATATACCAGAAACGCTGTTTACGGAGGTCACGGACCATCATCAAAGACCCTACCCACCCCAGCCACAGTCTGTTCGCCCTCCTGCCATCTGGGAGATGCTACAGATGCATTCGCACCCGAATGACCAGATTTAGGAACAGCTTCTTTCCCAGGGCTGTCATCCTACTGAACTCCACAAATAAACTCTAAAGCCTACACATCTGCCAATGCACTTTATTATGTTTATGTTAATGTATTACAAGCCAAATGAATGTTGAATGTTTAAATGTCTTAATCTAAATGTACACTCTCGGGAGCCGCAAGCCTACATTTCGTTGTACTGCATTTGTGCACTAACAATGACAATAAAGTTGATTATTATTATTATTATAAACTTCTACCGTATTACTGCTGATTTATCTCAAGTCAAATGAATGTCAACTTTACAGGTGTAGCAAGTACATAAGAACATAAGAATTAGGAGCAGCAGTAGGCCATACAGCCCTTCGAGCTTGCTCCGCCATTCAATAAGATCATGGTTGATCTTCGACCTCAACTCTGCCTTCCTGTACTATCTCCATATCCCTTGATTCCCCTAGAGTCCAAAAATCCATCTATCTCAGCCTTGAATATACTCAATGATTCAGCATCCATAACCCTTTTGGTAACCGTTGGTGGCTGTGCCTTCAGATGCCTAGGCCCTAAGCTCCGGAACTCCCTCCCTAAACCTCTCCACCTCTCTTTCCTCCTTTAAGATGCTTCGTAAAACCTACCTCTTTGACCAAGCTTTTGGTCATCTGCCCTAATTTCTTATGTGGCTCGGTGTCAATTTTTTGTCTCAACACTCCTGTGAAGCGCCTTACACAAGTTATTGTTGTTGTAAAGAATTCCAAAGATTAACATCCCTTTGAGTGAAGAAATTCTTCCTCATCTCAGTCTTAAATGGCCGACTCCTTATCCTGAGATTATGCCCCCTAGTTCTAGACTCTCCAGCCAGGGGAAGCAACCTATCAGCATCTACCCTGTCAATCCCCCTCAGAATCTTAGATGTTTCAATGAGATCACCTCTCGTTCTTCTAAACTCCAGAGAGTATAGGCCCAATCTACTCAATCACTCCTCATAGGACAACCCTTCCATTCCAGGAATCAATCTGGTGAACCTTTGTTGCACTGCCTAGAAGACCAAAACTGCGCACAGTGCTCAAGGTGCGGTCTTCAACCCCCTTGCAATAAAGGCCAACATGCCATTTGCCTTCCTAATTGCTTGCTGTACCTGCATGCTAACTTTCTGTGTTTCCTGTACGAGGACACCTAAATCTCTCTGAACACCAACATTTAACAGTTTCTCACCATTTAAAAATATTCTGTTTTTCTATTCCTCCTACCAAAGTGAATAACCTCACATTTTCCCACATTATACGCCATCTGTCACCTTATTGTCCACTCACTTAACCTGTCTATATCCCTTTGCAGGCTCTTGGTGTCCCCCTCACAGTTAACTTTCCCACCTAGCTTTGTATCATCAGCAAACTTGGATACATTATACTCGGTCCCTTCATCTAAGTCATTAATATAGACTGTAACTAGCTGAGGCCCAAGCACTGATCCTTGCGGTACCCCACTAGTTACAGTCTGCCAGCCGGAAAATTACCCGTTTATCCCTACTCTCTGTCTTCTGTCTGTTAACCAATCCTCTATCCATGCTAATATATTACCCCAACCCCATGAGCCCATATCTTGCGTAGCAACCTTTTATGTGGCACCTTATCTCTTCCATTCCACATACTTGTAGAAGCTCTTAAAATCTGTTTTTATATTTCTTGCTAGTTTACTCTCATATTCTATTTTCTCCCTTATCATCAATTTTTTGGTCATCATTTGCTGCTTTCTAAAGCTTTCCCAATCCTCAGGCTTACTATCATTCTTTGCAACATTATAAGCCTCTTCTTTTAATCTAATACCATCCTTAACTTCTTTAGTTAGCTACAGATGGATCAATTTTCCAGTGGAGTTTTTATTTCTCAATGGACTGTATATTCGTTGAGAATTTTAGAATATTCCTTTAAATATTTGCCACTGCTTATCTACCGTCATACCTTTTAATCTAATTTCCCAATCTACCTTAGCCAACTTGCCCCTCAAACCTATGTAATTGGCTTTATTTAAGTTTAAGACTCTAGTTTTGAATTTAAGTATTTCACTTTTAAATTCAATGTGAAATACTTAGCATATTATGATCACTCTTCCCCATAGGATTCTTTACTTTGAGATTACTAATTAACCCTGTCTCATTACACAATGTAAGATCTAAAATAGCCTGTTCCCTGGTTGGCTCCGCGATGCATTGCTCTCGGAAACTGTCCTGAATGCATTTCATGAACTCGTCCTCCAGGCTACCTTTGCCGATTTGATTTGAATATGAAAATTAAAAGTCCCTCACAATTATTGTACTACTCCCACCGGCGTTTTCTGCCCCTTGTTATTTCTTATCTCCGTCCATACTGATTCTACTTCCTAATCTTCCAAGCCAAGATCCTTTCTCACTACTGTCCTTATGTCAACCTTTATTATCAGGGCTACCCAGCTTCCTTTTCCATTCTGCCTATCTTTTAAAAAAGTAAAGTACTCTGGAATATTTAGTTCTCAACCTTGGTTATCTTCCAACCACGCCTCTGTAATGGCTATTGGATCAAACCCATTTATCTCGATTTGTGCCACTAATTAGTCTACCTTGTTACGAATGCTTCGTGCATTCAGATAGAGTCTTTAATTTTAACTTTTTACCATTATTCCCTGCTTTCACCGTATTCACTAATGCAATATTACCGTTAAACTCTCTGTCCCTTCCTGTCACACCCTGTTTCTCTTTACCCAAATCGCTACACTGCTCCATTGCCTTGACATTTCTCTTCAGATTTCTAAACTTCCCCTCACCTGACCCCTCCCCCTCTTTTTAGTTTAAAGCCCTATCTACAGTCCTAGTTATTTGATTCATCAGGACACTGAACCCACCCTAGTTTAAGTGCAGCCCGTCCCAACGGAACAGCTCCTTCTTTCCCCAGTACAGGTAGACTATCCTTAATCCGAAAACCTCGGGACCAGCCGTGTTTCGGTTTTCGGAAAATTTCGGGGTGGGGGTCGGCGGGAGTCTGCGGGGGGGGGGTCGGCGGGGGGTCGTCCGCGGGGGTCGGGGTCGTACGCACGACTTACGCTGACCCTCTGCTCAGCGTAAGTCGTGCGCCACTCTCATGTCGTGCGCACGACTTACGCTGAACGAAAAAACCTTCGGTTTTTAGAGGGTTTCGGTTTTCGGAAGTTCGGATAAAAGGTAGTCTACCTGTACTGGTAGGGGATCTGTGGGTCAATTTGTAGTTTTGGAACACTGCTATTGTGAAAAAGGTGTCAATTTCTTTTTACATCCATCACAGCTTCTCACCTCCATTTCCATATAGTTTTGCAAGTCTTCCTCTCAAGCATTAGATCAGTGAGGCCTTTGTCAAGTTTGTTCGTCCACATTTGCCTCCATTCTCACCACTTTTTATATCATCATGGTAAATATATTAACTGGTCCCAGCAATGAACAATTGAAGCTGTAGCCAGCAATCCCCAAAGCTTTATGTTTGTAAAGAAACATGACGGATAGATATTTTAATTGGTTCACTGCAGACAAGTACCATAGCAACTCCAAGTGCTGGGAAGCAAAACTGCTTATTTTGAGAAGATGCAAAGCACAAACAAGTTTCCTCAGAATGTGCCAAAATATACCCCGAGGACATGTATTGCAATGAAGGAATGTTACACTGCTGTCAGTGCTGCCACAGCATTGATTTCATCCAGAAATAAGCTTTAAAAAATTTTTTAAGCTTTAAATAAGAATGCTGAGGGGGCCACCCAGCCTCCTGTTCATTATATCTTGTTTGAAGAAATCCAGAGTCAACAATTTTTTGTGGACTTTGTAAATCTGCACTTGGAAAAAATGGGGTACAGTACTACAGTAAATGTCTTTGCAAACATACCCTGCAGCGAAGTACAGCGCTTTTTGTAGCCCTGTTACAGCAAAACCACTTGGTTCAATGGCTAATTTAGGGTCAGGGCTTTGATGACACCACAGGTAATATAGGGAGGAGTGGTGTGTTGGCTACGAAGGGTTGGACAGCAACCCATCCATGTGGGACTAGAGTTTATGGACCACTGAATAAAAAAGACAGAACTTACACTTGTATATCACCAAGGAACTTCACAGAGGTACAAGGAAAACAAACACTGAGCCAAAAGGCGGAGCAATTACAAGTTGATGGTAAAACTTGTATTGATGGAAAGTTGATATAAACACATGTTTTCTATACTAAGTTTGAAAACTAGAAAAATTTAAAATGCAAGGGTTGATGGAAGCTTGGTCAAAGTGGTGGGTTTTAAGGAGGGTCTTGTAATGAGTGGTTTTGAGAGGAGGAAAGGGAGGTGGAAAGGTATAGGGAAAGCATTACAGAGAGTGGGCGCGAACCAGCTGAAAGCACTGTCACCAATGGTGTGGCAAAGTTTGCTGGGGAGGTGACAAATATGGTGAAATGGGAACATGCAGTTGCTGTGGTGTAAATGGGCTTTCAGAAAGCCTATGACAACACAGCACACACAGGAGACTGTTGATGATTAAGGGGTGTGGAATTAGCAGAACAATAGCAAATTGGATTAAAAACTGGTTAGAAGTGGAGAAACAGAATAGGAGTTAAAGGTACTTTCTCAGAATGGTTCGAAATGGGTAGCCATGTCGCACATGGTACTGTTCTGGGACCGCTTTTGTTCACCATTCACTACAACAATGACTTGTATATAGAGCTAGAGGGAGTGGTGTCCAAAAATTGTATTCTATACTAAAATAGGAGGCATGTAAATAATTCAGAGGACCAAAGGAAGCTGCAAGAGTGTATTGATAGCATGGTGACATGAGCAAAAAAGTAGCAGATGGAATTCAATGTCAGTAAATGCAAGATGGTACATTTTGATGAGAAAAAAAATAAAAGTAATAATTATACTTTGAATGGGGGAAAGCTGGATGTCGAAGAGCAGAGGGATTTGAGGGCTCAAGTTCACAAGCCCTTAAAAGTAGATAAGGCTGTAAAAACGCTAAGGAAATACTGGGTTTTCTGACAAGAGGTATATAATATAACGAACCTATATAAAACCGTAGTAAGATTGCAGCTGGAGTAGTGTGTGTAGTTTTGGGCTCCACCCTGTAAGAGGGTACAACACAGATTCATCAGGATGTTGTCTTGTACGAGGAAATACAAATACAAAGAAAGACTTAAAAAAATTGGGGCTGTTTTCATTAGAACAGAGAAGCTTGCAGGGCGATTTGATAGAGGCAGTTAGAATTACGATGGGATGGAACAGAGAAGATAGAAACAGACTGTTTCCAGTGATTGAGAAGTCAAGAGCGTGGGGACAAAGAGGTAAGATTTCTGATAGTGATTTAGAACAGAGCAGGAGAAACTTTTTTGACAAGAGGGTTGTGAGGCTGTACAATGCATTACGAGAGCCGGATCTGAAGCACAGAAGTGCCAACATTTAGGAATAGGTTAGGATAGATGGTTGTAAGAAAAAGGAATAAAAGGGACATGGGGAAAGGATAGGCACATAAGGTTAGGACAACTGCTTGTGTGGATATTATCAACATGGACTGCTTGGGCCAAACGGCTTGTTTCTGTGTTGCAATTTTTATGTAATTCTATGAAGGAGGATGGGGGAAGAGGCTGGAGTCAGAGAAATAGGAGTGCTGGAGAGGGGGGCGGGGCGAGGGGAAAGAGAGGATTGTATTGCTAGTGGCCTCAGAGACAGGAAGGGCAAGCTCCTAGAATGATTTAGGCACAGTGATGTGAATATTTATAGTGAGACATTGGAGGTCCGGGAGACCAAGTAGGTCAGCAAAATCAGGTGTGATGGGTGAACATGACTTTGCATTGTGCATATGGGTAGCAGTTGGATGAGCAAGTTTATAGAGGGTGGAAAAGTCTGAAAATGACAAAGGCATGAATAAAGATTTCAGCAGCAGATGAGCTGAGGTGGGCAATGTTGAAGTAGGCAGTAGGAAGTAGGTAGTCTTTGTGATGGAGAGGATGATAGCTTGAAAGCTCAGATAGGTTTGAACAGGACCCTGAGATTATGAATAGTCTGATTTAACCCAAGATAACAGCCAGGGAGGGGCTGGAGACTGTGGGAAGGGTTGTGACTGGTGCCAAAGACAATGGCCCAGAACTTGGTGTCGGGGGCTTGCCGCGCGTGCAAGCCACCGATGTGCGCTCACCCTGCGCGCCGACATCTGAAACCTGTCCCGCAGTGGATTTCCTTTCAGTGGCCCGGTTCTGATGTCGGCGCGCTGTGCTAACCTGACCCAGCGGCGTAGTTAGTGCGATGTGCCAGCTGGGATCAGGTGAGCACTGTTCAGCCAATCAGGGGAGGGGAAACTTCATTCATAAGTTTGAGAGTAAGAACTGTCAAACTCATGAGAAGTACTGCACCCCAAAACACTACTTAAACTTTAAATAAAATTTAAAAAAACATCCCAATCATTAAATTAAGGATAAATAAGTTTTAAAAAATAATTTAAACAATAATTTTTTTTTTTGAAAAAAATAAATTTTTAATAAAAAGGGTCTAAAACTAAACTGACCTTATTGTAGATTCTTTAAAATAATAAACCTGTGGAAAAAAAAATTCTAAATTGCACTAAAACACCACTTACCTGTAAAAATACTTACGTGTGCTTTTTACAAGCGTAAAGACCGGAGGCCTTTAGACATGCGCAAATCCCCCAAAACAGAGGAAATCCAAGACGCATGCGCTGCCCCCTACAGCGCACGCGCTAGCCTCTTCACCTCTTGGGTTAGAGGAGAGGAAATGCCGGTTTTCAGCGCATGCGCTGTGCATGCTGAAAACCGGCATTTCCTCCGGCCAGACGCGCGAGTACCCCTTCCGTACTCACGCGTTTGGGGAGGAATTTCTGCCCCAATAGGTTTGGTCTTCCCAACAGTTAGCTGGAGGAAATTACAACTCATCTAAGACTGTAATTTGTACAATCAGTCTGAAAGCATACAAAGAGTGGACGAATGCAGAGAGGTGGTGGAGGGTGAAAGCTGGGTGTCATCAGTATACATGTCGAAATTGATTCCATATCTGTGGATAATGTGGAGAAAGGGCAGCACATGATTAGGAAGAGGACAGGTCAAGGATGGATCCTTGGGGGAACTCCCAACGTAATGATGAGGGGCTGGAGGAAGAGAAGCATTACTAGAAATGTTTTGGCTGCATAGGATAGTTAAGAGTGGAACCAAGCAACTGCAGTCCAACCGAGCTGGACAACGGAGGAGGTTTTGGAGGAGGACCAAATGATTAACTGTCAAAAAGCTAGAGAGAGGTCAAGGAAGACAAAGAGCAATAATGCACCATGGACAATGTTGTTTGTGACTTTGGTTAGGCCATTCCGGTGCTGAAGGAGGGGCAGAACCTGATTGAAGGGATTCAAACAGGGAGTTGTGGGTATCGATCTGGGAGGCAATAATGTGTTCAAGTATCTTGGAGAGGAATTGGATGTTGGAGATAGAATGGTTGTTGGAAAGGAAATGGGAATCGGGATTTGGTGTTTTGAAGGGGAGGGGGAAGTGATGATGGTGGCTTTGAAAAGTGGGGCGCAGTGCCTGAGGAAAGGGAACCATTTATAATATTGGCTAAAATAAAGGGCAGGAAGTTGGGTGATCAGGAGTTTAGTGGCAATGGGTCAAGGGAACAGGAGGTGAAATGAGCTTGGAGAAGGTGGGAGGGAAATGGGAGGCACTAGAGATAGATGAGAGGTCAGGACCTCAGGGATGGGGGGGGGGGGAAGGTCAGCTTAGTGGGTAGGGACAAGGAAGCGGGGGAAAGCAGCAGAGGTGGTGGAACAGATGAGCTCTTTGCACTTGTTGTTAGAGGTGAGGGTGGAGGGGGCAGAGGAAAGGAGCTGAGGAAGTGGTTGGTAATGGAAAAAAAAAAATAGCCTGGTGTTATCATTGCCCTCCAGGATGATCCTAAAAGTAGTGAGCAATTTTGGCGGAGGAGAGCAAAGCACAATAGAGCCTGATGTGGTCCAGCCAGATCAGATAGTGGATGGCTAAGCCAGTGGTGTGCCAGGTCTGCTCATTTGTGTCCTTTGTTTTGAGGGAGTCATACCAGGGGAATGACAGAGTTGAAGAAGATTTTCCTGGGGATAAGGACATGACAGGTGGATGGAAGGGAGTGATTGTGCTAATTAACAACTGAAGAGGCATTGATTAAGGAAAATGGAGAGCTAAAGGCTAGGCAATACAAAATTTGAGAGTATAGTTATAAGCAATGTTACCTTTAATTTTTTGGCGGGTGCACGACCCCTTTAAAGGGCTGCGCAACCCATTCAAAATACCGCGCATACACTGCACTGCTGTTCCCATTCAAAAGTCAGTGAGCCGGCTGCGCAACTCAAAGTGAACACTGGTTGTAAGTGACTTGGTCGGGGAGGTGGGGAGGAGAGGTTTTATTAAGGGGTAGATGTAGAAGGAAGTGGGGTTTAAGGAGAGTAATGGAATGTGGATGGTAAGGGATACAAGGAAGTGGTTGGAGATAGCCTTATAAGTGTCACAAACAATAGCTACAGGAGTACCATGGGAGATGGCGAGGTCAAGGGAACGGCCATAAATATGGGTAGGAGAGCGAGAGTTGGTAGTGGGAAGTGAAACCAGAGGAGCAAAAACAAGGGGAGCTGAGATGGAGGCTTAACTCACAAGATGAGGGGCAGAAACTGAAACCACAAAAGCTGGTAGAACCAAGCCTGGTAGTAGAAATGAATCAGCCTAGCAAAAAGCAGTGGCAAAATGGAGGTCACAGTAAAGCACAAAAGCAGAGAAATGGAATTCAGCTGACTGGACTAAGTTTTGAAGATTCCTAAGGGCTTTGAATGAGAATCAAATCCAATTTTGCTGATTGCTACCAACAGGGCTTGCTACGTGCTTTAGGCTTTTAACAAATTGACAAGTATGCTAAATATAGCCCCATATGTTGGATCTCAATACTGTGGTGACATGGATCAAAACAAAAATCCTGCTCAAGTCACATGCAGTTCCAGTTTCAAGAGTTATATGGCTCAGTGTCAAATTTTGTTTGATAATGCTCTTGTGAAGCGTCTTGGGATATTTTACGATATTAAAAGGTGCTATATAAATGCAAATTGGTGTGGTTATGGACAGCAAAGAAGGAATCACTCTTCCAATGCTCATCCTGAACTATGTAAATTAGATGGGTCTCCATGGCAAAGGCAGTAGATTACCTGGGATAATGTTTTCCTGTTGGAGTAGCTTTTATTACAGATACAAAAAAAACTATTCGCATTACCATGGAAACTCTTCATCTTATAGAAGAGTTGCAAAACATTGAACAAAGGACTCACAAAAGCTCTTCATGAAACTGTCAGAGCTGCACATTTTTGGCAGCAGTTGCTGTGGACTTTGAAGAGAAGACTGTTGCAGTATTGTTCTGAAAGCATCACGATGGAATGTGTAGACACTTCCAAAAACATCAAAAGTTTGGCAAAACTGGATAAAGATTCTTCAACAGTACTCAGCTATGGATACCTTGCATACCATCTTGACCCAAATCGGACTTTAATGTCCAAACTATCAAATATGGCCGGTTGATCAGCACTTTTAGCTCAGTTTGTCAAAGGACTTCAATAACAATCTTTGCTCGAATGCACAGGCACAACAACTTCATACTCTCTCTGCACTAGCAGAAATATATGTTTGGCTTCTAACGTCAACTGCCAGTGCTAAGAGAGCTCTTTAAATCTGCTCAGACCTGCTGCAAAACAAGTACGAGACTCCAGCCAAAAATAAGACGAGGATGCTCTGCATTTAATCTTGAGTACTTTTTGAGAATTCTGCATTTTTTCGAAGTGGGAAGGGAAGGAGGTTCTATGTATTTATCGAGCACCTTATCATTTCTAGTGCTTCATAATCAATTACTTTGAAGTGACAAATGTGGCAGCCATTTTGAGCAAACACCAATTAGATGAATGACCAGTTAATCTGTTTCTGGTGATGTTGGTTGAGGGGGAATATTGCCTAAACTCTGCTCTTCTCCAAACAGCGCAATGGGATCAGTAACATCCACAAGAACAGACAGATGCGTTTTGGTTTAGTATCTCATCCAAAGGATAACACCTCTGACAATGCAACAGCCTTTCAGTAAGGCTACACTTGTGTTTAATCCTAGAGTGGTCTTACATCCTTCTGATGTCGAGGAGACAGTGCTAGTAAATAAGCCAAGGAGGTGGCAGCGACGAGTATTTATATAGCGCCTTTAACGTAGTAAAACATCCCAAAGCACTTCACAGGAACGTTATCAAACAAAATTTGACACCCAAGCAACAAAAGAAAGTATTAGGCAGATGACTAAAAGCTTGGTCAAAGAGGTAGGTTTAAGGCGTGTCTGAAAGGAGGAAAGAGAGGTAGAGAGGCGGAGAGGTTTAGAGATGAAATTCCAGAGCTTAGGGCCTAGGCAACAGAAGGCACGGCCACCAATGGTGGAGCGATTAAAATCAGGGATCTCAAGAGGCTAGAATTAGAGGAGCGCAGATATCTCAGAGGGTTGTGGGGCTGGAGGAGATTACAGAGATAGGGAGGGGCGAGGCCATGGAAGGATTTGAAAACAAGGATGAGAATGTTAAAATCAAGGCGCTGCTTAACCAGGAGCCAATGTAGGTCAGCGAGCACAGGGGTGATGGGTGAACGGGACTTGGTGCGAGTTAGGAGACAGGCAGCAGGGTTTTGGATAACTTCAAGTTTATAGAGGGTAGAACGTGGGAGGCCAACCAGGAGTGTGTTGGAATAGTCAAGTCTAGAGGTAACAAAGGCATGGCTGAGGATTCCAGCAGCAGATGAGCTGAGGCAGGGACGGAGTCGGCGATGTTACGAGGGTGGAAATAGGCGGTCTTAGTGATGGCATGGATATGTGGTCGGAAGCTCATTTCGGGGTCAAATATGACACCAAGGTTGTGAACCGTCTAGTTTAGCCTCAGACAGATGATAGGGAGAGGGATGGAGTTGGTGGCTAGGGAACGGAGTTTGTGGTGGGGACTGAAGAAAATGACTTCGGTCTTCCTAATATTTAGTTGGAGAAAATTTCTGCTCATCTAGGACTGGATGTCGGACAAGCAGTCTGACAATTTAAAGACAGTGGAGGGGTCGAGAGAGGTAGTGGTGAGGTAGAGCGGAGTGTCATCAGCGTACATGTGGAAACTGACACTTGTGTTTTCTGATGATGTCGTCGAGGGGCAGCATCTAGATGAGAAATAGGAGGGGGCAAAGGATAGATCCTTGGGGGACACAAGAGGTAACGATGTGGGAGCAGGAAGAGAAGCCGTTGCAGGTGATTCTCTGGCTACGACTGGATAAATAAGAATGGAACCAGGTGAGTACAGTCCCACCCAGCTGGACGACGGTAGAGAGGCGTTGGAGGAAGATGGTGTGGTCAACCATGTCAAAGGCTGCAGACAGGTTGAGAAGGACAAGGTGGCATAATTTACCTTTGTCACAGTCACACAGGAAGTCATTTGTGACTTTGATAAGAGCCACTTTGGTACTGTGGCACGGGCAGACCTGATTGCAGGGATTCAAACATGGAGTTACATAAGAACATAAGGAATAGGAGCAGGAGGTGGTCATTCAGCCTCTCAAGCCTGCTCCGCCATTCAAAAAGATCATGGCTGATCTGATCTTGGCCTCAACTCCACTTTTCTGCCTGTTCCCCATAACCCTCGACTCCCCTGTAGTTCAAACATCTGTCTATCTCAGCCTCCACAGCTCTCTGGGGTAGAGAATTCCAAAGATTCACAACCCTCAGAAGAAATTCCTCCGCATCTCCGTCTTAAATGGGCGACCCCTTATTCTGAAACTATGCCCCCTAGTTCTAGATTCCCCCACGAGGGGAAACATCCCCTCAGCATCTACCCGGTCAAGCCCCCTCAGAATCATATGTTGCAATAAGATCACCTCTCATTCTTCTAAACTCCAATCAGTATAGGCCCAACCTGCTCAACCTTTCCTCATAAGACAACCCCTTCATCCCAGGAATCAACCTAGTGAACCTTCTCTGAACTGCCTCCAATGCAAGTATATCCTTCCTTAAATAAGGAGACCAAAACTGTTCGCAGTACTCTCGATGTGGTCTTACCAACGCCCTATACAGTTGTAGCAGGACTTCCCTACTTCTATACTCCATCCCCCTTGCAATAAAGGCCAACATTCCATTTGCCTTCCTAATTACTTGCTGTACCTGCATGCTAACCTTCTGTGTTTCATGTACGAGGACACCCAGATCCCTCTAGACCGCAGCATTCTGTAGTGTCTCTCCATTTAAATAATATTTTGCTTTTCTATTCTTCCTACCAAAGTGGATAACTTCACATTTTCCCACATTAACTCCATCTGCCAAATTTTTGCTCACTCCCTTAATCTATCTATATCTATTTGCAGACTCTTTGTGTCCTCCTCACAATATGCTTTCCTAACTATCTTTGTATCATCAGCAAATTTGGCTACAGTACACTCGGTCCCTTCATCCAAGTCATTAATGTAGATTGTAAATAGTGGAGGCCCCAGCACTGATCCCTGTGGCACCCCACTAGTTACCGTTTGCCAAATTGAAAATGGCCCACTTATCTCGACTCTCTTTCTGTTAGTTAGCCAATCCTCCATCCATGCTACTATATTACCACCAACACCATGAGCTCTTATCTTGTGCAGTAACCTTTTAGGTGGCACCTTATCGAATGCCTTTTGGAAATCCAAATACACTACATCTACTGGTTCCCCTTTATCTACCCTGCTCATTACATCCTCAAAGAACTCTAATAAATTTGTCAAACACGATTTCCCTTTCATAAAAGCATGTTGACTCTGCTTGATTGTATTATGATTTTCTAAATGTCCTGCTACTACTTCCTTAATAATGGATTCCAAAATTTTCCCCAATGACAGATGTTAGGCTAACAGGCCTATAGTTTCCTGCTTTCTGTCTCCCTCCTTTCTTGAATAGGGGCATTACATTTGCGGTTTTCCAATCCACTAAGACCTTTCCAGAATCTAGGGAATTTTGGAAGATTACAACCAATGCATCCACTATCTCTGCAGCCACATCTTTTAAGACCCTAGGATGCAGGCCATCAGGTCCAGGTGACTTGTCAGCCTTTAGTCCCATTAGTTTGCCTAGTACTTCTTCTCTAGTGATAGTGATTGAGGCAGAAATTCCATTCCCTATGGGTGAGTACGCGCTGTGCACTCACCCGTAGGGCCAACGGAAATGCCAGTTTTAGGCATGCACTGCGCATGCGCTGGAAACCGTCATTTCCGATCTGTCAAGAAAGCTCTTGACAGATCCTCCACCTGCCCGGGAGCAGGGCCTCTGCGGGTGGAGAGTTCCGTTTTTTGGCGACCCTCTGCCCGTAGAAAATATTTACAATTTTTGCGCCTGGTAAAAGCAGGCGTAAGGCCTGCTTTTACCAGGATAAGAGTTGAAAAAAGTTTTTTTTAAATTTCACTGATTTATCATTTAAAAATACTTTAAAGAAAGGTAAGTTTATTTTAGTACTATTAAAAACTTTAATTATTTTTTTCAAAAAATAAAATTTTTGTTTAAAATACTTAATTGTTATAATTTAAAGTCATTTTAAAAATGTGATTTTTTAAAATTTATTTAAAGTTTTACTATGTTTTGGGGGTGATTTCCATTCATATATTTGACAGGTCTTCCTGTCAAATGTATGAAGGGAGATTACCTTCTCTGATTGGCTCCCCATGGCCCACGTGATCCCAGTGACACTGCAAACCGCCTGTGCCTCTGGGATATGTGGGCCCTGCGCACTGGCAGTTTGGAGAGGCCTAGCAACGGAACTCTGCGCCTCCCGGGAGCCCTCCGGTCCAGGCGCAGATTTTTCCAGATCGCAGCCCTCTGCCCGCGGGAGGCCTGTGAACGGAACTTCTGGGCCATTCTTTAAAGTTCCTCCCTCCCTTTTGCCCCTTGATTTTCCACTATTATTGTGATGCTTTTTGTGTCTTCTACCGTGAAGACAGATACAAAATATTTTTCAAAGTCTCGGTCATTTCCTTGTTTCCCATTATTAATTCCCCAGTCTCATCCTCTAAGGGGCCAACGTTTGCTTTAGCAACTTTCTTCCTTTTTATATACTTGTAGAAGCTCTTTCTGTCTGTTTTTATATTTCTTTCTAGTTTACTCTCAATCTATTTTCTCCCTCTTTTATAATTTTTTTAGTCATCCTTTGCAAGTTTCAAATCATTTCCCAATCTTCTGGCCAACCACTAGTATGCCTTTTCTTTCAATTTGCTACCCTTCTTAACTTCCTTAGTTAGCTACAGATAGTTCATCCTTCTTGTAGTCTTTCTTTCTCACTGGAATATATCTTTGTAGAGAGTTATGAAATATCTCCTTAAAAGTCTGCCACTGCTTATCTACTGTCTTACCTTTAATCTATTTTCCCAGTCCTCTTTAGCCAACTCTGTCTTCATACCTTTGTAATTGCCTTTATGTAAGTTTAAGACACTAGTTTCAGACTTACGTTTCTCATCCTCAAACTGAATGTGAAATTCTATCATGTCATGATCACTCTTCCTTAGAGGATCCTTTACTATGAGATCATTAATTAATCCTGTCTCAGAGTAGCAGGCACAGGCAGGTAGTGCAGGGGTCCCCTGTGGCCATCCCCCTTTCAAACAGATATACCGCTTTGGATACTGATGGGGGGGGAATGGCTTACCAGGGGAAGGCAGCAGCAGCCAACTTCCTGGCACCAGGGGTGGTTCTGCTGCACAGGACGGGAGGAAAAAGAGGGGGAGAGCTATAGCAATAGGGGATTCTATTGTAAGGGGAATAGATAGGCGTTTCTGCGGCCGCAAACGAGACTCCAAGATGGTGTGTTGTCTCCCTGGTGCAAGGGTCAAGGATGTCTCAGAGCAGCTGCAGAACATTTTGGAAGGGGAGGGTGAACAGCCAGTTGTCGTGGTGCATATAGGTACCAACGATAGAGGTAAAAACCGGGATGAGGTCCTAAAAGCTGAATATAGGGAGTTAGGAGGTAAATTAAAAAATAGGACCTCAGAGGTAGTAATCTCAGGATTGCTACCAGTGCCACGTGCTAGTCAGAGTAGAAATAGAAAGATATTTCAGATGAATACGTGGCTAGAGGAATGGTGCAAGGGGAAGAGATTCAAATTCCTGGGACATTGGAACCAGTTCTGGGGGAGGTGGGACCAGTACAAAACGGACGGTTTGCACCTGGGCAGGGCCGGGACCGATGTCCTAGGGGGAGTGTTTGCTAATGCTCTGGGGGAGGGTTTAAACTAAAATGGCAGGGGGTTGGGAACCTGAGCGGGGAGACAGAGGAAAGGGAAACAAGGATAAAAGCAAAAGACAGGAAGCAGAAAAACAGAAGTTGCAGGCAGAGAAATCAAGGGTTTAAATCAAACATGGCCACAGTAACTAATAATTCTAAAAGATCTAAGAGCGTTAAAAGAAACAAGCCTGAAGGCTTTGTGTCTCAATGCGAGGAGCATTTGTAATAAGGTGGATGAATTAGCTGCGCAAATAGAGGTAAACGAATATGATATGATTGAGACTATGGAAACATGGCTCCAGGGTGGCGAAGGCTGGGAACTCAACATCCAGGGGTATTCAATATTCAGGAAAGATAGGCAAAAAGGAAATGGAGGTGGGGTAGCATTGCTGGTTAAAGACGGGATTAACACAATTGAAAGGAAGGATATTAGCTCTGATGATGTGGAATCTGTATGGGTAGAACTGAGAAATACCAAAGGGGCAGAAAACGTTAGTGGGAGTGGTATATAGACCTCCAAACAGTAATGCAGAGGTCGGTGATGGCATTAAACGGGAAATTAGAGAAGCGTGCAATAAGGGCACAGCAGTTATCATGGGTGACTTTAATCTACATATAGATTGGGCTAACCAAATTAGTAACAATACTGCGGAGGAGGAATTCCTGGAGTGTATACGGGATGGTTTCCTGGACCAATATGTCGAGGAACCAACATGTCGAGGAACCAACTAGAGATCAGGCCATCTTAGACTGGGTATTATGTAATGAGAAAGGATTAATTAGCAATCTTGTTGTGCGAGGCCCCTTGGGTCAGGGCGATCATAATATGATAGAATTCTTGATTAAGATGTAGAGTGAAATAGTTGACTCGGAGACTAGGGTCCTGAATTTAAATAAAGGAGACTATGATGGTATGAGGTGCGAGTTGGGTAGGATTGATTGGGGAATGTCACTCAAAAGGGTTGACGGTGGATGGGCAATGGCAAACATTCAAAGATCGCATGGATGAACTACAGAATTTGTTCATTCCAGTTTGGCATAAAAGTAAAACAAAAAAGGTGACTCAACCGTGGCTAACAAGGGAAATTAGGGATAGCATAAGATCCAAGAGGAGGATATATAAATTGGCCAGAAAAAGCAGTAAACCTGAGGATTGGGAGCAGTTTAGGGTTCAACAAAGGAGGACAAAGGGATTAATTAAGAGGGGGAAAATAGAATATGAGAGTAAGCTTTCAGGGAACATAAAAACTGAAGAGAAAAAGATTGGTGAAGTCAAGCGTGGGTCCCTTGCAGTCAGTATCAGGGGAATTTATAATGGGGAACAAAGAAATGGCAGACCAATCAAATACATACTTTGGTTCTGTCTTCACAAAGGAGGACACAAATAACCTTCCAAAGATGTCAGGGAACATAGGGTCTAATGAAAGGGAGGAACTGATAGAAATCAGTATTTGTAGGGAAATGGTGTTAGGGAAATTGATGGGATTGAGGGCCGATAAATCCCCAGGGCCTGATAATCTACATCCTAGGGTACTTAAGAAAGTGGCCCTAGAAATAGTAGATGCATTGTTGGTCATCTTCCAAAATTCGATAGACTCTGGAACAGTACCCATGGATTGGCGGGTAGCTAATGTTACCCCACTGTTCAAAAAGGGTGGTAGAGAGAAAACGGGGAATTACAGACCGATAAGCCTGACATCGGTATTGGGGAAAATGCTAGAGTCCATTATAAAAGATGTAATAGCAGAGCACTTGGAAAAAAGTGACCGGATCGGACAAAGTCAACATGGATTTACAAAAGGTAAATCGTGCTTGACTAATCTACTGGAATTTTTTGAGGATGTAACTAGTAAAATAGATAAGGGAGAACCAGTGGATGTGGTGTATTTGGATTTTCAAAAGGTTTTCGATAAGGTCCCGCATAAGAGATTAGCGTGTAAAATTAAGGCACATGGGATTGGGGGCAAGGTATTGACTTGGATAGAGAACTGGTTGGCAGACAGAAAGCAAAGAGCTAGAATAAACGGGTCTTTTTCCGAGTGGCAGGCAGTGACTAGTGGGGTACCGCAGGGATCGGTCCTTGGACCCCAGCTATTCACAATATATATTAATGATCTGGACGAGGGAACTAGATGTAGTATCTCCAAGTTTGCAGATGACACAAAGCTGGGTGGGCGTGTGTGCTGTGAGGAGGATGCCGAGAAACTCCAGTATGATTTGGACAGGTTGGGTGGTTGGCCAGAAGCATGGCAGATGCAATATAATGTGGATAAATGCGAGGTTATCCACTTTGGTGGCAAAAACAGGAAGGCAGATTATTATCTGAATGGCAATAGATTGGGAGAAGGGGAAGTGCAACGAGACCTGGGCGTCCTTGTGCACCAGTCGCTGAAAGTAAGCATGCAGGTGCAGCAGGCGGTTAAGAAGGCAAATGGTATGTTGGCCTTCGTAGCGAGAGGGTTTGAGTACAGGAACAAGGATGTCTTGCTGCAGTTGTACAGGGCCTTGGTGAGACCACATCTTGAGTGTTGTGTGCAGTTTTGGTCGCCTTATCTGAGGAAGGATGTTCTTGCCATGGAAGGAGTGCAGTGAAGATTCACCAGGCTGATACCTGGGATGGCAGGAATGACGTATGAGGAGAGATTGGGTCGACTGGGCTTGTACTCGCTGGAGTTTAGAAGAATGAGAGGGGATCTCATTGAAACTTATAAAATTCTAACAGGACTGGACAGACTAGATGCTGGAAGGATGTTCCCGCTGGTCGGGGAGTCCAGAACCAGGGGTCACAGTCTAAGGATAAGGGGTAAGCCATTTAGGACAGAGATGAGGAGAAATTTCTTCACCCAGAGAGTGGTGAACCTGTGGAATTCTCTACCAAAGAAGGCAGTAGAGGTCAATTCATTATATATATTCAAGAAGGAGTTGGATATATTTCTTAAGGCTAAAGGGATCAAGGGATATGGAGAGAAGGCAGGAACAGGGTACTGAATTTGGATGATCAGCCATGATCTCATTGAATGGCGGCGCAGGCTCGAGGGGCCGAATGGCCTACTCCTGCTCCTATCTTCTATGTTTCATTACACATTACCAGGTCTAAAATAGCCTGTTCCCTGGTTGGTTCCACAATGTATTGTTCTAAGAAACTGTCCTGAATACACTCTATGAACTCGTTCTCAAGGCCACCTTTGCCAATTTGATTTGTCCAACCAAATGAAGATTAAAATCGCCTACTATTATTGCAGTACCTTTCTTACAAGCCCCCATTATTTCTTGATTTATACTCTGTCCTACAGTGTAGCTACTGTTAGGGGGCCTATAGACTGCCCCCACCAGTGACTTCTTTCCCTTATTATTTCTTATCTGCACCCAAACTGATTCTACATCTCTTGGATCTTTCGAGCCAAGATCATTTCTCACTATTGTACTGATCTCATCCTTTGTTAACAGAGCTACCCCGCCTCCTTTTCCTTTCTGCCTATCCTTCCAAAGTGTCAAATATCCCTGAATACAGGAAACTTTCTGATATCCGGCACCGACGGGACCGGCGTGATACCGATCTATCAAAAGTTCCGGAGTGGTGAGCGGATTATCTACCCAGACTGTTTTTAACAAAGAAAAATTTAAAAATCAAGAAATGTGCAATATACAGTAATTGGGTACTCACCTACAGAATGTTGTGTTAAATGGATGGTGAAAGATGCTTGATTAAGTACAGTACTGCCAGTTGATGGTAATCCATAACTCTTTAATTACTTAACAGTAAAACAAAACTTATAAACGACTGTGCAGTGCACCAAAACTTAAACTACTGTACGGTGGCTGACTGTACACTTATTCCAAGCCAACTGGTTCATCAGGATCATGCACTTCAACAGATTGTTCAGGCACTTCCACTGCTCCAACTCTTTTGGAAGCTTTCTTAAACATGTCCCGGATGTCTGCTTGCTTAGTGGACTCTTGCCTTCTTTGTAGAAAGGTAGACTGCAGAATATGGAGCTGCATAACTTCTTGGGCAGAATAGCAAGAACGGCTTTCAGCAAATTTCATGAATGAAGCAAGATCTGCTGCAGCTTTAGCCCAAGAAATCTTGTTCACTTCAGAAATCTCATCGTCTTCATTTTCCATCACACTTTCCTTTTCTTTCCTTGGATTCAAAAGTCTCCATTATTTCATCATCACTTAGCAAATGCACAACAGCAACTTCTCTATCTGCATCAACCCACTGCTCAATATCACTTTCACTGAGGTGATGTAGAGGGTTTGCTGGGCCTACATCTTTCACCATGTCAGCCATTTCCATTACTGCAGTCTTCCGCGGACGAACATTGAACCCACGAAATTCCTCCTCTGAAGAAGAACCTTCAGCAAACATTACAGAAGGCCACAATTTGCACCAGGCTTGTCTCAAAGTGTGACCTTTCACCAATTCCCAGGAACATGCAACATTAAAGATGGCATCTTTAAGATTGTATTCCTTCTGAAATGCCTGAATACCTGTCTTGTCATCTTGGCTTATCAGTCTACGTAGGAAGTCTTTCTTGTAATGACACTTGAGATTTTGGATAACGCCCTGGTCCATGGGTTGTATGAGAGAAGTTACATTTGGTGGCAAATAAATGGTGAAAATATTTCCAGAAACCAACATGCGGATGGGCTCTACAATTATCCAGCAATAAAATGCATTTGCTATCTTCAGGTTTCCTTATTCTTTTTTTTTTATTCATTGATGGGATGTGGGCATCGCTGGCTAGGCCTGCATTTAGTGCCCATCCCTAATTGCCCTTGAGAAGATGGTGGTGAGCCGCCTTCAGGTTTCCTTATTCTACGGAAATGTTCTCTCGCAGATGGAGCAAAAGTATGATGGAACCAATTTGAAAAGATTTCCTTATCCATCCAAGCATTTGCTTGAGCTTTGTACTCAACAGGTAAGTGCCTCACATTTTTAAATGCACGGGGATTTTTATACTTCCCAATGACGAGGAGTTTAACCCGGTGTGATCCAGCAGCGTTCGCACATGTTAGCACGGTTACACGATCTTTATTTTTCTTGTAACCTGAAGCATTAGCCTCACTAGCCCCAGCAAGTGTTGATTCTGGCAAAAACCTCCAAAATAAGCCAGTTTCATCGGCATTGTATAGCTGTGCTGGCGACAAATCATGTTGCTGCACAATCCGATTGAAATAATCGCAGTATTCTTCTGCGGCGTCGTGATCAGCTGATTTCCTCTCGCCGCAAACATTGAGTCGTCGTATCCCATGCCGTGCCTTGAAGCACGATAGCCATCCATCAGAGAAAGCACACTTGTCAGTGAGCTCCATCTTTGCGTAAAAATCCTTCGCTTTTTCGATTAGCGTGGGTCCGGAAATCGGAACACCCTCTGAACGCTTCAGAGCAAACCACTCATAAAGCACGGTATCCAGCTCTTCAAGCTTAGGCTTACGAAGCGTGCGCCGTTTCTCTGCACTCTTAGATGTCTCCGAGCTTGCATAAAACTTGAGCAGCTTATCCTTCTGCGCTTTGATGTCGTACATTGTTGACGAACCGATTTTGAATTCTTTCATAATGTGCATACGCTTCGCTACCATTTCTAGTCGTTTGCATATATCAATTTTCTGTTTTAAAGTTAACACCACTCTCTTCCTTTTGGTTGGATCAACTTTTGGGATTTCCATAATGCAGTCCAATGAGTTGCAGCAGCGTTGGAGACACACAGTACTGTACTGGAACCCCAAAAAATGGCAGATCAGAAGAGGCTACCGGCAGCGTGGGAGAGTGAGACTCCTGATGCAGGGTTTCTGAGGTGTTCCGACTTCCGATAGCACCAAGAGGCCGAGTAGTGGCAGTTTGTAGAACTACCCCCACTGACGAACTCGGCAACCGTTGGAGACTCGGACTCGGAACCGGCAACATTGCCAGTTACTGGGGCGCTGTTTTCAGGGGGTGAATTCTGCCGGTGGAGCGAGGTTTCCGGACATACAACCTCCGGTTAAACCAAAGTTTCCTGTATTCAGTTCCCAGCCTTGGTCACCTTGCAACCACGTCTCTGTAATGGCTATCAGGTCATACCCATTTATTTCTATTTGTGCCATCAATTCATCTACAGTATCTTGTTATGAATGTGTGCATTCAGATGAAGAGCCTTTAATTTTGTCTTTTGTCTTTTTCTGGGAAGGATGGGCATGGATATGAGAGGCGACAACATATTCAAGGACTTTCAAGGGGGCGGTAGTTTGCAAGGATATAGAGATCAAGGGTTGATTTTTTGAGGAGAGGGGTGATCATGGCAGATTTGAAGGAGAGGGGGACAGCACCTGAGGAGAGGGCATCGTTAACAATATCAGCTAACATAGGAGCCAGGAAAGGAAGTTGGGCAGCCAGAAATTTAGTGGGAACAGAGTCGAAGAAGCAGGAATTGGATCTCCTGGACAAGATGAGATCGGAGAGAAACTGGAGAAAGATGTGAGTTCAGTGCTAGGGCAGGGGGGAACCTTAGAGGAAGTTTGGGCTAGTGGGCTAGGGAAAGGAAGGGAAGTGGCAGAGGCAGCTGATCAGATGGTCTCAATCTTAGTGACAATGAAGTCCGTGAGCTCCTCGCGGTTGTTGTTGGAAGTGAGGGTGGAGGAGACAGGGGAGAGGGGTTTAAGAAGATGGTTTGCAGTGGAGAAAAGAAGCCGGGGGTTGTCTTGCATTTCAGAATGACACTGTAACGAAGTGAAATTCCAGAATAACCATTTGTTATCACTTCTACAAAATGTGACCATGGTATTCTCTGCAGACAACATCCCATTGGTCCCAGCAGGACAGAAATCGCTGTGCCCTATGGTGTATTTGATCTTCTGAGTCTATGCTTCAGGTCCCTTTCGAGGGGCATGACCTCATACAGAGTTAGCATGGTAGCACCCTTGCCTGTGTCACAAGGTCTGGGTTCAAATTCCACTCCAGTTCAGTGTACCAATTAAGAAGTGCCATTTTTCAGGTGATGTTAAAAACAAGTCTGCCTGTTCAGATGGACTTTAAAAATCCAATGGCACTACTGGAAGAAGCTTTTTCCAGTTGTGATTTGGAGTTCTCCCAGTATCCTAGCCAACAGTCAGCCCTCAAACAACAGCCCCAGGAACTGATCAGCTGTTCATTCTTCTCATTTGCTGTTTTGTCAGATCTTGCGGTGCGCAATTGGCTGCCACTTTTTCCTACCTAACAATGACTGCTCTTCAAAAGTAATTCATTGGTTGTGAAGCACTTCAAGATATAGAAACATAGAACATAGAAAAATAGGAGCAGGAGTCGGCCATTCGGCCCTTCGAGCCTGCTCCACCATTCAATATCATGGCTGATCCTCTATCTCAATACCATATTCCCGCTCTCTCCCCATACCCCTTGATGCCTTTTGTGTCCAGAAATCTATCTATCTCCTTCTTAAATATATTCAGTGACTTGGCCTCCACAGCCTTCTGTGGTGGAGAATTCCACAGGTTCAACATCCTCGGAGTGAAGAAATTTCTCCTCAGCTCAGTCCTAAATGTCCTACCCCGTATCCTGAGACTGTTACCCCTCGTTCTAGACCCCCCCCCCCCTCCAGCCAGGGGAAACATCCTCCCTGCATCCAGTCTGTCTAGCCCTGTCTAGAATGTTATACATTTCAATGAGATCCCCTCTCATTCTTCTAAACTCCAGTGAATATTCTAAGGATGTAACGATAAATACTCATCCAAATAATTAAGTCGATCAAAAAAAAACTGTAAGGTTACTTTGTTACCATGTGTTATCAAGCAGAATAGAACATTTGTGGACGCCGGTGATGTGTTGGTGAGGCGGGTTGGGGGAGGCAGTGAGGGCCAACAGACAGGTTGGCACTTGGGTTGGGAACCCACCATTGTAACAATGCGATGGCGAAGGAACCTGTACACGGACCGGATTGTTTCTCCTCAGGCTGCTGGGTGCTGTTCCACTTTTCAATTTCACATTTTGCACATTTTTGGTCTCTCATGTCTTTTATTATGCTTCTTCCTATCATCTCATGTTAATAATTATCTCAGCTATTTAACCATCGACTGTTTTTCTTTTAAGCACAATGCAAACCATTGTATTCATACTGCATTTCTGGGGTGTGCCACCTTTATTCCCTTTCCCTTTGTTCTGTTCCTATTTAAATGCTGTTCATGTTTCCTTTTCTCCAGTTCTGACAAAGGATTACACTGAAATATTAACTTGCATATTCTCTCCACAGATGCAGATTGACCTGCTGAATGGTTCCAGCATTTTGTTTTTATATCATAAAAATTTGAATGAGGTCATAAGGTCACTCCTATGTTCCTATTCAAAGCGCAGATCGCATTTAATAAGGACACCGTAGAACTGAAACCAGTCAACAAGCATGCTGATTTCCACATAAAGGATTCTGTATTTTTCTTCCTCCCTCATAGTCTTTGAACTTTATTGCCCCACCCCCTTGCTTTGATCATTTAATGTTTCTTCCTTTCCTTCTCCTAATGCTTTTTTTAAAACATCAAAAACAAATTCAGCAATAAAAGGAATGAGGAAAAATATACTCCACACATATCTTGACAAAACAACAGATAGTTTGACAGAAGGTGTCTGATAACAAAGCCTTCTAGCAACTTCGATCGTACAAGACGAAGAAAGAAAAAGCAACAAGAAGGGCCGATATATAACCCTTGTTCTTTTACAGTGTGCATCTGCCCCACCAACAAAGCCTAGACAAGACCCAAATGCCTGGAACTCCCAATAAGGAGGAGAAATGCAGACCACCATATCATGTACCTGGTCAATCCCACCTCAAAAGAATCATGGTAAAACTCCAAGACAACATGACAGTCAGAAGTCTCTGGTTACACAACTTAACAAAAGAAATCAAACCCTAAGAACTCAGCCTTACACATGGATCAGGTTCTTTCATATTATTATATATTTGCTTATTACCACAATTTTCTTTTTCACAATTTCCAGACTTGCTTTCTTCAATGTCCTCCTTGTTGACCTCTCATCCTCCATAAATTCCAACTTGTCCAAAACTCAGCCACCCATTGTGTCCCATACTAAATCGCACTCAGCAGTTTCCCCTTGTCCTTGCTAACTTACATTGACTTCCTGCCACCCAGCACAATAAATTCAAAATTCTTGTCCTGATCTTCAAATCTATCCACGGCCTCCACTACATCTGCAACTTCCTCCAGAAGGAGAATCCCCTCCTGCACCCTGCCGAACATCCTTTGTGTCTGCTGTCCTCCCTTCAGTCAATTTTCAATTCAATTCAATTCAAATCGCTTTATTGGCATGACAAGTTACATCTTATGTTGCCAAAGCATCGAAAAACATTCATGTTTGTACACAAAAATACAGATCTATCCATACAGTGTACAAACAGATATATCCCTGAGTGTATAAATATACTTTCATGTATAATTTATATATACTCTTTTCTTATATTTAGTGGTTGTCCCTCTGTTTATGGCAAGCTGTAACATAGTGTGCCGCTAGTGTTACACAATTTCTCTCTTCCCCTAGTAGGTATGGGAGTTTTTGGTCGTCATTCAAATTTCTGAATTCCGGGCATATTTTTGTGAATTTTGGGTAGAAATTCTCCCTTATGCCCTGATATTTTCTACAAGCTGTGAGGAAGTGCATCTCTGTCTCCACCACTCCCTGACTGCAGTGAGAGCATATCCTGTCCTCTCTTGGTAGCCGGGTCTGCCTGTGTCTACCTTTTTTGATCGCCAGGCTATGTTCACTAAGTCTGTACATTGTCAAGGTTTTTCTCAGTTTGCTATCCTTTACCATGGTCAGGTAATCAGCCATGTTGTATTGTCTGTTTAGGGCCAAGTAGCAATTGAGTTTGCTTTGGGTTTTTGTTGTTTCTGCCCAATATGACAGATATTTTTCCTTTTGCTTAGCGACGATTGTGTTGGGTCGAATTCTTTGTGTTACGCTGTCACTGTCCTGGGGCTGGTTATTGTTAGTAGTGTTAGTAGTTACTTCACTGAGTCCCAGGACTAGTTGACTGAGGGTATTCTTCTTTATGGTCCTCTCTTGGCATTTCAGGACTTCGTAATGATAGCATTGGGGGTTGCTCATTTCTAGGTGTTTCCAAAATTTGGTGGCTCTTTTTTGGATATTGATTATTAATGGATATTGGCCTAGTTCTGCCCTGCATGCATTGTTTACGGTTTTCCTTTGAGTCCGGAGGATACTTTTACAGAATTCTGCATGTAGGGTCTCAATTGGGTGTTTGTCCCATTTTGCAAATTCTTGTTGTGTTAGCGGTCCCCACACCTCACTGCCATAGAGTGCAATTGGTTCAATTATTGATTTGAAAATTTTGAGCCAAATGCTAATTGGGATTTCTATTTGGATTGATTTTTTAATGGCATAGAAAGCCCTTCTTGCAGTCACCACTGGTGGCAGAGGTTAAACCTCTTCACTTCTACTCTCAAGAGCTCCTGCACTTTGCCTTTAAAAACCGTCCTAAAATCCAGATTTTCGACTAAACATTCAGTCACCCCTCCTAATCTCTTCCCTCCACAACTTGCCGTTTGTTCCTCTAATCTCCACAGTGCCTTGGAGCATGTTTCATGTTAAAGTCACCATACAAATTAAATTCTTGTTTCATCCTTATTTTCAGCAATTTGTTTCTAAACCTAAGCCTGCAAATTGCAACAGTAAGCAGCCTGATCAGCAGCAACAAGTTCAGAGTTTGTGCAGACTATTTTGTCTGGATATCCAATGTACAATCCACTCAACTAAGGAGGAGATGATATCCACATTACTGTTCAAAAAGACAGGGCTGATACCAACAGAGAATACATAAGCATACTTATTTAGACTGTAACATCCATCTCCAGAACTTCAACACCCACTTTCACCCATCCATGAACAAAATCTGTGAGACCCTTCCAACAAATCATCATCAGAGCCACTGGTTTATCACTGAATAAGCTAAGTTACTTTTTTATTACATGGTATCACAGGATTTTAGCTACGTTATGGTAATCTCTTGGTCCATTCCATTTCTCCGAGCAAACTGTGAAACACTGCCTGGACTAATGATCCGGAGAAATCAGTTCAAATCCCACCATGGCAGCTAATCAGTTAATTAAATAAATCTGGAATAAAAAGCTAGTATCGGTAATGGTGACCATGAAACTATCGGATTGTCGTAAAATCCCATCTGGCTCACTTTAGGGAAGGAAATCTGTCATCCTTACCTGGTCTGGCCTATATGTGACTCCAGACCCACTGCAATGTAGTTGACTCTTAACTGCCCTCTGAAATGGCCTAGCAAGCCACTCAGTTGTATCAAACCACAAAGAAAAACAATAATAAAGCTGGACTGACCACTAAGTATCAACCTAGGCACCGGATTCAGAGATGACAAAGGCACACCCAGCCCAGTCAACCCTGCAAAGTCCTCTTCACTAACATCTGGGGACTTGTGCCAAAACTGGGAGAACTGTCCCACAGACTAGTCAAGCAACAGCCTGACATAGTCATACTCACAGAATCATACTTTCCAGCCAATGTCCCAGACTCCTACATCACCTGAAGTACGTCCTGTCCCACCGGCAGGACAGACCTACCAGAGCTGCCAGCACAGTGGTATACAGACGGGAAGGAGTGGCTCTGGGAGTCCTCAACATTGACTCCAGGCCCCATGAAGTCTCATGGCATCAGATCAAACATGGGCAAGGAAACCTTCTGCTGATTACCACCTACCGCCCTTCCTTGGCTGATGAATCAGTACTCCTCCATGTTGAACACTATTTGAAGAAGCACTGAAGGCAGGAAGGGGACAGAACGTACTGTGGGTGGGGGACTTCAATGTCCATCACCAAGAGTGGCTCGGTAGCACCACTACTTACCAAGCTGGCCGAGTCCTAAAGGACACAGCTGCCAGACTGAGCCTGAGGCAGGTGGTGAGAGAACCAACATGAGGAAAAAACCTACTTGATCTCATCCTGACCAATCTACCTGTCGCAGAAGCATCTATCAATAACAGTATTGGGAGGAGTGACTACCAGTCCTCATGGAGAGGAAGTCCCATCTTCACATTGAGGACACCCTCCATCGTGCTGTGTGGCACTGCCACCGTGCTAAATGAGATGGATTCAGAACAGATCTAGCAGCTCAAAACCAGGCACCCATGAAGCGCTGTGGGCCATCAGCAGCAGCAGAATTATATTCCACCACAATCTGTAACCTCATGGCCTGGCATGTCCCTCACTCTACCATTACAGCCAACCTGGTGCAGCTACAACATAAGACTACATGCATGCTAAACAACGGAAGCAACATGTTATGGACAGAGCTAAGTGATCACACAACCAACAGATCAGATCAAAGCTCTGCAGTCCTGCCACATCCAGTTGTGAATGGTGGTGAACAATTAAACAACAGGAGGAGGAGGCTCCATGAATATCCCCATCCTCAATGATGGCAGAGCCCAGCACGAGTGCAAAAGACAAGGCTGAAGGGTTTGTAACCATTTTCAGCCAGAAGTGCCGAGTGGATGATACATCTCAGCCTCCTTCTGAGGTCCCCACCATCAGAGAAGCCAGCCTTCAGCCAATTGGATACATTCCATGTGATATCAAGAAACAGCTGAGCGCACTGGATACAGCAAAGGCTATGGGCCCTGACACCATCCCGGCTGTCGTGCTGAAGATCTGTGCTCCAGAACTAGCCGAGCCTCTCGCCAAGCTGTTCCAGTACAGCTACAACACTGGCAGCTACCTGAAAGGGGGAAAATTACCCAGGTATGTCCTGTCCACAAAAAGCAGGACAAATCCAATCCGACCAAGTACCGCCCCATCAGCCTAATCTCAATCATCTGCGAAGTGATGGAAGATATCATCAACAGTGCTAGTAAGTGGCACTTACGCACCAACAACCTGCTCTCCAATGCTTAGTTTGGGTTCAACCAGGACCACTCGCTCCAGACCTCATTACAGCCTTGGTCCAAACATGGGCAAAAGAGCTGAATTCTAGAGGTGAGGGGAGAGTGACTGCCCTTAACATCAAGCCAACATTTGACCAAGCATGGCATCAAGGAGCCCTAGTAAAATTGAAGTCAATGGGAATCAGGGGGAAAACTCTCCAGTGGCTGGAGTCATACTTAGTACAAGGGAAGATGCCTGTCGTTGTTGGAAGTCAATCATCTCAAATGCAGGACATCGCTGCAGGAGTTCCTCAGGCCCAACCATCTTCAGCTGCTTCATCAACGACCTTCCCTCCATCAGAAGGTCAAAAGTGGGGATGTTTGCTGATGATTGCACAGTGTTCAGTTCCGTTTGCTACTCCTCAGATAATGAAACAGTCTGTGCCCGCATGCAGCAAGACCTGGACAACATTGAGGCTTGGGCTGATAAGTGGCAAGTAACATTCGCACCACACAAGTGCCAGGCAATGATCATCTCCAACAAGAGAGTCTAGCCACCTCCCCTTGACATTCAACAGGATTACCATCGCTGAATCCCTCACCATCAACATCCTGGGGTGGGGGGGGGGGGGTGGCTGTGCACTATTGACCAGAAACTTAACTGGACCAGCCACATAAATACTGCGGTTACAAGAGCAGTCAGAGGCTGGATATTTTGCAGCGAGTGACTCACCTCCTGACCCCCAAAGCCTTTCCACCATAGAATCATAGAATGGCTACATCACAGAAGGAGGCCTTTCGGCCTGTGTTGGCTCTCTGCAAGAGCACTTCAGCTAGTCCCACTCCCCTGCCCTTTCCCCATAGCCCTGCACATTTTTATCCTTCAGGTACTTAACCAATTCCCTTTGGAAAGCCACAATTGAGTCTGCCTCTACCACCCTTTCAGGCAGTGCATTCCACTCGCTGCGAAAAAGGTTTTCTCTCATGTTGCCTTTGGTTCTCTTGCCAATCAGCTTAACTCTGTGTCCTCAGGTTTGCGACCCTTCCGCCAATGGGAACAGTTTATCTCTATCCTCTGTCTAGACCCATCATGAGTTTGAACACCTCTATCAAATCTCCTCTCAATCTTCTCTGCTCCAAGAAGAACAACCCCAGCTACTCTAATCTATCCACATAACTGAAGTCACTCATCCCTGGAACCATTCTTGTAAATCTTTTCTGCACCTTCTCTAAGGCCTTCACATCCTTCCTAAAGTGCAGTGCCCAGACTTGGACACAATACTCCAGTTGAGGCCGAGTCAGTGTTTTATGAAGGTTCATCCAAGTCATCCACAAGGCACAAGTCAGGAGTGAGATGGAATACTCTCCACTTGCCTGGATGAGTGCAGCTTCAACAACACTCTAGAAGCTCAACACCATCCAGGACAATGCAGCCCGCTTGATTGGCACCCCATCTACCACCTTAAACATTCACTCCCTCCACCAACAGCGTACCGTGGCTGCAGTGTGTACCATTTATGAGATGCACTGCAGCAACTTGCCATGGCTTTTCGACAGCACCTCCCAAACCCGCGACCTCTACCACCTAGAAGGACAAGGGCAGCAGGCACATGGGAACACCAATATCTGCAGGTTCCCCTCCAAGTCACACACCATGCTGACTTGGAAATATATCGCCGTTCCTTCATTGGCACTGGGTCAAAATCCTGGAACTCCCTCCCTAACAGCACTGTGGGAGTACCTTCACCTCACGGACTGCAGCGATTCAAGGCGGCGGCTCACCACCACCTTCTCAAAGGTAACTAGGGATGGGCAATAAATGCTGGCCTTGCCAGCGACGCTCACATCTCATGAATGAATAAAATAAAAATTACAGTGCAATGCCAGGGTCAATATTGCAAATAAACACATTAAAATTTTACTGGCATTCTATGCCTCGCGTCTTTAAATCAAACTAAGGATGAATCTGATCACACAAAAATAGTAAATGATACAAATCATAATATCTTACACATGGAGCTAAAATATAAATTTATATTTCAAAGCATTTGAGCTTCTATTGTGAGATTTAAAAAGGAATGGCAATGTTTAATAATTAAATGTATGATGATTCACTGTAGAAGTGACCGTGGAGGAATTTTCAATCATGCCACAACTAGCCAGAGGGGGTGGAGAAATCAATTGGATTCCATTGTTTGTTCTGCACAGGTTGAGTCTTAGATATAAAACTACAAAGGGAGTAAGGGAGGTAATTTTTTTTATTTGTTCCTGGAATGTGGGTGACACCGTTACGGCAGAATTTGTTGCCGATCCCTCTTTGCCTTGCAGGCATTGAGTCAACCATTTGTTACGGTACTGGAGTCACATGTGCCCAGACCAGATAGGGGTGGGGTGGCAGTTTCCCTTCCCCTTCGGACAATACTGAAACAGTTGGGTTTTTATGACAATCCGGCAGGTATAAACTATGTAGAGGACGTGTTCTTTCAGCATATTGTCTCAACAACATAACATTACCAGGTCTTCCCAGTTGTGTACTGTACCGTTTGTACAACATAGTTGTGTTTTTAGAACCTGCAAGACTTATACAGCAAACAATCTACCAGGTTTCAAATTCACAGCCTATGCCATCATAATTGCCCAATCTAAATCTATGTTGTACTTTATACTCTGGCCATGAGTATGTTGACTAAAAAATAACCATTTTGAAAACACTGGCCTTTCTTTCCAGATATACAATCAAATGTATCTATCAATTGTTGTAGATAATCATGTGTAAATTTATTATCCAAAGGAAAGATTCTCTAAAAAGCCTCAAACTTTACACAAAAATGTTTTTTAGTATCAATTCACCAAATTTAGCATCATCTTCTGTAGGTTTAATTTACCATTTGTTTCGATGTCTCTGAAAGACTGAAGAGACTTACACAAAGGGACAATGAAAGAGTTGGAAACAAAGCCAATGATACACAATAATGAAAGTCTGTAAAGGAGAGAGAGAAAAGTTGAGGGAGAGAGAGAAATCGATAGATTAGATTACATGGACAAAGACAAGTGAACAGGGACAGAGTAAGAATGTGAACAGTTACAAGACTATTTTTTACCCCATTATTTGCAGTCAGTGGCAACACGCTGTTAAAACCCCAGTTACACCTAATCTAAAAGGGTCTAACTTTTAATGGGGGGGTTTTAGCCGCGATATTACCGCAGAAGTGCCAAAGTTTGTGTCAGTTTCACTGATTTCCCCTATTACGCTGATTGCCGGCTATTGGGGGGACCACAACGCAGCCCGTGTCGGAGCAGTGAATGACTGACCACAACTTCAGGATTTCCTCATTGGGATGTGCAGGAGTTAAAGCCTGAAGTTGCGGTCAGTTTCAAAGGGTAATAATAGCGATCGCTGTTCGTTCGCGGTTATTAACCACTGCAAATTCGTGGGCCAAATTAACACTTGTGCACGAGTAGCACTACTGGAGAATGACAATTATTTTGGTGCAGCAAAAACTGCCAAAACTCACAGGGTAGTTTCAGGTAAAATATTTCTCATGGTCCCAGTCAGTTTTCCTCCTCACCGGCACTTGAACTTTAAACTAGTTGCATGTTTTAAAATGTCCGTCAATATGCCTAACAGTTCAAGTTTCCAGCCAGTGACTGCAACAGCTTGGAAATGTGAGTATTAGGCTGACGGGCAGAACACAGGCATTTTAAAACAGAAGTCCGCTGTTCAGATCATCAGCACAGTTTAAATTTAAAGTTAGGATGACATTTTTACTAAGCAGAGCACATGCCGACGGCACAAATAGCTGTTATAGTAACCAGATGGAATGCTCCTTCACTGTTTAGAAGCTTGAGAGAGGAAAAACACTGGTGAGTTGAAACATACCGTCATTAAACTAAAGTGCTGGTGAGAACAGAAACTGACAGGGAAAGTTGTGCTCTGAATGAAAATAGGGTGATTGTCATGATATACTGTGTGCCAACTATAACCCATTTTGCATTAGGCTTACATCATTATGAAGCAGTGTATAACACTGTATTCTTTGACCTGTGAGCAATGCCACAGGAGACCCATTAATCCAAAGAAATGTTTGACAGTCCTTTCATTGGCCGCTATATATCCCAAAAGATGAAATTTACAAACACTTAAGAAATGCAACAATCCTAAAAGCCGTCACCATACTTGTGCATCCCATCTTCCCATACTCCTAACAACTTTCCCTTGTACGAATTAGTCCATAAAACCAGAGGTTTACAGCACACAGAGAGACTATTCGGCCAATTGCGTCTTTGCTGGAGTAATCCAAAACTAATCCCGCTGCCCCACTCTCTTCCTCTGCTTCAAATATTTATTCAATTTTCCCATAAAAGATCTTCTGTCAGGAGCTTAAAGCTTGTCTTCTGCTTCTTTCCTGGATATGGATCTTTCAGCTAGGTTGCCACTCTCCGTGCTCTTCAATGCCAACTTTTCCAGCCTCCACACATGCTATTATCAAAGTTACTTTCTCCAGCCTGAAAGACTTCAGTGTCAGTTGGCAAGGGTCCCACAAGTGCAATCTCAAGAATGGCAAATGCATCTCCTCAATCCATATAAATCAGTGGGGATTGCAATGAGAGATCCACCAGTCTTTACAATAACATTTCTTGCATCTGTCCTTTATGTTAAGACCATGGAGATTTCACACCAATTTTCTTTCCCTTCACTGGTAAATTTTCTTCTGTGCTTCCTCATTGGTGAATAATCAAATTGGAATATAACCAATTACAATACAGAAAAGCTTTTGATTTTCTGCCCAACCACATTCCATCAAAAAAACTCTATCCAATCACATTGCAGCCTTGGTACTTGCACATCCCCCATCATCACCTTAACCAGTGTCTTCATATCTGTCCCTGCCAGGCATACAGCCCAATTTCATCCTTACACACAAAATTGCTGGAATTTCACTCGTTTTTAAACAAAACTTCACATTAGATCCCAGTCCAAAAGGTCTTCAAGTCCAAAATTGCTAAAACAAAGATGCTGTCATTCCAATACGTGCCTGACAATTTCATCCTTGAGAGCCTAATTTTTGATAAGGTAATTATTCCCAACAAGTTGTTTCCCTAAACTTCTGGCATAATCCCAAAGGCTGGAGTCTTGATATAGAACCATAGAATCATACAGCACAGGAGGAGGCCATTGGGCCCATCATGTCTGTGCCAGCTCTTTCAAAGAGTAATCCAATACAGACCAATTTTCAACCCTACCCTATTAGACTTGACTATTTCAGTAGATTCTACTGGCTGGCCTCCTATCTTCCACCCTCCATAAACATGAGCTTATCTAGGATTCTGCTGCCCATGTCCTAACTACAGGAAACTCTTTGGTATCCGGCACCGACGGGACCGGGATGATGCCGGTTGATTAAAAAATTCCGGATAACGGAGAGGTATATCTACCGAGGCTATTTTTAACAAACAAAAATTAAAAAATCAAGAAATGTGCAGTATAATTGGGTACTCACCTACAGAATGTTGTGTTAAATGGATGGTGGAAGATGCTTGATTAAGTACAGTAATGCCAGTTGAGGGTAATCCATAACTCTTTAATTACTTAACAGTAAAACAAAACTTATAAACGACTGTATGCTGTAGTTTTCGGAGTGGGAATTGTGCCGGTTAAACGAGAGTTTCCTGTAGTCCCACTCATCCCTGTGCTCGCTGACTTACATTGGCTCCCGGGCTGGCAACGCCGCAATTTTAAAATTCTCATCTTTGTTTTCTAATCCTTTCATGGTCTCGCTCCTCCCTATCTCTGTAACCTCCTCCAGCCCTACAACCCCAACCTACAGATCTCTGTGCTCTTCCAATTCTGGCCTCTTGGGCATTCCTGAATTTCATCGCGCCACCATTGGTGGCCATGCCTTCAGCTGCCTCAGCCCTAATCTCTGGAATTCCCTCCCTAAACCTACCTGCCTCGCTACATCTCTCCCCTCCTTTAAACCTACCTCTTTGAACAAACTGTTGATCGCCTGTTCTAATGTCTCCTTATATGGCTTGGTGTCAAATTTTGTTTGATAATGCTCCTGTGAAGCACCGTGGGACATTTTACTACCTTAAAAGCTCTATATAAATGCAAGTTGTCGTCGTGGTAAGCTTAAAGATTATATGTGCAATAATTCAGTTAACCAATCAACATGGATTCAGAAGGGGTAGCTCCTGCCTGACCAACTTCCTTGATTCCTTTGAGGAAATGACAGCCCAAGTGGAGTGTGGTAAGCACTATGAAATGTTGTACCTAGATTTCCCGAAGACTTTGACAAAGTTACACATTAAAAGTTAAGCTCAACGCTGTGGGTAATTATGGTAAATCTTGTATAGATTAAAGTAATTGGCTGAAGCTTCTAAAAAAAAGTCATTTGTTAAAGGAATTATATCTGGATGGGGACAAGGTAGTGATTTGGTTGATCCAGGGATTAGTCTTAGAACCACTACTGTTTTTTAATTTCCATCAATGCTGTAGACTCAGAAACGTAATGGCAACGTAAAGCAGTCAAGTTTGCCGATTATACCAAATGAGGAGGAGCACTGAAATCGGGACAGGCAGCTCATATTATAGAGTAAACTGGACAAAATACCTAACTGGGTAGAACAATGGCAGATGATAAATTTAATACAAACAAGTATAAAGTACTAGACATGGGAAGGAAAAATTGGCAAGACACCTACACTGTAAATTGAGTTGAATTAGCTATGAATGAAGTTGAAAAAGTCCTAGGAGTCCCAGTACAGTGTTGGTAAATAAAAATTACTGACGAGCTACAGATGTGCCTACGGCAACATTATTTTAGCCACGTGCATTAATTTGAGTGGAAAATGCCTTATGTACGCTCACACAATACAGGTAGATGTATTTCATGTGTATATTTACTTGACAAACATCAACCACCATTCAGTAAACAAGGAAATAAAACACTCAATGATTAAAAAACACACGCACACTCTTGTTGTCACAGCATTTTACCGATAATTGTGCAAAAGGTTAAAGTACACATGCATATGCCGTGTGAATATATGTATTGAGATCACATGCCCAATGACAGAGATATTACTCATTTTTAATTTACTAATCAGAAATGCAATTAGTAACACCTGGGCCTAGAAATTGGATTGTGGGCTCGCCAGGGCTGTAGCGCCAGAAATTTTGCGCCAGCGTTAATGCGGCAGCGCCCGACGAAAATTCGGTTGCGCCGGCCCCAGACGGCGGCGGGTGCTAAAGGAGGGTTTTAGCGCCTGAAAACGGGCGTTGAATTGGGTTTCCCGGCGCTAATCCCCCGCTGCGGCACCCGATGCGGTGCGGCAGGCTGGGGAACTGCAGGCCTCCTCCTTCTGTTAAGGAGGAGCTGCCTGCAGCCGACAACTGTCCGGCGGATTCCCCCGACATCTGAGCCTGGCACCTCGGGGAAGTGCCAGGCTCGCAGCACACACTCATCAGGGCCGCGGGGGGGGTGATGCAGGAGTCCGGGAAGGGAGGTGCGGGCAGGCGGCCGCCGGGAACGCGGCCGGCCGCCGCTCCACCTTTATGCGCCGGCGCAAAGGCGTGTAAGAACACTTTTCACATTCGTTAGTTGCGCCTGCCACGGGCGAGGCGGGCGCAACTGAATTTGGGCTTGGGGCCGGGTTACCACGGCAACCGGGACGCTGCGCACACCGATGACGTCATCGGTGCCGACGCAGCGCTACCGGCTAACGCCGATGGCAAGGCCCAAGTCAATTTGCAAAACGGCTATAAGTCCGGCGCAAGGCCCTCTAGCACCACTAATTGGGCGCTAAGCCCACTCAATTTCTAGGCCCTGGATTCCAGATTAGCCACATGCAGCTTTGTGGTTAACATGTAGGACAACACAGTCACAGTAGATTGGACACTCGACATGTCCAGCCAAGGCAGAGCAGCAATCAACACACTCAATAGTTGAACTGTATAGTCAGAGCAGTAGAATGCAAGTCAAAGTTAAATCATGATCAAACTGTATAGTGCTCTGGTAAGACCATGACTTGAGTACTATATCTAAAGTCTGGTCTGAGTGATGAGGAATGACTGGAGAAACCTGGGCTTTTCACTCTTGAAAAGGTGCATCCAAGATGATCTTACAAACATATATAAGATAGTGAACTAAATGCCTAGATTATGTGCTTAAGTCCCACAACTGTGTGACTCAGAGATGAGTGTACTACCAACTGAGACAACCTAACACTTGAATAGGGACATTGCAATAAAGGTGTTAGCCATTTACTGTAAAGTGTGGATGCCATTGAGTAATTGTAGTACTATATGTTTATACCTACCTAGTTATGGTAAAGGCATTTAGGGCATATCTGAACTTGAAACAAGTGGAGGTAACAGCAGCCAAGTCTGTTTCCTTTCTGGTCCTATATCCTCCTTGCCTCCATCTAGGGGTGGTGAAAACCACCTCAAGACAGCTCAAGTATAGCATCAAGCTGTTTAAATACAATAAAGTCCCAAATGATCAACCTCCTCCCGTGAGCATAGAATCATACAGCACAAAGGAAGCCATGTAGCTCACTGTGCCCGTGCCGGCTCTTTGATAGAGCTATCCGATTAGAGTCACTCCCCTGCTGTTTCCCCATGCAGAGCACATGACATGGCAGCTGGAAAATGAGGAAGCATTCACATCAACTCATGCTGTTGACCCAATGCTGGATCAGATACAATTTGTGTGCCAATAACCCTGCATTTATGTGTGTCACCCAGGAGGCAGTTGGAATCTATGAGCTGCTCAAGCAGTCTTAATATAACTGGTCTGGTGGAAGGGCTGGAAAGTTCCTTCATTTTCTTTTATTAAAAAACTGAAATTAGTAAGCAATCTTGCATGATGGAAGCAGATTCATTATATTAGGTGGGCAGTTCCTTTTAAGCACAGAAACAATATCAAGCACACTCACGTAGATCTCACTAAGTTCTGATGCTACTCTACCTGGATATTTATACAGTTCCTTTTGACAGTGCAGTAACAAAGACACTGCTTACACTGGATGTAACTGTCTGAACCAATTCTTGCCCACATCACATTTGTTTGTATAGTTGGAGAACATTACAAACACTATCTAAACTGCAGTGCACAGTATAATTTTTTTTACATTAAAGGCTATAAAACTTTAACAATTGCTTTGCTCACTGCAGGAAAGAGTGAGGTTTCTGAAAGCTTTCATTCTGCAAGGACACTTCCAGATATCAAAGTACAATTTATTAGGTAGCCATGTGGGGAATAAAACATCTTTTTCTTAATGGTACAGTAAACTCTTGTTTAAATGGCACTTAATCATCCGGAATTCTTTAATAACCAGCAAAATAGATAACTGGTAATCTTGCTGAATTCATCCAGCACTCTTTTTGCCGAGTCAGAGTCTCCTGCGGTGGCCGAGTTAGTCAGTGGTTTTTATTTTTGTTTGTGTTAAAAATGGCCCACCTCTCTGTTATCCAGAATTTTTCATCAACCGGCACCATCCTGGTCCCGTAGGTGCCGGATAAGAAAGAGTTTACTGATGCTCCAAATATCTTATAATTGTTAAAACGATTTAATGTTCTTTACATTAGATTTAATACATGTGTATGTGGCTGGGGGGTGGGGGGGGAGAAAAAACATAGGATAGAGCCACTATGATTCAGAATAGCCTTTTTATTGGTGTCTGTCGAGTCATTTAAAATCACTTTTTTCTTCCTTTCTTGACAATTTTTTCTCGTCCCCACTCCTGAAGGCACAACCTTACTGAGCTAGTTACATGGTACACTTGGTGCTGCACGGAGATATCAGCCTATATTATGTGCTCAAATCCTAGAGTGGGACTTGAACCCATAGCCTTCTGACTCAGATACCACTGGGCCAAGCCAATACTTCCTAATCCCATATTGAGTTAGGATGGAGGATAGACAAGGGGAGAAAACTGGGATAAAGAAAATTAGTGATGGATCTACATGGACAGCACAGAGGTTTATATTGTACCCCTAACTATAAAAGGGGGCTTTACCATAATTTTCACTTTGGAGACATACAAGTTGACCTATGGCATGGTTTACCTGAAGAAAAATATACACTGCTCCAAGGATTAATATTCAATTCATTTTAACGTCAAAATTTAGAACCAGTTGTTTGCACAATCACTGCAGCATCATTAACTCATTTTACTTATAGCTTTGAGCATCCTCCTCCTACAAGAGAGAGCATTTATATTTAATGATCTGTTAGTCATAAAAAATTCTGGTAATATCACAACCTGGTACAGTAATTACTGAATGAATGGGAATTCTTTGTTTAAACTGATAAAAGGTGGGTATGTGGGTAGATCATTCCTTGTGAGGTACATCATTTGAAGTACTTAGCTACAGAACTATTTCACTACTCTGTAGTGTAGATGATTATTTCCATTTTGCAACATTTTTACAAGGAAGGAGAAAAGTGGCACAAAGTAAGCACCAAAGCTATTTATTTATTGACTGAATTTAGGCCAGCATTTATTGCCCATCCCTAATTGCCCTTGAGAAGGTGGTGGTGAGCCGCCTTCTTGAACCACTGTTCTTTGTCGCAGGTTTTTACAACTGAGTGGCATTTCAGAGGGCAGTTAAGAATCAACATATAGGCCATACGGATTTCCTTCCCTAAAGGGAATTAGTGAACTCGATTGGTTTTTATGACAATCCGGTAGTTTTATGGTCACCATGATTCTAGCTTTTTATTCCAGATTAATTGAATTAACTGAATTTAAATTCCACAGCTGAACTCATGTCCCCGGATCGTTCGTCCAGGCCTCTGGATTACTAGTCCAGGCCTCTGGATTACTAGTCCAGGCCTCTGGATTACTAGTCCAGTAACATAACCACTGTACTACCATTCCTGATAAATTACTTACAACGTTAACATACAAGGCGCAGACTGATTTCTAAATGTTACATACTAATTCAGTAAAATGGAACTCACCTGTCCAGGCTTACAGCAACTTATTCCTTGAATCTCCAGATAGTTGAAAGTGAGTTCCAACTGCAAAATAAGAGGGAGCAGGGGAAGAAACCAGAGGTAAGATTATTGCACAGCATATTAATGGGTCATTTAAAGTCTTAATTGTGGGCAGTCATGTAGCACACCCATTGATTTCAAAACTTGCAAGCATTCTATTGATAAGTATACAAATAGTTCAAAAGCACAATGAATGACATTATACTGTATAAAATGACTGCATAACAAACTATGTACCATGTACTAAGAAGGCTAAAGAGGGATAATGAAATACCACTTGAGTGGAAAAACCGACTGATTCTGTATCACTTCAGCATTCTGAATGTGTACACTAATGTCATCCACAAAGCAAGTGTGATCAAGAATTGCCTTGTTACAACTGCAAAAAATGAGACCTTCAGAACGCAGCAAATAGTAATAGTAATAATAATCTTTCTGCACAGATTCCACAAGCAGGAATAAAGAGAGGGGGCATTAACCTGACCGAGAGAGGGTGTATTAACCCGACCGAGAGAGGGTGTATTAACCTGACCGAGAGAGGGTGTATTAACCTGACCGAGAGAGGGTGTATTAACCTGACAGAGGGGGCATTAACCCGACCGAGAGAGGGGGCATTAACCCGACCGAGAGAGGGTGTATTAACCTGACCGAGAGAGGGGGCATTAACCTGACCGAGAGAGGGTGTATTAACCCGACCGAGAGAGGGTGTATTAACCTGACCGAGAGAGGGGGCATTAACCTGACCGAGGGAGGGGGCATTAACCCGACCGAGAGAGGGGGCATTAACCCGACCGAGAGAGGGGGCATTAACCCGACCGAGAGAGGGGGCATTAACCCGACCGAGGGTGCATTAACCGGACCGAGAGAGGGTGCATTAACCCGACCGAAAGAGGGGGCATTAACCCGACCGAGAGAGGGGGCATTAACCCGACCGAGAGAGGGGGCATTAACCCGACCGAGAGAGGAGGCATTAACCCGACCGAGAGAGGGTGTATTAACCCGACCGAGAGAGGGTGTATTAACCTGACCGAGAGAGGGGGCATTAACCCGACCGAGAGAGGGGGCATTAACCCGACCGAGAGAGGGGGCATTAACCTGGCCGAGAGAGGGGGCATTAACCTGACCGAGAGAGGGGGCATTAACCTGACCGAGAGAGGGTGTATTAACCCGACCGAGGGAGGGGGCATTAACCTGACCGAGAGAGGGGGCATTAACCTGACCGAGAGAGGGAGTATTAACCTGACCGAGAGAGGGTGTATTAACCCGACCGAGGGAGGGGGCATTAACCCGACCGAGAGAGGGGGCATTAACCTGACCGAGAGAGGGGGCATTAACCTGACCGAGAGAGGGTGTATTAACCTGACTGAGGGAGTGGACCTCATATGATTATTGATAAGTGCGAGCTCCCATTGAACTGAAGAAGTGACACAACCCCCACCCACAAAAGAAAATGGCTCCCCCATATACAAAATATCCAAACTGTTGAACACAATCAATGGAGGTCCTCACCTTCTCCCATTATTTTCTTATCCTCTCCCACCAAGCTTTGGAAGCTTTAGCAAAGTTCCCAAGCCTGGTAACGGCTGCTCCCTGGTTGGTCAAAATCAACCAGATTAGCAGCCTTTTCCAGTCTTCCTGGTAGGATTGATCAGGAGTCTCCAGGAATTAAAGATTAATCTCCAGGACACTGCTGCGAGCAACCAGGAGAAAAATGACAGGAGCATTAAAATAAATCTTTTTTTTGGCCGTTTTCTTTGAAAACTTTCATTTCTTAGTTATAAAAATACCGGAAATGGGGAAAAAGGCTGTTTGACTGACTTCAAGAATCATCCAATTGGGATAGGAAAGTGGTGCGACACAAGGATGGACGCGTCGAGCAACCAATGGCAGGAGCATAGGGATAGGGAGGTTGAAGACACGAGGTCATGTGATGAACCCTCGAGGAATGCGTACAGCCAGAGTTGGCAAACCTACTTCCTGGTCCAGGAATTTTTTAAGAGCTCAATTTTCCAAATCAGTTTTGTGAACTAAAGAAAGGAAGAAACTTGCAGTGGCTTTGTAGGTTGTGTCAAAGAGGCCCATGGGCGAGGTCCTTGATACCCCCAGACTGTACAAGGTATACAATATTAATGGAAGCTAAAAAGTTGGCTCGTCACTTCCCACTGATCACATCAGGAATTTATTGTGGCGGGGAGGGGGAGGGGAGCAAACTAGTAGGCTTAAATCCAAATTCTATTGTGTATCTGTACCCAAATTGGAGATATTTCAATGTGCAATGCAACACAAGGGTAGAAATTGTCACACCAGAAACAGCACAATGTTCTTTCAGGTTTGGCGTGTGAATTCCTGACATTGACCGAAAAAGATTTTCAATTTTAGCTGGTGCACAAGATACAGATTCACAGAACCAAATGATGAAAAGTTAATGAACCCGTAGAAGCAAAAACAAGGCGATGGCACCCGAGATCTCAAACAGAGTGTGCATATAGTACATAATGTGTTATCCATTAGTCCATCACCAAAAGAACAACGCTGCAAATAGTCCTCTAAACTGGATTTGTTGCTGAATTAAAGCTGGGCACATTCATGTCTGACATTTGCTGAGCAATTTTCTTTTGTAAGCCTTGCTAAAAGTGTCTCTTGCTGTTTCTGATCATTACTCCGGGGGGAAGGGGACGATTTGTTTTAGTGTTTCCATAACATACTGCAGCATTTTAACATGAAAAATATGATCTTCTGAGACTGACAGGCAAATCTAATTCAGGAAACTTCACTTCCTCCACAGGATAATTACTGGAAACACTTGAACACCACGATGCTTACAATTTCATTTTCAACCAATACAGAAAAATCCCCAAGGAGTAAGCCTGCTTCCTTCAAATAAAAAGTTTAGCCAATATTTTTAGAATATTTAGATTTGTAGAGCAAATTTTAAAATTAAATTAAACATCTGCATAATGAGTTTACATTCTGTTCAAGGGATCGTGTAATTGCTTTCAAGAAGTTATTCTGTTCTCATAAGCAATAACCTGTATTTTTAAGCAGATATTCAGGCCTCTCATTCACTGATAAGTGTGAATCACCAACCTTCAAAAACAACAGCATCTATTTTGCTGCCATCTTTAATAATTAAAGACTTGTCACACTAACAAGCTTTCAAATACATTTTAAGAAAACAATAAATACCAAAAAGGCTCCACAATTGGGGCTCCCCCCCCCACCCCATTGTAAAAGAGAAGGTTAAAGGGGATCTAACTGAGGCCTTCAAGATTATGAAAGACTTATGAAAGTAAATTGTGGAAGACTGTTTCGACTGATTGGGGAATTGGTAACATGGGGGGCATAAACTCAGGATTATCACTAGAAGATTTTTTTTCCACAAGATGGTTATAAGAGCATGGTGTGGCGGTTCCACCGGGTGTCCCTTACATATATAATGTACATAATTCACTTTAACCTAACTGTATGTATATTACTTACCTGTTTGGGCCGTTGCCCCTTTAACTTACCTGTTTGGGCCGTTGCCCCTTTAAGACGCGCCCTAGCGCGCTGACGTCACGTCACATATCACGTGACGCACCTAAACGCGTCGGCCGCCGGCCTAGTTCGGCCGTCCGCTCCCTCAGCGGTCGCAACGGCCAGCCACAGTGCCAGGTGTCTCTCCTGCTCGCGACTTCGGCCGCAACGGCCAGCCTCAGTGCCGGGTAGATGCGTCGACGTATCGACGCGGGTCACGTGACCGCCCCAAGCGCGGGCGAACGCGCGGACGTCACGACGCGGTCACGTGACGTCCGAAGCGCGGGAAAACACAGCCAAGCGTGATGACGTCATCACACTATCCACAGGACTGCGGACTCAGTCCTTGTGGCGTCCCTGCTGGGGAAAGATCTACTCTACGGCACTCCTGCAACCATCTCACTTACCTGCTGTATTTCGTCTGCTTTCTGCATTAAAGAACTTATTTATTGTTCTCCTGAAGTCGAACTCGATTATTTAGTAGGCATTCGTTCAATACCTGCTGAGGTCAACCCGAATTTCTACAATTGGTGACCCAACGACGTGAGTACGGGAGCTCATCAATTCCTATCCTACAATGGAATACTTTACCACAAGTGGCTATTGAGGCAGACAGCACTAAATTATTTTAAATGAATTTGGATAACAATTTGAAAAGGAAAAAATATGTAGAAGGATACAGGGAAAGTGCAGGGATTTGAATGAGTAGCTGCAGTTGAAGAGCCATCACCAACACAGATGCACTGAGCCAAATGGCCTCTTTCTGTGCTGTACTTTCTACGATTCAAGAAGATGAAATACACTGCTTCAAACAAAAAATAACAGCATAGCAAACACTTGTAAGCCAGTCCAATGAAGTGTAACAGCCAAGCTCTCTGCCGTGATTGAGATGTTTTCAAATTCTCAATTGTTTTAAATTACTGCAGTCACCTGCAAGTATTACTTCATATAGTTTTAACATGCTTTAACATGTCCTGTGGTATAAATGAAGAATTTATATTTTAACCTACCAAAAAGAGCAACTGTAGAAGAATTGTATAGAGAATATAAACCCTAGGAGCAATCAGCCAAAAATCTCATCAAGGGCTCTAGATGACACCTTAACTGCAGGAACAAAGCTCGAGCAAGTGACAGCCATCATCTGAATCAGTGCTAAGATTAGACTATATATATGCCACAAGTAGATATTACAGTAGACTCAAATAGAATGTGTCAAGCAGTTAAGACATAGCAAGGTCTTCATTAAAACTGCAATGTAATCAAAGCAAGTTTACTGGAATTTCATCTGCAGTTGATAACCAATTAAATTCAGCATGTGGGGAGTGCATTGCATTGAAAATCTATCAGTACCCACAGAACTTGTTATTCCTTACACTGTGATGGTTATTTTTAATGTTAAAGGTGTCACGCTGTGTGACACACGACAGCTGTTATTTTACAGTTACTGTCGATTACCCTGCGATTGTGCAATCTGGCCACTGGGTTCTCACAAATCACTCAAAATGCTTTCTGAATTTTTTTTCCAGCTGCTCTGCTCAGCACTGCTCAATTTCTTGAAGGGGGCCTTTAGCAGGCATTAAGCCCTTCATTAACAGAGGCATAGTGTTCAACATCCGTTTAAGATGACCTGAATATCATTCAAGGCCAATACACCGTCCTTGAGGATATAGCCCCATGTAATTGGTCCTTTTTGCTCCCATTTTCTGTTGGTGCAATGAGGACCAATTTCTCCCGCTCAATGCCTTGATTTGATGCTCCAAAGTTGCTTTAACGTTACACAAAAATCGTGCAAGTGCCATCGGCTCCTAGGAGCACAAGTCTCATACAGCTGGCTGGAAGCCAAATGTAAAACTACCAACCAGGAAGATGGCAAAAAATAGGTCTTCCTACCTACTGGCTTTAATGGGTCTTGCATTTTTATATTAAAGATTGCAAACCAGCTACGCAAGGCCGCATATCTTTGAGAACTACCAGGGCTAGCGCATGTCTCATACAATGTAAAAGCAACTCGTGCCACACGGGCAAAAGAACGTTGTTGCAGCCTACTGAGCTTTCGGGAGACAAAAATCTTAACCTCAAAAGATTTAGGATTGATCATTTAAAGTGGATTGTTACCATTTGAATATGAACATACAAAATTTAAAAAAGTTAGCAATTGACTTTACATTCGATACGTTTAGAAATTCTGTTTTTAACATGGCATAATATGTTTTTGCCAGCTGACCAATAAAAGCCTGAGTGCAGCCCCAATATACCCAGTGGAATAGGTTCTTAGCAACATATTGGGATACTTTACAAATAATCGTAGAACCAACACAATGGCCCGGATTTTGGATTCAACGGTGAACGAACGGAGCCAGCCATTAATTACACTTGCACACAGACTTTCTATGTGCTTTTGCACTGGAACTTGCTGTTATTAGAAAGCCATTTTGGCACAGCGCCCCCTACTGGGGCTCTGGAACCTGTGTGAACAGGACAAGCAACTGTGTATCTCCTTAACCAATCAGATTGATGAATTGTTACTGAGCAGTGCAGAGTCCGAACCAGGAAGTATTTAATCCATATTTAATCCAATGCCAAATCATGTACAGAACGCAAAATAAAGAGGGAAAGAAAGATGGGGCCAGAGAGAGAGATTATTGAGACAGGAAGAAAAAGTGAAAAAAAAAAAAATTCTTAATTTTTTTAATTCTCCACCAACAATTTAAAACTGAAGGAGTGAGACTCTACACTTGTAAAAGTAAATTTTCAATTCCTGAGAGGTTGTTTGGCAATAATTAAGACTTATCACTAAGACTTGTTCCCTTTTAGCTGCGCGGCCGCACAGCGCTCTGCAGCTCCCGCGTAGCCAGCTCACTGGCTTTTAAATAAGAAAAACCGCGCATGCATGGTATTTTGAATGGACCATGCAGCCCCTTAAAGAGGCTGTGGACCCAAAAAAAATCAGAGCAAAAATTGCTTATCACACCGTTAAAAATTTACTTACACTGGAATGGACAAGCCCTAACTTTTCTGCAATGTTTAGTGGGTATCTATCACGTGGTTTCATATATTTAAACGGTGAATCTCTCGGCGAGATATCGGTGTAGCACAGCTTCTGGGGAAGTAGGACAACTGGGACAGCAACTTCCTGGTTTCCGTGTTTAACTGTGCTTGTGTGGTCGCCAGAAGTTGCTGTCCGATTTACACTTTAATAACGGTGTGCGCGGATAGCCTCATCGTTATTTCTACCACAGAATCTGGGCGAATGAGATACATTTTTGCACGACAGAAACAATTATAGCAAAGTGAATGAATTTTCCTGTAATGTATAGTCAAAAGTAACTTCATAATGCTGCACACTTACTTCACAAATTCAAGCCCTGCAACCTGTGGTTTGGGTTGTAATTTTAACCCCGGAATTGGATTACTGTCTTATAATTCAACAAGAAGTAGCCATTATCCTCCATGTGCTGTCAATGAATTGGCTAGTCTAAGAAAATGAAGTGTGCATGCCCGTCGGTGCTCGTGTAAAAGAAAAATGCCACAATGGGGCAGCACGTCTTTGCTCCATAAATGTGCCAAATGTGGTGAGACATAGGAAGAAATCCCTTTTTTTTTAAATGAACCACCATAAAGCCATTATTTGTTTTTAAAATTTACAATCACAAGCTCCCATGTTTAAAATGTCTGCCAAAAATGTCTGTCTCCTGTCAATCAAACCACTTTTTTTCTAAGCAACAATTTGAAGTTAGTTTCAGCTTTTTCAATTCAGCATTTTAGTAGACACCTTTTAAAAAAAAATACAGCAGAAAAGGTAACCTTAAAGTTAAATATTTACTCTTGATAACAATTACCTCAAATTTACTTTCTTTGAAGTAATTTAATTTAATCCAGAACCAACATGAGCAATCATGTGGGGTACAGAATAGCACAATGTATTAGAAGAACACACTTCTGGGGCTTCTGATCCAAATCTAGCCAAGACTGAGGGCATTAAGCACTTCTCTTTGACTGCTACAAGGCTCTGAAGTAAAATAAATTTTGGGTAGTCTCAAATCAATTACCATGGATCTAAGATCACAACACAAATCACCATTTGTTTGGCAATCACAGAGATACCAAAATTATGGCTGGTGGTGAAATAGGATTTATCACCCTAATACAAGAGAGGTTGCATTTCTGAGGGAGGGGGTGGGGTGGAGAAGAGAAGGGACAGCTAGAGTTAAAATACATTTTGGGGGCAGAGTGGAGGGAGTTTTACCCTGCATTTGGTTATTTCTTTTTCTTCTTGATGCAACTCCTGATTGAAGAAAGCTCGATTCACCAACAGTGACACACCTCATCTTGATGGCACGATATTTAAAAACATTTGTAATCCAATCTGGAACGGAGTCATGCAGACCACTGAGGTCACAAGTCCAATACTCGGTCTATGATGGAACGGTTGATTTTTGCCAGGGTGACAGCAAAGGCTTTATATTTGACATCAGTGCCCCAGACCAAGATGTGCAGTGAAAGAAATCTGTATCCCTATCCAGTGACTGTTGGGAAATGTCTGGACCTGAACCAATATCTCCAACAAGGCTCAATGACACTGACTGGCCTACTAGACAAGTTTCTTAGATCACCAGTTCTCTCACTTTGAAATCAAACATTTGCCCCCAACCCAACCCAACCCATTTCATAATTTAGTGACAGTGTTGGCCGTTAAATTTCTAGGAAACACATTAGGGTAGAAATGCTGAGCTGTTCCAAATGATTGTGAACATCACATTCAGCAATTTAGGGTGCTTGAAGCACAGCTGGATTCTTCCACCACAGAGAAGTTGTTGATCAGACTAAGCAGTCCATTTTCTCTTGAGAGCAAAGCTACCAATATGGCTGTGAGAAGTCACACAACACCAGGTTATAGGCCAACAGCTTTATTTGAAATCGCAAGCTTTTGGAGCGCTGCTCCTTCGTCAGGTGAAGTGAAGAGATGCATATAGGCACAGCATATATAGTCAGAGAACACTGCCAGATGATTACAGGTAATCTTTCTAACTGCCCTTTAGCCCACCTCCGAAAGCTTGTGATTTCAAATAAAGCTGTTGGACTATAACCTGGTGTTGTGTGACTTCTCACATTTGTCCATCCCAGTCCAACACCGGCATCTCCACAATATGGGCAGCTGATCTTATAATTATACAAACCTTGCATCTGTTTATATCAACAAAAAATGAAAGCATTTAAGTTCTAATCCCACAGGACATACTCCATCCTGAAATAATGTATTTTCTTTTAACATTTTCATATAGCACTATGGAAAAGGGACAAATCCCCATCATTGGTCAGCTCTGGCCATCTTCACCACATCCACCAGATGGCAGTGCCACCTCCCAGAAGAGTCTTGAACTGTCCTCCAAGTCGCTTGGAGTGCGGGGGGGGGGGGGGGGGGGGCAGCGCAGAGTGGAGGAGGATAGGGTTGTAAAAAAACTTAGATCTCATGAGTTCATATTTATTTCATAACTCCCAAGTTCACATAGCAAGACAAGCTTCCCCAAAGACTCCACATCAGCTTGCAAAAAGCAGATACACTTTTCCTATGCACAATCTTTGACAATGTTCCATCGATTTTGCATGAATGGGCAGCTTGGCAGCATTTATGTGAGTCAGTAGCGAGTTCACTTAAAAAAAGGTACTGATGCAGTACAGTTTGATTTTTAAATATTTTGCCAATTTCCTCTTATTTCAACTTGTGGTAAGTGTAACATGCTTGGAAGGAACAGGTGACTTTGGACCTATGGTTCCCAAAGCTCTCCACCACTGGGGTTTTCCTCACGTCATGTCTGAGTCTGGTGTAGACTAATTAATAAGAGATTGATTGCTATGATTAGGCAAGAACTCCATTGTTGTACCATGCGACTACCAGGATGGTAGAAGACAAACTAGATTGACCTTGCTCTTTTTTTGTCTAGCAATTCCTATGTCCTCATATTCCTAGGTGTTGGTTCCTTACAGCAAGATAGTCCCATGGTACCGCACCCAACCAACTATTTTTCATGGGAGCCTAGACAGCAAGTTTCAACTGGCTTGCTGGCTGTTGAGAGACATCATGGCCAAGTCCTATCCTGTTCTCATGCGACATTTTCACAAGTTTTTCAGCAGAGGTCACCGATTAGCAATCAGGACCGTGAATCCTGGCTAGTTTTCCGGTTCTCCAGCCCAGACCAATTGCAGCAATCCTACTGGCGACCTGGTTGAGACCAACTCAGAATCATTTTTTAAAAATGATTTAATTCTAATCCCCTTGTGCTGCATGACACATATCATGAAAATAGCATATTGCCTAGTTCAAGCATAAGATAGGGCAGTTTCATAAGGTCCCTGGAAATAAACCAATGAGCTTCAGACAGCTGACTGACAAATAAAATACCTTTCAGTCCGTGCCCACATGCAGCAAGACCTGGACGACATTCAGGCTTGGGCTGATAAGTGGCAGGTAACATTCGCGCCACAGAAATGGCAGGCAATGACCATCTCCAACAAGCGAGAGTCTAACCACCTCCCCATGATATTCAACTGCATTACTATCGCCAAATCCGCCACCATCAACATCTGGGGGGGGGGGGGGGGGGGGTCACCATTGACCAGAAACTTAACTGGACCAGCCACATAAATACTCTGGCAACAAGAGCGAGTCAGAGGCTAGGTATTCTGCGGCGAGTGTCTCACCTCCTGACTCCCCAAAGCCTTTCCACCATTTACAAGGCACAAGTCAGGAGTGTGATGGAATACTCTCCACTTGCCTGGATGAGTGCAGCTCCAACAACACTCAAGAAGCTCGACACCATCCAGGACAAAGCAGCCCGTTTGATTGGCACTCCATCCAACACCATAAGCATTCACTCCCTCCACCACTGGTGCACTGTGGCTGCAGTGTGTACCATCTACAAGATGCATTGCAGCAACTCGCCAAGGTCTCTGAAACCCGTGACCTTTTCCACCTAGAAGGACAAGGGCAGCAGACGCATGGGAACACAATCACCTGCAAGTTCCCCTTCAAGTTACTAATCATCCTGACTTGGAAATATATCAACGTTCCTTCATCGTCGCTGGGTCAAAATCCTGGAACTCCCTCCCTAACAGCATTGTGGGAGTACCTTCACCACACGGACTGCAGCAGTTCAAGAATGCGGCTCACCAACACCTTCTCAAGGGCAATTAGGAATGGGCAATAAATGCTGGCCTTGCCTACGACGCCCACATCCTGGAACAAATTTTAAAAAGTTTGTAGTAACTAAGGTGTTGACCCATCAACTCATATCACCAAAGTGAGTGGTATGGTACAGCTAATCCCCAGATTCAATGTCAAGTCTGTGCTAAGTTAGCTGATCTTCAATTGGATGGCAGTGGGGACAATACAATTGAGACTGTGTCCTGCTCCTGATCACCATCTAGTGACTCCTTCTGCAAAGTAATATGGCATATGGGCAATCATTAAGTGAGAACAGGATTGGACTCGACTTCTTCATTCCTCAATGTCCCCCATCTAATACCCAGCCAATGCTCACTGTTTCAGCTAACATATGAAGACAGGTCACTTAGTTGTGGTACTGGAGAATGACAACCGTGGAACTGTAACTCAGAACAAGCCTTCAGGAGAGATAAGTAGAAAATACAAAATTAGAAAAATACAATAACCAGCAGTCATGCCAGTGAGCATTCCAGGCAAACACAAGCATTCAACAATAGAGGACTCCCACACTCCAGGCTCACTGGCAACCATTATGGAGATCTGCAGCACTCTTGGCACACAAGCTTCCAACTATGAGTGTCAGCCTTGGCTCAGTGGTAGCACGCTCGCCTCTGACTCAGAAGGTGGGGAGTTCAATCCCCACTCAAGGACATGAGCATATAATCTTGGCTGACACTCCAATGTAGTACTGATGGAGTGTACTGTAGGAAGTGCCATCTTTCAGATGAGATATTAAACCAAGATCCTGTCTGTCCCCTCATGTAGACATAAAAGATCTCACGGCATTATTTGAAGACCAGTAGGGAAGTTCTCGCACTGCCCTGGCCAACATTTATCCCTCAACCAACAACACTAAAAAAAGCATTTAATTTGTCATTTATCTCATTGCTGTTTGTGGGAACTTGCTATGCACACATTAGCTGCTGTGTTTCCCTACATTAAAACTATGAAGTGCTTTGGGTTGCTAAGAGGTCATGGAAAGCGCTATATATATGCAAGTTTGTTCTTTATTTCCTTCTCTGCTGTATCCCGCAGGCATCCAACTATTGAGCTCGGCAACATTCCAGAGCTCTGCCTATTCTTATTTAATAGCCAGGTAAGCAATCAATATAACTGAAAACTGTATATATCTCATGAGAACATAGCACCCAGATACACTTTTAAAAAAAAGTTAAGAGCTGATTTTCTCTTATTGTATAGTGCCTTTGTTGAATAGGACTGGGGAACAAGGATAGTAGAATCTTTGGGATACCACAAATAGGGAGAGTAGGGAAAGAGAAACACCATACCCTTATCTTAGGATCAAAAAGCAAACATGAGTGAAATTGTGGAGCTACTTCAATCATGTCCTTAGGCAGACCTTAGAGGTTTATCCTCGACAGGTGCAAGCTAGATGATCTGGGTACAGCTTCCCTTTAACTATGGGAGTAAATATTCCCTGTCGGAATGGCTGGAGGGCCATTACTTGATAGATAGATTATGGTTTTGAAAACCAAGGCCTACGAGGCCACTGATGTGCTGTTAGAATAAACCTCACCTTTTATTTTCTACAGTTCAGAGCGCAGAAGGAAGAGAGCCTCTCTCTACAGAGTACAAAGAATCTTTTATTCTGGTACATTGAAAATGATGTGGAGCTTTAATACCCTTAATACAATCATAGTGAATGGTCCCACCGACCCTATACGCAGGATACCTACAACGGTATTGTTGCTCAAGTAAATGTTTATCCATTGAGCACATTCTTTGTGCCCTGTACTATATATTTTGTGCAATTCTGCAGAAAAGTCAAAAACTTACATTTTTTGCAGCACTTTGTCACATCCTCTGGAAGTCTCACAGTGCTTCATGTTCAATGAATTACTTTTGAAGCATAGGCAAACGCAGCTGCCAATTTGTGTACATCAAGAACACGTAAAAAAAATCAGAGAATCCCCTGCTCTTCTTCGAATAGCACCCCGTCTGCCAGTCCAGGTGGATCCTGATTTAACATCTCATCTAAAAGATGGCGCCACTGACAATGCAGCACTCCTTCAGCGCTGCACTGAAGTGTCAGCCAAGAATAAAGGTTCAAATCGCTAAGTAAATTCACAACCTGCTGACTCAGGTGACAGTGCTACCAACTCTGCCAAGCCAGCACTCAAAAATGCCTAGTTCAGAGTAGCCACGTTCATGAATTTTCAAAGCATATTTTTCACAGAAGATGAACCATATTCCGTTGACTTGAATGAAACCTCCAGAGTAATAATATAATTACTGGTGCATATTTATTTTAAAATCGGTCTTTTTAATGCATCTTATTAAAAATAGTAATTTTAATTTTCTGTTCTGGATGCATGCCAAACAGAAGGAGCAGCCACATTCCTTCGGATTTCTGTCTTCTACACAGGTAGAAACATTCCAGGAATGTCTTATCTAGCAGAATTCTTTCCAATCCGCCCTGCCAAAGCTGCTTCAAATTGCATTATCCACTTCACACAATATGAACGCAAAGGGAGAATATATCAGGGTCCAAAAGCCTTTTGCAGAATTAAAAATGAACTGGGATAAATTTTAAGTAATCTAAATGTTGGGGAGCTAATTATTTTGAAGTTATCTTCCTTCCTTTCCCTTGAATCTCCCCAACATTGCCGCTCTGCCCATTCTCTAATAGTGCTGCTTTACATCCATTACAAGCCATGCAGGAGCAATCCACCCTAACTGGTTATTCCAATTCATCTCCCTTCACGTGTGGAGAATATCTGGTTTCCACTCAAGCATCTCCTCCAAAGATATAGCTGAGATCAGGAACTCAACATGTTGGAAAAATGTTTGCAGACTTCCATTTTATTATTACTCTTCCATAATAATGTCACTCAGGGATTCTAAATTTGGAACAAACATTCTGATCTTTGCTGCAAGTTTCATGTACTGAAACATTATTTTCAACCCAGCCAATATGTCAGTAAATAAAACTTAAAAATAATTCCTCCCCCCCCGCCCCCCATGAACAATGAATCCACTGAGATGAGTGAAATTAATTTAATATAGAAAAATGAAAGCTGGTCTTTAGATTTCTCACTGACTGAGAAGATGCTACAGAGAATAGATAGCAGGAGTAACAGCAGGGGCAAGGGAGAAGTAGGCTGAAGGGCAAAACCTTCTGCTCCATGTTGAGATACATCAGAAACATACGGTCTGTCTAAAACTGGGGGGAAATTTGTAATTGCATTCAAGGGATCAGGTAAACCCTGAAGTTAAAGTAATTTTAATAAATATGTAGCTATATTAAAATAAATTAAAACCTTATTCTGAAGTGTTGCATACAAAAACACATGAAGGAGGAATACATTAGCCATTAATAGTACATTTAAACTGGTATTTACAGATACACGGGTAGACAGATCTTATTACGGTAGTTTTACAAAAGTTGTTTTCTCCTCAGGCCGAAAATTTTCCCTAAAATCTAGTCTTTTTAAATTGCGGGGTATTAATCTAAATGCTCACCACTGGGCAGGCAACCACAAAACATTGCTGTTATTTGGGCTTAGGGAGCTGTTTGGTACAATATTACAAAGAATTGCATAGAATTTACAGCACACAAACAGGCCATTCGGCCCAACTGATCTACACTGGTGTTTATGCTCCAAATGGGACTCCTCCCATCTTACTTCATCTAACCCTTATCAACATATCCATCTATTCCTTTCTCCCTCGTGTGTTTATCTAGCTTCCCCTGAAATGCATCTATGCAATTTGACTCAACTACTCAGTGGTAGCGAGTTCCACATTGCAACCACTCTCTGGGTAAAGAAGTTTCTCCTGAATTTCCTATTGGATTTATTAATGTCTATCTGATATTTATGGACCCTAGTTTTGGTCTCACTCACAAGTGGAAACATCTTCTCTACGTCTACCCTATCAAACCCTTTCATAATCTTAAAGATCTCCATCAGGTCACCCCTCAGCCTTCTCTTTCCTGGAGAAAAGAGCCAAAATCAATGGTTTGGAGCGAATGTGGGAATCACATTTACTCGTATAGCACCTCTACAATTTAAAGGTCAATCGAACTGATTCATGCCAGTTGATGTTCCATCTGAAATTCTGCAGAAAATGGACAGCAGAGCTTTAAACATCTACGGCACATAGTGTTGCATCCTTCAGAAAACAGCCAATCCAAAACTTAGACAACAGACTGGACCAGACATTTTGCGTGAAAATGTTATTGGTAGGAAAAGAACCACGTGATTTCATCCTTCTACTGCTGTAATAATTTATGCATCTGATTGGCTGTCAAAACCCCAGTTACATCACAATGGAATTTTCCTATCAGTCTAATACAGTGCCCACTTATACCATCACGCCAGCACATCCAATTAGTTCAACAGCAATAAAAAGGTCAGTCTTGATGGTTTAACAGGGCGGGGGAAAGTATAACAGCTTTTGCTGAGGATAAGGGGAAGGCGAAGTTGCAGCAATACAGAAAGCTGTATATATAAATATCATGAGAAACCAGCAGCCAGATGCACTTCAAAAAAAAGTTAAAGGCTGATTTTCTCTTTTATATAGTGCCTTTGTTGAAGAAAGCATCATAAATTGTATTCATGTCATTACCAATGTAGCCACCTTTGCAACACACCAAAACATACTTAGCACCAATTAAATTCATACAAGGAAAGATAATCCAGCCAATCAAATGTATTCATACATAAACTGTCTGCAATCTATTGTGGACTCTGACCAACCCATTTACTCTCCAGAAAAAGGATCTGCAAAATGGCCTCAACAAAGGTAAGTTGTGCAAAACTGGAGAATGTGTGTCATATGACACCAGTACAAATGTGGGGAGGTGTGATCGGCAGAGAGGGGGTAGGGGGTAGAGAAAGCCAACTCCAACAGTACCCTCCTCCTGACGAAATGCTTAGAACATGGCCTTGTCATAACCAACACCTTGTTCCGTCAGACAGACAAGTACAAGGCTTCATGGCAACACCCTCGCTCCAAGTACTGGCATCTGCTGGACTACGTCATCGTCCGAGCGAGGGACCGCAAGGTCACCCGCGCCATGACAGGAGCTGACGACTGCTGGACAGACCACCGCCTAATCTGCTCTGTCATCTCCATCAATGTAGCCCTAAAACAGCGGCGGCAACAGAAACAATGCCGCAGGAAAATCAATGTTGGAGCACTCAAAGACCCTGCTAAGAAAGCCCTATTCAGCCGGCGCCCCTCAACCAACCTGACGACTCCCAGTGATTCAGAGACACAGAATGCCCACAGCGCCTGGTCTGCACTCAAGGCCTCCATAATCAGCACCTGTGAAGAGACGCTCGGTCACTCGACCAGGAAACACCAAGACTGGTTCGATGAGAACGACCAGGAGATCCAGGGGCTAATAAGCAACAAGCGCAAGGCATTCCTGATCTGGAAACAGCAACAGAACTCGAGAGCAAGAAACCAGCTCTACAGATGCCTGAAGGCCGAGGTCCAACAAAAAACTCGCGACCTAAAGAACAGATGGTGGGTGGAGAAAGCGCAGGAGAACCAGCAGCTAGCCGACAACCATGACGTGCGTGGATTCTTTAGCGCAGTCAAGACCACCTACGGCCCAAACACCCAAGGTCCTACCCCACTGTGGGCCAAGAACGGAGAGGTACTCATCAGGGACAGAGAGGCAGTCAGTGCCCGCTGGAAGGAGCACTTCAAAGATCTCCTTAACCAAGACTCTGTCTTCGACGCGAGTGTCCTCAACTCCATCCCGCAGCATGCTACCCACCACCACCTCAGCACAACCCCAGCCCAGCATGAGGTTGAAAAGGCCATCCGACAACTGGAGAACGACAAGGCCTCAGGAGCAGATAGAATCCCTGCCGAGGCACTAAAACATGGCAGAGAAGCACTATTGGCGTGAATACATTAACTCATTTCTCTTATTTGGAAGGAGGAGCGCATGCCAGGGGATCTCAGAGACGCCGTAATCATGACCATCTTCAAGAAAGATGAAAAGTCCGATTGCAGTAATTACAGAGAAGTCTCCCTGCTGTTTGTCACAGGGAAAGTCATCGCAAGAATCCTCCTAAATCGCCTTCTCCCAGTGGCTGAAGAGCTCCTCCCAGAGTCGCAATGCGGATTCCGCCCACTAAGGGGCACAATGGACATGATCTTCACCGCGCGTCAACTACAAGAGAAATGCAGGGAACAGCACCAACCGCTGTACATGGCCTTCTTTGACCTCACAAAGGCCTTCGACACCGTCAACCATGAGGGATTATGGAGTGTCCTCCTCAAATTTGGCTGCCCTCAAAAGTTTGTCACCATCCTCCGCCTGCTTCATGACGACATGCAAGCCGTGATCCTGACCAACAGATCCACCACAGACCCAATTCATATACGGACCGGGGTCAAGCAAGGCTGTGTCATCGCACTAATGCTCTTCTCGATCTTCCTGGCTGCAATGCTCCATCTCACCCTCCGTAAGCTCCCAGCTGGAGTGGAGCTAATCTACAGAACACACGGGAAACTGTTCAACCTCCGTCGCCTCCAGTCCAGAACCAAGGTTGTCCCATCATCTGTCATCGAATTACAATACGTGGACGACGCTTGCGTCTGCGCATACTCTGAGGCTGAACTCCAAACCATCGTCAACACCTTCACTGAAGCGTACGAGAGCATGGGCCTTTCACTAAACATCTGTAAGACAAAGATCCTCTACCAACCTGCCCCCGCCACACAGTACTGCTCCCTGATTATCAAAATCTACGACGAGGCCTTGGACAACGTGGACCACTTTCCATACCTCGGGAGCCTACTGTCAACAAGGGCAGATGTCGATGACGAAGTTCAACACCGCCTTCAGTGTGCCAGTGCAGCCTTCAGTCGCCTGAGGAAGAGAGTGCTTGAAGACCAGGACCTCAAACCCAGCACCAAGCTCATGGTCTACAGAGCAGTAGTGATACCCGCCTTCCTGTATGCTTCAGCAACATGGACCATGTACAGCAGGCACCTCAAAGCACTGGAAAGGTACCACCAACACTGCCTCCGCAAGATCCTGCAAATCCATTGGCAGGATAGGCGCACCGACATCAGTGTTCTCGCTCAGGCCATCATACCCAGCATCGAAGCTTTGACCATGCTCGACCAGCTCCGATGGACGGGTCACATCGTCCGCATGCCCGATACGAGACTCCCAAAACAAGAGCTTTACTCGGAGCTCCGACATGGCAAGAGAGCCCCAAGTGGACAGAGGAAACACTTCAAGGACACCCTCAAAGCCGCCTTGAAAAAGTGCAACATCCCTACCGACACCTGGGAATCCCTGGCCCAAGACTGCACAAAGTGGAGGAGAAGCATCCAGGAAGGCGCCGAACACCTCGAGCCTCTTCACCGGGAGCAAGCGGAAGCCAAGCGCAAGGAGTGCATGTCAACCCAAGCACCCCACCCACCCGCCCCTTGAACCACCATCTGCCCCACCTGTGACAGAGACTGTAGGTCCCACATTGAACTCATCAGTCACTTGAGAACTCATTTTTAGTGTGGAAGCAAGTCATCCTCGGTTCCGAGGGACTGCTTAAGAAGAAGAGGAGCATAAATGTGGGTTTGTCGTAGAACAAATGAGCACTTATAGATCATTTTTAGAAATAGTCAAATGACATATGGAACGTGATGGCTCCTTATCTTCTGAAATTTAGAAATGCTATGGCAAGGAAGGCAACTGGTCAAGACTAGATACAAATTCTGGTTCTGAAAAGTCTGGGAGTGGGGGGTGGGGTGTGGGCAGTGGAGCAAGATCATAGCAGGTGATTACTGTAGGGCTCAAGAACACCTTCTCCTCCTGGCTCCACAAGGATATCAGCAAAAATCTGAAACTTACACTTCCAGAGGCCTTCTTCTGGCCTTGATCCAGTCCCGCACTGGGTTGACCTGTCAGGAAACTGACTGCTGGGTCATGAGGATGTCATCAGGACCCGATATGCTAAAAGGGATCCTGCCAGCTTTGGAAGGGTGTCCTTGCCACCTGCGATGCAAATCCCAGCAGGTCAGCTCCTAGCGGCTCCAGGGGAGGGAAGGGACCTGGGGGATTTGAACTTCCCACTCAGCTGCTTTCTGCTGGGTAGCTATGGCTAAAATCACCCCAAAGTGTCTGATGAAGGTAGGATACACTTGAAGAATTTTATTATTTTTTAAGTTACAGGCATCAGATTTGTGCTTCATACGTCACTCCATCTTTCTCTCATTCCTCCCCAATACATCTAGTTGAAATCAGGATTAACCAAAATGATATCAAAAAAGCAGTTTTTACCTTGGTAGGGATTCGTGCTGCCAAAAGAAAAACTCGGCATGATGTCAGCACCTATGGAGTTAAAAAGGAGATAATATTAGATCATGGGTATTTTAGAATATTCTGCATACATTGTGCTTCTCCTGTTATAGATTAGAATAGTGGCTCTTTCTTGGATTTTAATACAGATCAATGAAAATTACAACCAAGGGAGCATTCACACTGCAGCATTACTGCAAAACAGTTATGCTTTACACCAGTGCTGCAGTTACTGTGTAAACATAGCCTGAATCCAGAGTCAGGGCACAACCTGTTACTGAAGTGAAGCAGAGTAAGACTCCCGGGAGGAAAGAATATCACTCTCCTTCACTTTGGAGATCCAGATCAGGCGTAACACCCGATTTACACTGCACGAGTTTAGTGTCAGAGAAAAGCCAGAACCACTCCACGGCAAGACAGAACTTGTGGTGTAAATGTAACATAAAGGTGTGGAAGTGCTAAACAGCAGTAGATAAAACAATGAAGTAGAAAAAGATCTACCATTAACAAAGGTGTAATCATTAACAGCTCATCAGTAATCAGCTTCAACAAAAGTGCAGATATTCCAAATGTTGTTGTGGATGACCCAATTTGAATAGGTTGTCTACACAGGATTGCCAACTCTCGCAATGCCTTCGCGAGACCTGTGATTTCGGAGTGAAATAAAGCATCAGTCGCGATGGAACGCCTAAATCTTGGGATTTTTTGTGTGTGTGTGTGTGTGTGTGTGTGTGTGTGTGTGTGTGTGTGTGGTGGCGGGGAGAGAATACAACATGCACGAGAAAAAAATATACGCTGATTTGAACAGTTTTCTACCCAGATACAAAAGCTCAAAGCCGAATCTGTTACAGACGACTCCGAGCGCTGCACAAACCCTTTAGCAACGTTAAAGAATAAATAAATAAATAATCAGATAAATCTACGCCACAGCTCCAGGATGCACCTTGCCTCTCGGGTCCATTAATGCAGCTTCATCAGTGCCTGCTCACCTTTGTCAAATCACACGGATTAAAGAGATTTTTTTTTTTTTTTTTTTTAAAGTCAGTTCGAAGGCTTGTACGAAAATTAAACAAAACAAAACAACCATTCCCGAAATGGATGATTTTATTCAGCTTGGATATTATGCTAAATCACCAAGTCACCTGTTACAAGCTAACCGTTTGGTGAAGGACCTGAGCGGAACTTTCAAAACATTTTTTGAAAAGTGAACGCGCGACCGGTCGCAAGGCATGTATTAGCGTTCGAGTGGCACAGTCCGTGTGTTCCATTGGAATCGGAAGGAATGGTCTCTTGGTTCAAATTGGAATATGAAGGTTCCAAGTAAGGGTGATGTTTGTACTGCTGGCTTGTACAGGGATGTGAAGGTGATAAAGGTGGCGGCAGCACCCAGCATTAAGGAATTCGCTATCTTCAAACCCATCAGTTGTGGGGTGTTCGGTAAAGTGTATCTGGCTTGGAAGAAACACAATAAGAAGCTGTATGCCATCAAGGCAAGTACTGGACTCAATAGCCAGCTGAAGGGGAAAGTGCAATAGCTAAAGACTTAGTGCTAAATATAATCAATACTAAACAAGATATGTTATGAGGCACAATGACTGTGTTTAAATGTGTTCAAAGGTTATAATTTTTTCTATGACTCTTAGTCATGCCTGGGCATGCTTCCTGGGATTAGGGCAGAAATTGGTTTGGATGGGCTCATATTTTACTTAGACCCATATATTACCAAGTGCCTGGCTTTTACTCCCCAGTTTTACGTAGGATTACATAGGATATACAGCACAGAAACAGGCCATTCGGCCCAACCAGTCCATGCCGGCATTTATGCTCCACTCGAGCCTCCTCCTGTCTTTCCTCATCTAAATCTATAAGCATAACCCTCTATTCCCTTCTCCCTCATATGCTTATCTAGCTGCCCCCTTAAATGCATCTATACTATTCGCTTCAACCACTCCCTGTGGTAGCGAGTTCCACATTCTCACCACTCTTTGGGTAAAGAAGTTCCTTCTGAATTCCCTATTGGATTTCTCGGTGACTATCTTATATTGATGGCCTCTAGTTATGCTCTTCTCCACAAGTGGAAACACTCTCTCAGTATCCACTCTATCAAACCCTTTCATAATTTTAAAGACCTCTATTAAGTCACCCCTCAGCCTTCTCTTTTCAAGAGAAAAGAGACCCAGTCTGTCCACCCTTTCCCGACAGGGTATACCCTCCCATTTCTGGTATTATCCTTGTAAATCTTTTTTGCACTCTCCAGTGCCTCTATATCCTTTTTATAATATGGCAACCAGAACTGTACGCAGTACTCCAAGTGTGGTATCACCAAGGTTTGCTACAAGTTTAGCATAACTTCACTACTTTTCCATTCTATCCCTCTAGAAATAAACCCTAGTGCTTGGTTTACTGTTTTTATGGCCTTATTAATCTGCGTCACTACTTTCAGTGATTTGTCTATTTGTAGTCTGAGATCCCTTTGCTCCTCTACCCCATTTAGATTCTTATTTTCCAAGTAATATGCGACCTCCTTATTTTTCTTACCAAAATGCAATAACTCACATTTATTGGTGTTGAAATTCGTTTGCGAATTATATGCCCATTCTGCAAGTTTATTAAGGTCGTCTTGTAATTTGTTGCTTTCCTCCTCAGTATTAACTATCCCCTCCCTCAATTTGGTGTCATTCGCAAATTTAGAAATTGTGTTTCTGATTCCAAAGTCTAAATCGTTAATATAAATTGTGAATAACATTGGTCCCTACAGTGATCCTTGTAGGACCCCACTTTCCATCTTCTGCCACTCTGAATAGCTACCCTGTACCCCTACTCTCTGTTTTCTGCCTTGAAGCCAGCTAGCTATCCATTCTGCTACATGTCCCGACTCTGCATTCTCTGACCTTATTCGTTAGTCTATTATGGGGTACCTTATCGAAAGCCTTTTGGAAATCTAGATAAATTACATCTACTGCATTACCTTTATCTACTCTCTTTGTTACCTCTTCAAAGAATTCAATGAGGTTGGTCAAGCAAGACTTTCCCCTTTTGAAATCCATGCTGACTATTCATTATTATATTTTAGGTTTCTAGATGTTCTATTTTTTCCTATCACCGATGTTAAGCTAACTGGTCTATATATAGTTCCCTGAACATGTTCTAGCTCCCTTCTTAAATATAGGTATAATAACATTAGCTATCCGCCAGTCTTCTGGCACTACACCTTTTTCTAATGAATTATTAAATACGTGCAATAGTGCCTCTGCTATCTCTTTCCTAGATTCTTTTAAAATGCGCGGATGTAATCTGTCCGGGCCAGGGGTTTTATTTGTGTTTGATTATTTTATTTAATATTTCCCCTCTTTATTTTAAATGTGGAAATATCATTTCTAATCTCAGCTTCCGATGTCATATCCACCTTATCTGTCTCCCTGGCAAATACTGAAGCAAAGTAATTATTTAATATTTCTGCCATGTTGCTATTTCTGCCTATGAGTTTATCCTGAGCATCCCTGAGTGGCCCTATTCCCATCCTGACTTTCCTTTTTTAATTGATGGGCCTGTAGAATATTTTACTATTTTGTTTTATGTTCCTTGATAATTTTTCTGTTGGATAATCAGATATAGACTGTACGGTTTGACTTTGACATTAAAAAATAAACATTGTGACATGTGATGCATTAACTCTTTATCCTTGTTCGTTTCAATGGCCTTTTCCGACCAGTGATTTCGCTGAGGAAGAGCGCATGCACTTCCTGTCCAGGAGATAAAGGTCGCGGAATGTGCTTCCTGTCGGGGAGCAAAGGTCAGCAGTAAACTCCTCTTGACTGGATCTCCATTTCTGGAGTACTGTTGGCTGTGAGCTGGTTTAGATCCCTCCCAATCAGATTGGTGCTGTACTAATATTAACAAAAGCTTGCCATTTATAGAACGCTTTTAACGTAGTAAAATGCCCCAAGGTGCTTCACAGGACCGTATTTAACACTGAGCCACATAAGGGGATAGTAGAAAAGCAAAAAGTGAATGCTGGAAATCTGAAATAAAAAACAGAAAGTGCTTAAAATACTCAGCAGGTCAGGCAACATCTGTGGAGAGAGAAACAGAGTTAACGTTTCAGATCGATGGCCTTTCATGAGAAGTTCTGAAAAGTTAACTGTTTCTCTCGCCACAGATGCTGCCTGACCTGCTGAGTACTTCCAGCATTTTCTGTTTTTATTTAAGGGGATATTACGGCAGCTTGGTCAAAGAGGTGGGTTTTAAGGAGCATCTTAAAAGAGAAAAGAGAGGTAGAGAGGCGGAGGGGTTTAGGGAGGGAATTCCAGAGCATAGGGCCTCGGCAGCTGAAGGCACGGCCGCCAATGGTGGTGCAATTAAAATCTGGGGGCCAGAATTGAAGGAGCGCAGATCTCTTGGAGGGTTGTAGGGCTGGAGGAGGTTACAGAGATAGGGAGGGGCGAGGCCATGGAGGGATTTGAAAACAAGGATAAGAATTTTAAAATCGAGGCGTTGCTTAACCAGGAACCAATGTAGGTCAGCGAGCACAGGGGTAATGAGTAAATGAGACTTGGTGAGAGTTAAGATATGGACCGCAGAGTTTTGGATGAACTTAAGTATATGGAGGGTGGAAGATGGGAGGCCGGCCAGGAGTGCGTTGGAATATCAAGTCTAGTGGTAACAAAGGCATGGATGAGAGCTTCAGCAGCACAGGAGCTGAGAAAGGGGCAGAGTCGGGCAATGTTATGGAGATGGAAATAGGCAGTCTTAGTGATGGCGCAGATGTGTGGTCGGAAGCTCCTCTCGGGGTTAAATGCGACATCAAGGTTACCCAATGATACTCAAGATATGACCAAGAAACCCATTCCTCGGCATCCGCCAATGCTGCTCTTAAGCCAGCTTCCAGGAAGGAGTTAACTGTGAGTGAGCCAAAGAGATTCAGCTGTTTTCCTCACACTAGAAAAAATATTTGGCAGAGGCTCAGAACCTCTCATTTTCCCTCCCCCCCCGAGCATCATCTCAAACCAATCATGGGTGAAACAGGCCTCCTACCAGTCTTCATGGCACAGTGCCACCCTTTCCAAACTTTATTTACAGCAGTGAAAGGCAGGTGCCTCCAGAAACCACTTGGAATTTGAAGGCTTATGCAGCGGCTTTAGAAAATGAACAGCTTTGAAATCTTAAATGCTTCCCCACACATTTAAAATTATTTTTGGCCCGATGAGGAGTTTCACACAATATTACTATAATTTTTAGCTGCTGAAAGTACATTGCCTGAACATGTGCTCACTATTGAAAACTGAGTAACTTTGCAAAACTTGATATCTAATTCAGAAATGAGCAAAGGAATCCAAAACCTTAAACTGGATACAACTCAGGTTAGGGAGTTCGCAATTGTAAAAGTGAGGCTGTAAAATGGCAACCCTTCTTAGGGGTGAAGGAAGTTCCAACTGTACAGTCACTGAGGGTCAACTTAATTGGCACAGCTAGTTAACTAAATTAGAGGATTACACTAAATGTATGCTTACAATACTGAAAGTGAGTGAGATTCTTCCAGGAAGTAGTTTCTTATTTATTCCACTGCTTAGTTTTATTTTGGTGTTTTGGGGGGAGGGGTGCTGGTCTTATTGTGTGTACAGAGTATTGACTAATGTGTTTGTTTTTACTACATCAATTAATACATAAGCCAGTGAGCATTCCTTCCCTGTTAGTCACATTTTTCTGTATACATTTATTCCTGGTTCTCAATGATTCCTTCGAGTACCCCCTTCTAGATTCAATTATTTTTCCTGTTTGGAAAAGCTTGAAGCATACCCTCTCATAAAGACTGCCTAAACTATACTGTAACCGTCAATTCACAGTAAAAAAAAAAGAAACTGCCTTCACAACTACTATTTAAAAATAATGCACCACATTCAATGGTCCGTAAATCTGCCACCTTCACTCAATGTTTACTTCATAATTATGACACAGTTTAAGACGAAGGGCCTTCTTCGTCCAAACGAAAAAAAATTGAGAGGCAAGAACTGGATATTTATCAGGTGATAGAGCTGTAACACAATTCAGATATCAAACTAGGAGATGAACCAGGAGCTGAATTTGACAGTAGAGGATTGAGGAGTGAATTCATGCAGGACATTCCAACACATCATTTCCTCAATTTGCATATTAAAGGTTAATAGATACAGAAGTCATTGAGTAAAGCCAAGTTTCTTCTTCATTAAACCCCCAACAGTAGGTTTTTTCCACCTACCCATTAAAAGAAGCTAGATTTACATTTAAATTTTGAAGTGATTGAGTGCATTCAAGATACATATACAAGACAATTTTAAAGAGATATATATTGGGGCAGAAATTCGGATCGGGGGCTTGCCGCGTGTGCAAGCCCCCGATCTGCACTTACCCGACGCGCCTGCCGTTCACCTCCAGGGACGCCTGGAATTCCTTTTTGAAAGAGAAGAATCCCGGGCAGCGTCTGACGTCACGCCGCCCAGGAGTGCAGCCAGCGCGAAGCCTGGAGCGCGCTGTGCAACTGAGACACGCCCCTTGGTCTCAGTTTAATAGGACACGCCCCCAATGTTTCTCACAAGCTGCAAAGCATTTTTACATGCAGAGCAGCATTTCAAATAGGTTTTTGGTATTTTTATGAAGCTTTTGGTAACTTTTATAAACTTTTAAAAACGTTTACATTATTTTGAAGAATCTGAAGTAGTTTTAAATAGAATTAAAGCAATTTAAAGACTTTTAAAAGCCCTGAAAGAATTTTTTTCATTCCATTTATTTATTTAGCAACGTCGTCGTCATACGTGTCTTCACACTGTTCCCTTTGGGGAACTGTATGAAGTGGTGGAAGGATTTATGGCCGTGATTAACGCTCCTTCCGTGACCGTAACCATCTTTGAACCAGCCATTAGGGTGGTTAGTCCTATGGCGGGAGGGTTTTACGGGCTCCCACAAGCTATACGAGGAGGGGGGGCCACCCACACCCACGGACGCAAATATCCCACTGGATGTCAACCCAGAATTTAGAGCCGGAGCTCCGACTCCACTTGCAGGGACTGTCTGGAGCGGGGTTCGAAACCCTACCCCGTCTGGCCCAGTGGCGGGGATCCTACCGCTACGCCAAAGGCCCACTCCGATTAGCAACGTGAAATGGCTGGAATGAGCACAATTCACGGCATTAAAAGAACTCACAATTGAACTGATGATGACCTCAGCAATCTCCTCAACGAGGTGGAGGCGCAGCGCCTGCTCATCATTGGTAATGAGAAGTCCAAGGCGCCGCAAAAAGGACAGATGATAGCTTGGTCTTTCAAGTGGCAGCATAGGGCTCCAGTCACGGGGAGGGAAAAGGCGCAGGAAACGTATGGGTGTCACCTTTTGCACGGAGTGGGCCTTTGGCGTAGCAGTAAGCATCCCCGCCGCTGGGCCAGAAGGAGTAGGGTTTCGAACCCCGCTCCAGACAGTCCCAGCAACTGGAGTCGGAGCTCCAACTTTAAATTCTGGGTGGACATCCAGCGGGATACTTGCGTCCGCGGGTGTGGGTGGCCCCCCCCCCCCTCAGATGGGTTGTGGGAGCCCATAAAACCCTCACGCCATAGGACTAACCACCCTAATGGCTGGTATGAAGATGGTTATGGTCACAGAAGGAGCGTTAACGTGGCCAGAAATCCTTCCACCACTTCATACAGTTCCCGAAAGGGAACAGTGTGAGGATACGTACGACGATGACCTCTTGCGCAATGCACCTCCTTGGACCCTCAGTCGCAGATGCGAGGGGGAAAATCGTGCAATTGTTAAATTTTTCATTTTATTGACATGTAAAATGTTGGCCCAGTAATTCCGTTCCAAACGCGTGAGTACGGTCGGGGTACTCACGCGTCTGGCCGGAGGAAATGCCGGTTTTCAGCATGCACAGCGCATGCGGGGAAAACCAGCATTTCCTGTCCTCTGAACGAAGGGGTACAGAGGCAGAACGCGTGCGACTGCACAGGCAGCGCGTGCGCAGTAAAATTCACCGGTTTCATTCATGCTTTCAGTGAGGTTAAGTCCTTACAACTTACACATGAAAAAAGCATGGGTACAGTTGCTCCAGAGGCTGCGGAGGAAGATATATTTTATCGTGGAGCTTCTGAAAGGCAATATTTTTGTTTGGGAAAGGGAGGAAAGTTATTTTAAGAAATGCTGAGGTAAGTTTTAAATTTATTTTTGTTTTTTAAAACGGGTTTTCAGTACTGTAGGTAGAAGGAGCAATTGTGGCTATGTGAATTGAATTTGCTGTGTTTATTAAATGTGAAAATGACTCCAACATTTTTAAGAAAGAAACTTTTCATCAGTAATATATTCTTTTAAGTAATTATGTATGTATGTCCGTATATATTCCTTTGCGTATATGTATGTATGTATATATTCCTTTACTTATGTGTATGAATGTATGTATTTAATTATGACTTTCAGAGAAAGTAACTTATTGGAAAATCATAATTAAATACATACATTCATACACATAAGTAAAGGAATATATACATACATACATATACGTAAAGGAATATATACGGACATACATACATAATTACTTAAAAGAATATATTACTGATGAAAAGTTTCTTTCTTAAAAATGTTGGAAATGTTACATTACTCATTTTAGAACAGTCATTTTCACATTTAATAAACACAGCAAATTCAATTCACACAGCCACAATTGCTCCTTCTACCTACAGTACTGAAAACCCGTTTAAAAAAAAAAATTAAACTTTAAAACTTACCTCAGCATTTCTTAAAATAACTTTCCTCCCTTTCCCAAACAAAAATATTGCCTTTCAGAAGCTCCACGATAAAATACATCTTCCTCCGCAGCCTCTGGAGCAACTTTACACATGCTTTTTTCATGTGTAAGTTGTAAGGACTTAACCTCACTGAATCCATGAATGAAACCGGCGAATTTTACTGTGCACGCGCTGCCTGTGCAGTCGCACGCGCTGTGCCTCTGAACCCCTTCGTTCAGAGGACAGGAAATGCCGGTTTTCCCCGCATGCGCTGTGCATGCTGAAAACCGGCATTACCTCCGGCCAGACGCGTGAGTACCCCGACCGTACTCACGCGTTTGGAACGGAATTACTGGGCCAAAAAGTATTATAATTAATCTTTAAAAGGTTGTATTTAACTAGCATATTAAGATTAATCAAATTATAAAAGGTATTAAAAGTTATGTTAAGCTATGGGGAAGGAAAGCATTAAAGTAGGTAAGAAAATGAGTTCTGATGTTACTACTTGTAACTAGCACAACAGCTGGGAGTGTAGAAAGAGAACGGAATTAAGAACTACAATACTCTGTATTGCTGCTGGAAACAATAATCAAAGTTTTAGAAACAATAATCAAGGAAAAAATTAACAGGCACTTGGAGAGGTTTAGGCTAATTAAGGAGAGTGAACACAGGTTTGTAAAAGGCAGATCGTGTTTGACTAATCTAATTGAATGTTTTGATGAAGTAACAGGGAGGATCGATGAAGGGAATGCAATGGGTGTTGTCTACATGGATTTTCGGAAGGCATTTGACAAAGTACCACATAGAAGGCTTTAACAAAATCTGGCTGGCTGGCTGTGACCAGCATTTATTGCCCATCCCTAATTGCCGTTGAGATGGTGATGGTGAGCCGCCTTCTTGAACCGCTGCAGTCCGTGTGGTGAAGGTACTCCCCACAATGCTGTTAGGGAGGTCGGTCCAGAATTTTGACCCAGGAACAGCGATATATTTTCAAGTCAGGATGGTGTATGACTTGGAGGGGAACTTGCAGGTGCTGGTGTTCCCATGCGCCTGCTGCTCTTGTCCTTTTAGGCAGTAGAAGTCGCGGGTTTGGAAGGTGCTGTCAAGGAAGCCTAACCGAATTTCTGCAGTGTATCTTGTAGATGGTGCACACTGCAGCCACGGTGCGCTGGTGGTTTTTGCGCGAGTTGGATAGACAGAAGTTAAAGCTAGTAAAAGGCCAAATTTAAGACCAATATCAGGACATTCACCTTAACTCAAAGAGCAATCAACACATGAAATGGACTGCTGGATAAGTTTGTTGCAGCAAAAACCCTAGAATCATTTAAGAAACAATTATATTCTGCAACGGGGGCACTTCGGTCATTTTGGATGCATGAATTATGATAGGCTGAAAGGCCTTCATCGGTAATCATCTTGTAATATTGAATTACAGTAATACAAGCACCTTGTCAGATCATTTAAGACTTGTATCTCCATGATTTTCTTTCTCCAAAAGTATGTACATATGTGATTCAAGGCATTTACCACTTCCACTTAACTGAATTCAAATGAATCAACTGTATAGAAAATCAATAGCAGTACTTTATTCATGGCAGTTTGCTTAACCACTGGTCACGAGCTAACCACTGATCTATGGGACACTCCCTCTGGCCAGTTGTTAAGCCTAATCAATGGCTTCTGCAGAGCAGTAAAACAGTCTTGGATATAAAAATCTGCTCAACTAGAAATGTATTTACAAAACTAAAATGCAAACTTGTTCAGTGAGAGGTCCCGAGTGGAGGCCAAGCGCATCCCCATGAGGGGGGTAGTGACGGGTAGGAAGAGAACTGGGTAATAAGCCATTCCAGATAGCTCCAGCACACAATCAAGTAACTGGCACAAAAGTATCAGGTCCCATGCCCAACCCCTAGAAAAAGCGCAACAGAGCAAGAAAATAACAAAGCCAGAATTTAACTGATTTAAAAAAAGAGAAACTACAAATGCAGGAAGCCTGAAATAAAATATAAAATGTCAGAAATTAACATAGTGTCGATCAGCATCTTGAAAACTTAAGTTTAATTTTTATGCAGGAGACCTTCCTGAAAACCTGATCGCAGTGTTGAGAGACCCCTGAACATGGGCAATTGGAGGATACTCGCATTTGAGAGCCGGGGACATGGACAGTTTTGTGGTCAGAGATTCATTCGATGGAAGGTCATAAAAAAAAAAAATCGAGGAGACTTGGACATATTATAGATGAGAGTAACGCACTTGATTTTGCAAAACCACTACAGTTTTCATCCTCCTTTTATGCAGTGGTATAAAAGAAAAAGGGGTGCATGAATTTAAAGAGGGTCACATAGATCACAAAGTACAAAAATAAACAACAACTTGTATTTATATAGCACCTTTAACACAGTAAAACATCCCAAGGCGCTCCACAGGAATGTTGTGCAACAAAAATTTGACACTGAGCCACGTAAGAAATTAGGGCAGGTGAGCGGTAGGTTTTAAGGAGCGTCTTAAAGGAGGAAAAAGAGGTAGAGAGGCGGAGAGATTTAGGGAGGGAGTTCCAGAGCTTAGGGCCTAGGCAGCTGAAGGCACGGCCACCGATGGTTGAGCGATTATAATCAGGGATGCTCAAGAGGGCAGAATTTGAGGAGCGCAGATATCTCGTGCGGGGGGTGGGGGGGTGGGGGAGGGGGGCTGAAGGAGATTACATGGATAGGGAGGGGTGAGGCCATGGAGGGATTTGAAAACAAGGATGAGAATTTTGAAATCGAGGCGTTGCTTAACTGGGAACCAATGTAGGTCAGCAAACACGGGGGTGATGGGTGAACGGGACTTGGTGCAAGTTAGGACACGGACAGCTGAGTTTTGGATGACCTCAAGTTTACGTAGGGTAGAATGTGGGAGGCCAGCCAGGAGCGTGTTGGACTAGTCAAGTCTAGAGGTAACAAAGGCATGGATGAGGGTTTCAGCAGCAGATGAGCTGAGGCAGGGGCGGAGATGGACAATGTTAAAGAGGTGGAAATAGGCGGTCATAATTATGCCACAGATATGTGACCAGAAGCTCATTTCAGGGTCAAATATGACACCAAGGTTGCGAATAGTTTGGTTCAGCCTCAGGCAGATGTTAGGGAGAGGGATGGAGTCAGTGGCTAGGGAACGGAGTTTGTGGCGGGGACCGAAAACAATGGCTTCGGTCTTCCCAATATTTAATTGGAGAAAATTTCTGCTCATCCAGTACTAGATGTCGGACAAGCAGTACATCAATTTAGAGACTGTGGAAGGGTCGAGAGAAGTGGTGGTGAGGTAGAGCTGGGTGTCGTCAGCGTACATGTGGAAATGACGCCGTGTTTTCAGATGATGTCGCCAAGGGGCGGCATGTAGATGAGAAATAAGAGGGAGGCCAAGGATAGATCCTTGGGGGACACCAGAGGTAACGATGTGGGAGTGGGAAGAGAAGCAATTGCAGGTGATTTTCTGGCTACGATTAAATAGAATGGAACCAGGCAAGTGCAGTCCCACCCTGCTGGACAACAGTGGAGAGGCGTTGGAGGAGGATGGAGTGGTTAACCGTGTCAAAGGCTGCAGACAGGTCGAGAAGGACGAGGAGGGATAGTTTACTTTTGTCACAGCCACAAAGGGTGTCATTTGTGACTTTGCTGAGAGCCGTTTCAGTACTGTGGCAAGGGCGGAAACCAGATTGGAGGGACTCAAACATGGAGTTCCAGGAAAGATGGGCACAGATGTGTAAGCATCAACACGTTCAAAGACTTGAGAGGAAAGGGAGGTTGGAGATGGGTCAGTAGTTTGCAAGGACGGAGGAGTCAAGGGTTTTTTTTTGAGAGGGGTGATGACGGCAGATTTGAAGGAGAGGGGGACAGTACCCGAGGAGAGCGAACCATTAAAAATGTCAGCTAATGTGGGAGCCAGAAAAGGAAGTTGGGTGATCAGCAGTTTAGTAGGGATAGGGTTGAGGGAGCAGGAAATGGGTCTCATGGTCAAGAGGAGCATGGAGTGGTCATGAGGAGAGATCAGAGAGAAACTGGAGAAAGATGAGAGTTCAGGGCTAGGGCAGAGGGGAACCTTAGAGGAAGATTGGCCCGGTGGGCTAGGGGAAGAAAAGGAAGTGGCAGAGACAGCTGAACGGATGGTCTTAATTTTAGAGACAAAGAAGTCCATGAACTCCTTGCACTTGTTGTTAGAGGGAAGTGTGGAGGAGACAGGGGAGAGGGGTTTAAGGCGGCGGTTTTAAGAAAATAGGAAAATGATTCAAGTTATAACAACACAGAGAATAGAGCGGCAAAAGCGTATCCTTCGCATTTGCACCCAGATTCACACGGAATTTTGGGTGTAAGTGAGGTATGCTCCTATCTACAATACGTCCAAGTCTCCTCAATTTTTAATGTCCATCCATCAAACCTTCCATCGAATTAATCTCTGCCCACAAAACTGGTCATGTCCCCAGCTCTTAAATGCAAGTATCCTCCAATTGCCCATGCTCAGGGGTCTCTCAACATTGCGATCAGATTTTCAGGCACAGTAGGAAACTTTTCTGGTAATTTTTCTGGTCTTATAATAGCAATTTTTTCTGAATGTTTTATCCTTACTGAGATCTGCTCCGTATTATCGGTTTATGTTAATGCACTTTATGGGAAAGGAAGGAGAGAAGGAAGGAGGGAAAAAAAGCAAAGAGAAAGAAAAAAAGACAGATTTGTATTTCTATAGCAACTTTCACGACCTCAGGATGTCCCAACGTGCTTTACAGCTAATGAAATGCTTTTGAAGTGTAGTCACTGTTGTAATGTAGGAAACGCGCAAGCCAATTTGCACACTGAAAAGCTACCCCGATTGAAGGTTCTTAAAAATGCTGTGCCTGATGTATATGAATTATGGTAAAATGAACTGAAACTTTACATTTTAAGATGCAAAGAAGAAATATACTGTGGATTTGGCATTTCCTTGGGCCCCCATTTTATGCCAATTTATGCCCATGTTAAGTTTGGGCATATTACAGTGAGATTGGGAGGATACTTAGGTATTTTTCAACATCAGCAAAATGTGCGCAGCTGTGTGTGCAATTTTAGATTGTGCCAATGGAGGAAACTCCAGGTCAGCAAATCTACAAGTCCAAGTTGTGCTTTCCTCTCTTTCTGCCCCAATCATTTCAGCAGCTCCTATAACCTGCCAAACAGCCAAGTATTCCAGTGGTAAAACCACTGCCTGCTCATATTGGATTTGCCACCTGTACTATCCAAGATATAGTTCTCTATGCCAATCCTATGATTTTCTTCTATGATTCTCTTAAGTGACTCAAACGAGTCCTTTCTGGTGAATATCAACTTCAGCTTGAATACAGTCCTTATGCATTTTGCCGAGAAAGGGCAACCAATTAACCAATGGAGGTCTGTCTTGTTGAGATGTGTCTTAACAGTTCTTCATGATTCTGAACTCCTAGGCATGCAATGGCAGGGCTTCCTTTTGTCCAGCTCCAAGCTGTAATGTGAAATGATGCCAAGAAGGGGATTGACTGCAGGAAGGGAGCGCTCCAACCTACACCAAGCTGCAACAAAGCACTTTGGACAAGGAGTCAGGAACATCTTTGCTAATACATCTAGGGAACTGGTTAACATGAATGGGTTACAGAGAAGGAAACAAATGTTGAACCTCCACATCGCCAATGAGACAAACTATTGTTCAATAGCACATGCTGCATGTCCATGTTGTGGTCAGAAGGATGACATCAACACACTCACATTTTATGGTGAGTTGGACCACTGACCATACTACTCATGAGAAGCACCTGCTGCCTCCTATTCACCCGGAAAGGGCTCAAATCTGTACTTGGTCAATTGCCAAATGACCAACTCATGACTATCCTCCTTGAGAATGGAGAAGCAAGATGATTCTCTTTGGGTTCAAGGTGGCTCCATAGTGAGACACCTGGCAAAAGAAGATTGGAACAACGTCAAGTTTCTGTGGCAGGCCTGATAATTCAATAACTGAGCCAAGCAGATTCACAGCATTCCAGAGCACTGATGAATGACCAACTAATGTGATTCATTAATCCTGGAGGGATAGAGGAGACATTGAGTGCAGTGATCCTTCCCACTGAGCTACACATAATCAGACAAGCCAATTCTGTAATGGGTAGTGTGGTCTTGGATGGGCAAACAGCTGGAACTTACCAGTGCTCTGTGTTGACAGGCTGCCTGGTTTTAGCTGGCTAAACATCATCATACCTGGGGTCATTAAGTCCATCATCTTGCCAACCCATGCTGAACTCTTTGGACTTGAATAAGTTGGTTGGGTCCCTACGGGAAGAGAAGTGTATATTCGATTAAGTTTGTGTCGATATTTTTCAATTTGGAGACTCAAGTATGGTGATGGGCTTTTGTGTGTGTTAAACATCCAACCAACAGAAAAAATAATATTGTAGTACTGGACGGCACAGGCAGACACGTTCCAAGGTGATTCCCAGGTCTGTGCTTGGATCGCTAATCGCAGCTGAAGCAGCTGGCCTATTAGTAAAATAAACGGCAGGCTCATTGTGGGCAGAGGGAAAAAAGAGAAAATCAGTCAGGACTCCCACTCCTGATCATTAACTCCTATCAGAAGGTGTATAGGCATGAACCAAATTGGCTCAGTTACAATGGTCTAATAGCCTCCAGACACTCATTGTCTCGGTTCACACATTAAGTGCCGCTGTTTGAATGAGGTAACAGAGAGCTGCAGTCACCCATGAAACCATACCTCAACACGTGTCAATGCCTCCAGGAGAGAACTAAGGGAAGAAAGCTGTAAGGAAAAATACCTTTGACAGTCAATTATAGCACCACTCAATGTCTAATGATGAAAAAGATCCAATGATCCAGTCTGCTCTTTTCCATCTCTAAAAACCTTACCAAAGAAGCCAGTAAGCTATGTTTGAGTATGCACAAAGGAAGCTCTATCTGCCTCTAATTCACAAATATGTCAGCAGACAGGATAACCAAGACTTCCTGTTAACATCACTTTTAAAAGCTGTCAGTACTTAACAATTACAGAGATACTCAAAAGGCCGCATTTATATTGCTGCTGTTTTGCTTGAATTTTGGGACAATGGTATCCATGAACCAGGCTCCCTGTGCTCTCACTGCTAAATTTGGCTCTCTCATCAAGCAGCAGACTTGTAGACACATGGAAAACTAGCATAAGGGAGCCAAATTTAACAACACAAGCTTTGGAGCCCGGTTATGCATGCCAGACTCCTAGAAAGTAAACTAAATTACTGGTATAATACCCTCAGAGATATCCGCACTCCTCCAATTCTGACCTCTTGTGCATCCCCAATTTCCTTCGTTCGGTCATTGGTGGCTATACCTTCAATTGCTGAGGACATAAGCTCTGGAATTCCCTCCCTAAACCTCTCATCCTTTAAGTCGCTCTTTAAAGCTTGCCTCTCTGAGCAAGCTTTTGGTCACCTGTCCTAATGTCTCATGTGGCTCGGTGTCAAATTTTGTCTGATAATGCTCCTGTAAAGTGCTTTGGGGTGTTTGTTTACATTAAAGGCACTATATAAATGCAAACTGTTGCTGTTGTAGTAATACAAAAGACCATTGCATCAATGAGTGTCAGTTTTCCAGATGAATGGTCAAAATCAAAAGCAAACAGACTGTGGAGTAGGCGAAACAAGACCAAGATACACACCTCCAGGAAAGCTGAACTGTTTTGGGTCCTCCTGCTCAAAATTTGATAATGTTCTCTCTTACAACAGACTAGATCAAATGTCAACATCTTCCACATTGGTGCTTAGAAGAATCAATATCTATTACAGGTATGAGAGCACAAGGAATACCATGTTGACTGCCCAACACAAGGCTGTTACTCCAGATAACCTTTCATATTCATTCATGGGAAAGACAGCATTTATTGCCCATCCCTAGATGCCCTTGAGAAGGTGATAATGGGCCTTGTTGAACTGCTGCAGTCCTTGTGGTGCAGGTACTCCTACAATTGGTTCAATAGGGTGAGTTTCTGTCACGCCAATGTATGAAACTTGCTTCCAAACAATACACAAACGCAGCATGGAGAGCATCTTGCTCATCAGCCTCCAACGTAAACTCCTTTCAGCTTTTCACAAAATGGCAATATCAACTGCCCTGGAGAAAAAAGTGGACCAGATAGTTGTGTTTGAAGAATGAAGATATTGGTCATGAATAAGCGGACAATTGATGGGGAATGGTGAAAGGGGAAAAAGGAAATCAGTAAATTTAGTATTCCCCACCATCAGCTAAACTATTTCAGCACTAATTTTAGCATTAATTTTATGTGCTTCAACTTAAAACCCTCAAGCAACATAATTCAACCACGTCACTGCACAAGGCAGATCCAGATATTCACATATCACATCTTTCACATTCACATACTGCTGTCATTATATTACAGTACAGTGTCATCTCAAATAGCTATTAAGCATGAAAGCAAACTTGAAAATTTCAGGTCAGCTTCCGATGTGGAGCACAAAACCGTTCAATAAACTGATCGACTGCAGTGACTTGCAATACCTGTAGGATTTAACTTGGTTAACTTTGAACGAAAGGTGGTCTGCCTTTTGAGGCAGGTCATCGTGGAATTTCAAATTGTGAAGTGTATTGCACAATGTAGTAGCCATGTTGTGATATTTTAGTCATTTCTACCCTTCTTTCGGTCAGTCGCATCATATGAACACTTATTGCGCTCATATCAATTTTCCTTGCATTATTTTAACAAAGTTGTTATTCCGTTAAATGTAAACGAGCTAACACCTCCATTAAAATAGTGGGAAATGATTTTGGATAGTGTGTTAAATGTTCTGATAATACCATCAACGGTTATTTCTATCTTAATAATGCCTGTAATCAGCCAAGTAATATGTACAGTGCTGGGGCTGCAAGCGTTTAGTAATGGACCACGTTGGACAAAAATCAAATTCAAATAGCGTATATTTTTTTTAAAGCCATAACCCCCATCCAAGTCTATATATTCATATGTGTTAAAATGCTGCTATATAAACAAGATCTAAATGGCGATGAAAGTGACATCTTAAATGATACCCTAAAGCTGAAATATTTGCAGGTTACATCCGGTTTCCCTGCAAGTCTGACATTGGTACATTATCTTTACTACTTTGACAGTCAAAGCACAGTAGAATGCTGGCAACTGCACAGAAAACAGAAATTTACTGCTGCCAACAAGACTACCTGGTCTGGAATTTCTTGCGGAGGCACAACCCAAAAGTTGCACCCGAAATTACACCCATTTCCGTGCCCATTCTGCCGACGTCAAATTACACTCAAATTTCCTGCAAATCTCATCAGCATACGTTTGAATGTAAAGATGGGGGTAAATCAGAAGTCAGCATAAACAACTGGGGCCGAAGGAAGGCATCGAACTTTCACCATTTATTGCTTAAGTATGAAAATTTCAACTGATTTAACCATCATTCGTGCACATTAGGCACAGGATGTTCAAGAGACTGTAATTGGTGAAGCTTTTCAATTTTTTGCGACTCCTACGAATGCAACAAAAGTATTTAAAACAAAGTTGCATTTCCCCACTTTAATTTTTCTCTGACCAACTGTGGAACAAACTCTGCAGCAGAGATGAGTGGAAGGGCTCCCATCACCTCCCCACCCCCTGTCAGCACCACCACCGTTACACAAGGACTCTTCCCCAGCAGCAGCAAGTATTTATTGCCCATCCCTAGTTATTTTGAGGGCTTTTAAGAGCCAACAAATGTAGTCATATGAAAGCCAGACCAAGCAGGTTTCCCTCCATGAAGGACATTATTGAACCAGTTGGGTTATGTTTCTGTTGCTAACCCACAAATGACCAGATTTGTTCTCGTGGTGGGAGGTTCTCATGGTCACTAGTCTGTACCGTAACCACAAGTCTACTGCAGGGGTTTCTGATCAGTAGTCAAAAGCGAGAACTCAGCCTCGTTTTACCATTTCTAGACTAAGGGCACGGAGATCAGCTTACTCAGCACAGGCTGGGAATTGAACCTGGGACCTTGGAGTGTCTTTTGTCCAGTAACATGCTGTGTTTAGTGGCAGAGCCATCAGGGAAGCAACATATCCAGTTGTTTTAAGTTGATCCAGTTGCTATAGAAACTGCCCTGCAATATAAAACATCAGAGGTTCCACAACAGGACTGGAAGTCAGTATTTGAGAAGACTTCAAAAAGATGTACTGCAATACAAATGAAACACAAGGTCCAGTGAAACAGCTGAAAATAGCTACACTCATTAATTAGGGCACTTCAGCTTAAAAACTGTCTTTTAAATCAGCTCCCACACGATGTTGGCCCCAGTTTCTGCTTTACCCAGTGCCTCCGTGGAGTTAGATCATTAATTTTAAGGAAAGAAAGAGCTGGAATAAAGGATGCTAATCACAATTCTTTGTAACAGACAAAAAGGCACGTGTAAAGCATTCACACCAAAATACCAATTTTACAATTGAGATCACTGAAATATACAATCACTATAATATGAACTGCTGCCATCCTGTTCACGTTCATTTCACAGGCCAGCATCATTAACAATAAAGCTTTTTCAAGTCTTCTACTGAATGGATAAGGAGAATTATCATATTTTATTTTCAGACATTTTAATACACCACTTATATCATCTTAACAAATTAAGCACATTTTCCATGTGCGCTGAACTCAAACTCACAAAATGCAATGCACCGTGAATTTGAGAGACTGCACAAATAATTTTTCTTCAAATTAATTGAAAAAAAATTGGTCATTTTTGGCTGAATGTACCAGTGAGTAACTCATATAAAGCAAAATGATCAGTACAAAAAGGTTTGGTGCTTTCCAATGTTAAATCAAAGACTAAAAGAAACTTGAGTTAATGAGAAATTCTATCTTCTAGCTGCATTAAAAAAGGAAAAAACAACCCTATTTAGGTAATGCCAGTTAGCAAAAGATGAGGTTTTACTAAAATATTTACAATTGTTAATACAGTCTCACAGTATGTTTTGTTTTTACATTCTAGAGTTAACCTCTACACTCACACCTTCCATTTCCCCTCAATCCTCTTCCTCGATTTCATCCAATTGATTATTCTTCATGCACGAGGCTGAATAATGAGTGCTGGCAGTCCATTCAATCTGGGATTGGGGGGGGGGGGGGGGGGGGGCGGTGGAAAAGGGGAAGGAATCGCAGCTGATACTGGCCTCACCTGACAACCATATACATGCACTTATCAATATGGTGCTGGGTCAGAGATCAGAAACCTGGTTAACAGTACCTGTCCTGTCCTTAGCCCAGGGACAGCAGGCCAATTATAGTGTCCTCACTGTTGCTCCCACTTGTCTCAGCTAGCTTGAGAGACCAGAGATTCAGTTACAAATCACACCATATGGTACAATTACCCACTGAGCTAGTCTGCCTTAAACATATTTTTTGCCATGAAGATGTTTCTGTATTTTTAATCTTGGAAGAGAGTGCAACAACAGACACTTCCACATATGCACATACTAGGTGAGATGATCCCGAGTTTAAATCATCGGCATGCGTTGGTGGAAGCAGGCAAGTCAGCAAGCCTCTGCTCCGGTTAGTCATCCACTCATACCCTACAAAACAATGCATGCGTGGGGCACAGAGTTGAGCTGCAATATCCTTGCAGGTTTGAATATTCTGCCATCACTCACTAACTGGTCTCATTCACAAAGAACTGTCAGTCCTAGAATGTAGCAGTGCCCATGGAACTATAGCCCAGCATACGTCACTGCCTTCTGAAGGCGAGAAAAATCAAAAAAGCTGAAAGATGCAGAGATAAGGAAGTGGAGGAACCATTTGCGATGTTTTTCAGAGGTTTTTGTAGTTCTTCCGCTAAAGTTTCAGAGGACAAGCAGGAGAACACCTCTGGAAATTCACCTCCACAATACATTATACTGCTGCTATAGTGCAGCAGTCTGTAACGTGGCATTTCCCTTTAAGGCCCCATGGTCTAATTCTAGATCCAGAGTTCAAATGGTGCCAACCCCTCTTAGGTACTTCCCAAGATCAAGTAGAGACGGAATCTTCTCGATTCTGTATACTGTTTTAAAAAAAAGATTATTTTGCACCTGCGGAAGTGAGACAGACTTAAATCACATACACACACATTGCAGAGAAGTGATGGATAGGTCACTGCTTAATCACTACTTAAACCTATAAACTGGGGGCGGGGGTGATTTACAGATCTTCTGGCCGTCGGAAAAGTAGCAAACATCATTTTTTTCCAATGGTACAACCAACACACTGAAATGTTACAACAGCTGCAGAGAAAAAAATGACTTTAAACCAGAATAAAGCAATTTTCTTTTCTCCCCATTCCATCCCAAGTGCTCAAAAGCTGGTGCAAAGCTCTGTTCAACTCTCAAAATTGGAAGCCTTCAGTGAAAATTCAACAAACAGCAGTTCAAACAGAAGAAAGGGCTTTTCATTGACACAGTAACAGGGCAGCACTGTCATGACATCATTGGCACAGGTTTCCCAACACGTCAGTCAGGCATCTGTAAGTGAACTAAGTAACCTCCAAACAAACCGCCTCCATCTTCAGTCAACTGTTAGCAGCAGCTTAAATAAAGAGCAATGTTCCTGCTGCTCCTTTTCCTGTTAAATTAAAATCACTGCAGGGGTTGGCTTCTGAAAGACGCAATGCAGTCCCTACATCTGCGCCTCTAAAAGAACCATGTGGAATGCTTCATTCATGGAAAGCCTCACTGAGCAGATGTGCAGTTTGGTGTGTTTCAAGCACATTTCCTATATATAGCACAGGTATAAAGGCAGCACTGAATCAGACTGTAAATCCTACCTTCCCGTGTTCATTTATTCAATGGAAAAACATATTAAGGCCAGGGATCTTTCTGGTACATATTTTGTGAACACAGTTTGGAGATTTTCCTTCCAGTAACTTTCATACATGATTCGCCTTTGTATGAACCATGATTGTTGCTCTTATTTATAAATACACACGCACAATCAGTAATAACCGGCTGCACATTTTGATGGAAATCATCCATAAGCACACTGGCGTGAAGTGGGAGGAATGAAGCATCAGATTTGCTGGCGGTCAAAATTAACTATATTTCACCTCTGACCTCATTCTTTTAGGTAAAAGTATCAATTATACTTTCCTGAATTACATATTTCATAACATGCTCATGCAGAGAACAACTTGTATTTGTATAGCGCCTTTAACGTGGAGAAATGTCCCAGTGGATTTGGTATTTATTTCGGAGAGAACATGCCACAATTACAAACATGGGAGGTAAAGAGGAGTACAGATCACTGCCACACTTAATTCTAGCAGTTTTAAACCGGTTAGCGTTTTAACCTTGCAGGGATTTATAATGAACAAAGAGAAGTGACATGGAAGGGTACAATATACAAATGTGGGCTGAATATAGCTCTGAGCAAAGTCAGAGAAACTGGGATTAGAGACAGGTTTTGGATTTGGAAAAGGGTGGAAGGGAGTAAATAGCCTCTCTACCGTACTGTCCAGGACAATACTAAGAATTCAGCTGGCGGAAACATGAGGCACCCAATCAGATTGGGCCACAATAAAGCACCAACAAGCACAAACGAACCACAAGTGCCTTCAAATACCATTTTAAGCACACATTTGAAGATTCTGCTTGTAAATTTGGGTGGAAATTTCACACAAAATTTCAACATCTACAACCTAAACAATTCCAATTGTACAGGGACTGTTAGCTGAAGAGATCCCTACCAAAACTGCACTGTCTAGGAACAGTAACAAACTCCCAAATCCACAAGGCTTGCATGGGAGACTGTTACTTGACGATTAAATGTAATAGCCACTACTAAATTAATCTGTAGGCTCATTCAAAAGGCCAATTACATAGGAAACATTAGTCTTTAATAAAGAAAGGCCCAGGCCCACAAAACCTCCAACTGCTGATCTGTAGCCGAGGAAGAAGTGCTACAACTCTTCCCTTCAGAAATGGCATGATGCAGGGGGAACTAGAGATGGGGAAACATTTTTGGGAACACTGCTCTATATTGTATCTCCATTAATTACCTTTATCACATTTTTTCCAATGTGAATATAATGCAGTACAGATAAATTACTACTGAAGATATTACCTGTGCTCTAAAATATAGTCTACTCCTTGTTAATTCTGTTGTGTCGGTACCTTTCTACCTAGACACAATTTAGGACTCAGAGATTCAAACATGAAGTGCTTTATTGGAAGGAAAAGAAGTTCTGGCAAGTGCTGAACAAAGAGAGCTAAACTTAACAGAGAACACCCAACTATTTATCTCCTGTGACAGCGCCACCACAGGTGGAAGGAGAACACACAATAGAACACACGATACATAACAAATTCCATGTTGATTTTTATGTTAAACACCCTCCCATGCTACATTTCAATTGCTTAATTTAAATTATTAAAGAAAGGAAAACGAAAGAGAAGGAAAAAAGAAAAACAAAAGAAATTTCCGTTTATGCAAAGCCTTTCACATCCTCAGAAAGTCTCAAAGTGGTTTACAGGCAATGAAATACATTTGAAGTATAGTCTCAAGAGTTAACGTTTCAGGTCGATGACCTTTCATCAGAACTATCAACCTGAAACGTTAACTCTGTTTCTCTCTCCACAGGTGCTGCCTGACCTGCTGAGTATTTCCAGCATTTTCTGTTCTTATTTCAGATTTCCAGCATCCGCAGTATTTTGCTTTTGCTGAAGTATAGTTGCTAATGTTTTGTAGGCAAATAGGACAAGTTACTAAGTGACATTAAGAAACACCTGACAACAATCAAAAATAGAAACAGTAATTAGTTTAATTATATAGTTGAAATTCAAGTGGAGTTATTCTCAATTAAATAATACCTGCTGCAGGCACGCAAAATTCCTGCTGTTTGTGCTGCTGTATACACAGTTGCTTCTCATCCATCTGCAGGTGTATACCCGTGTAAAGCCAGGTTGGACAATATGTACTGCTTATTAGTCAAATATTGCTTTTTTTTAAAGTATTGCTTTAAGACAGCCATCTCTGTTTGAACATTCTAAATATGGATTCCCTACTGATTTGAGTGATTTTATGGGCTTAACTGCAGATTTCTGCGCGGGGGGGGGGTCTTGAATTGCAGCTGTGAGCCTTGCGTACTTGTTGCCCAAAGGGCCTACCAGTCAAATATTATCCTTCTCAAAAAACAGCCAGTGCACAAGAATTCTGCTGAATAAATCTATCACGTGGATCCTACAAACTTGGCATTGAACATCATGATAATGTTTCCCACTTTTCCTCCTTTTAGAAGGTGTGGGGGAGAATATTGTTTATGGTCCATTTGGCTGTAGTATGACATGTGTGGTTATGGGAGAATGGAATCGAGTCAATCCTCTGTGACTGCCACCAACACCAAGATCTGATAGTTTCAGCAACTTGAGATATATGCACATTAGCAGAAACATGGATTTAAACTTCATACAAGTCTGTGGTAAGTATCTAGGCGGCCCACAAATACAAAAGGCTTGGCCAACCTTGCGTTAATGGGTAGGATTGTCCTAACTGGGCAAACAGCAAAAAAATTACCAAAAGAAAATCCAGACAAATTCAAACTTTTTAAGGAATACTAGACAGACCCTACCAGGATACGGTTTGGACACTGAGCAAGTATCTTTATTTTTTTTTCGTATAGGATGTGGGCGTCGCTGGCAAGGTCAGCATTTATTGCCCATCCCTAATTGCCCTCGAAAAGGCGGTGGTGAGCCACCTTCTTGAACCGCTGCAGTCCAGGTGGTGAAGATACTCGCACAGTGCTGTTAGGTAGGGAGTTCCATGATTTTGACCCAGCAACGATGAAGGATCGGCAATATACTTCTACGTCAGGATGTGTGTGACTTGGAGGGGAACTTGGAGGTGGTGGTGTTCCCATGCACCCTACTGCCCTTATCCTTCTAGGTGGAAGAGGTCGCGGGATTAGGGAGGTGCTGCCGAAGAAGCCTTGGCGAGTTGCTGCAGTGCAGCTTGTAGATGGTACAGACTGCAGCCACGGTATGCCGGTGGTGGAGGGAGTGAATGTTTAAGGTGGTGGATGGGGTGCCAATCAAGCAGGCTGCTTTGTCCTGGATGGAGTCGAGCTTCTTGAGTGTTATTGGAGCTGCACTCATCCAGGCAAGTGGAGAGTATGCCATCACGCTCCTGACTTGTGCCTTGTAGATGGTGGAAAGGCTTTGGGGAATCAGGTGGTGAGACACTTGCTGCAGAATACCTAGCCTCCGACCTGCTCTTGTTGCCACAGTATTTATGTGGCTAGTCCAGTTAAGTTTCTGGTCAATGGTGACCCCCCAGGATGTTGATAGTGGGGGATTCGGCGATGGCAATACCGTTGAATGTCAAGGGGAGGTGGTTAGACTCTTGCTTGTTGGAGATAGTCATTGCCTGGCACTTGTGTGGTGCGAATGTTACCTGCCACTTATCAGCCCAAGCCTGAATGTTGTCCAGGTCCTGTTGCATGCGGGCATGGACTGCTTCATTATCTGAGGAGTTGTGAATGGTGCTGAACACTGTGCAGTCATCAGTGAATATCCCCATTTCTGACCTTATGTTGGAGGGAAGGTCATTGATGAAGCAGCTAAAGATGGTTGGACCTAGGACACTGCCCTGAGGAACTCCTGCAGTGATGTCCTGGGGCTGTGATGATTGACCTTCAACCACCACAACCATCTTCCTTTGTGCTAGGTATGACTCCAGCCAGTGGAGCGTTTTCCCCCCCGATTCCCATTGACTTCAGTTTTACTAGGGCTCCTTGATGCCACACTCGGTCAAATGCTGCCTTGATGTCAAGGGCAGTCACTCTCACCTCACCTCTGGAATTCAGCTCCTTTGTCAATGTTTGGACCAAGGCTGTAATGAGGTTGGGAGCTGAGTGGTCTTGGCGGAACCCAAACAGGGCATCTATACCAGCAGAAAACAATACAAGATAAGTGAATAAGGCAACAAAATGCAGTTACTGATCTTATGATGAATGTTGCTAGGATTCAATGATGATTCCATTCACATTAAGTGGGTTACTAATGTGATTTATTAGGTAGGAAGATTTAGGCAATTTATTTTGATTATGGACCCAAAATGTCCAGAACTTCTAGCAAGCAGGTTAATGTTGCTGCTTGACAGAGTTTCTAAGATTATAAAGGATTTTATTGCAGACGTGCAGAAATTAATTGATCACCATAAATTAGTGCAGAAAAAGTAGCTTCACGGAATTTCTGTTTCTATGATGTAGAGACAAAATGAAGGTTCAAAACATAGTACCAAGCATTCATCATTACATAGGATGTACGGCACAGAAACAGGCCATTCGGCCCAACCAGTCCATGCCGGTGTTTATGCTCCACTCGAACCTCCTCCCGTCTTTCCTCATCTAAATCTATCAACATAACCTCTATTCCCTGCTCCCTCATATGCTTGTCTAACCTCCCCTTAAATGCATCTATACTTTTCGCTTCAACCACTTCCTATCAAAACCTTTCACAATTTTAAAGACCTCTATTAGGTCACCCCTCAGCCTTCTTTTTTGAAGAAAAAAAAGAGACCCAGCCTGTTCATCGTTTCCTGATATGTATACTCTCACATTTCTGGTATCATCCTTGTAAATCTTCTCTGCACCCTTTCCAGTGCCTCTAGTTTTATAATATTGCGACCAGAACTGTACGCAATACTTTAAGTGTGGTCTAACCAAGGTTCGATACAGGTTTAGCATAACCTCCCAACTTTTCAATTCTATACCTCTAGAAATAAACCCTCATGCTTGGTTTGCTTATTTTATGGCCTTGTTGCAACTTTTAGTGATTTGAGTATTTGTACTTCGAGATCCCTTTGTTCCTCTACCCCACCTAGACTCGTACCCTCCAAGTAATAAGTGACCTCCCTATTCTTCCTACCAAAATGTAATACCTCACATTTATCTGTGTTGAACTTCATTTGCCAATTATATGCCCATTCTGCAAGTTTATTAATGCCCTCCTGTAATTTGTTGCAGTCCTCCTCAGTATTGACTATGCCCCCCACCCTATTTGGTGTCATCCGCAAATTTAGAAATTGTGCTTTTCATTCCAAAGTCTAAATCGTTAATATAAATTATTAACAACAGTGGTCTCAGCACTGATCCTTGTGGAACACCACTAACCACCTTCTGCCACTGTGAATAGCTACTTTTCACTCCTACTCTCTGCTTGCTGTCCTGAAGCCAGCTAGCTATCCATTCTGCTACTTGTCCCGACTCCGCATTCTCTGACTTTGTTCATCAGTCTATTATGGGGTACCTTATCGAAGGCCTTTTGAAAATCTAGATAAATTACATCTACTGCATTACCATTGTTTACTCTCTCTGTTACCTCTTCAAAAAAATTCAATGAGGTTGGTCAAGAAAAATTTTCCCTTTTGAAATCCATGCTGACTATTCATTACTATGATTTTGGTTTCTAGATGTTGTTCTATTTTCTTCTTTGGTAGGGATTCATTATTTTTCCTACCACCGATGTTAAGCTAACTAGTCTATAATTCCCTGGACATGTTCTATCCCCCTTCTTAAATATAGGTATTACGTTAGCTATGCACCAGTCCTCTGGCACTACACCTTTTTCTAACAAATTATTAAATATGTGTAGTAATGACTCTGCTATTTCTTCCCTAGATTCTTTTAAAATGCGTGGATGCAATCCATCCGGACATGGGGTTTTATCCTCTTTGAGTTTGATTAGTTTAGTTAATATATCCCCTTTTTTTATTTTAAATGCACTTATCTCATTACTAATCTCATCGTCCAATGTCATGTCCACCTGTTCTATCTCCCTGGTAAATACTGAAGTAAAATAATGATTTAATATTTCTGCCATCTCTCTATCGTTACCTGTGGTATTACCCTGTCTATCCCTTAATGGCCCTATTCCCATCCCAACCTTTTTTTAAAAATTGATTTGACTGTAAAATATTTTACTATTTTGTTTTATGTTTCCTACATTACAACAGTGACTCCACTTCAAAAGTACTTCATTGACTGTAAAGTGCTTTGAGACGTCCGGTGATCGTGAGAGGCGCTATAATAATGCAAGTCTTTCTTTCATTTTGAGCATTTAATTTCTTAGTTCCTCTTTGCCTTCCTAATTGTTTTTTTTTTACTTCTCTCCTAATCTCTTCATATTCTCCCTTATCATGCACCCCCCTGCTGTCTATGTAGTTAATGTATGCCTCGTTCCTTGCCCTCAATTGTTCCCTTATGGCTTTATTCATCCATGGAGTCTCATTAGTGTTTAGTTTGTTCTTTCCTTTTAGCGGAATATATTGTTCCTGCACTCTGTTGAACACCGTTTTAAATGTTTCCCATTGCTGTTCTACATCGTTGTTTGCCAATATTGTTGTCCTTTTTTTTTTATGGGTCACTTATGGGTCATATGACACTGGGAACTGGGTATCTGAAAAAAAAATGAGGCCTCCAAACTTACATACAGCCCATGTCCTTCAGTCCTCCGACTCTTGCTCTTCTGCATTGCTCCTCCCACTATTCCTCTATTCATGGCACAGCTTTCAGCCGCATTAACTCTACTCTTGGAACTCCTTCCCCATTACATAGAAACATAGAAGATAGGAGCAGGAGTAGGCCATTTGGCCCTTCGAGCCTGCTCCGCCATTCATCGAGATCATGGCTGATCATCCAAACCCTAGCACCCGGTCCCTACACCGACAGCCATCCCACCCAAGCCCTATCCCCGTAACCCCACGTATTTAATCCCCCCTAACACTAAGGGCCAATTTTTATCATGGCCAATCAACCTAACCCGCACATCTTTTGGACTGTGGGAGGAAACCGGAGCACCCGGAGGAAACCCACGCAAACACGGGGAGAATGTGCAAACTCCACACAGACAGTCACCCGAGGCCGGATTTGAACCCGGGTCCCTGGCGCTGTGAGGCAACAGTGCTAACCACTATGCCACCGTGCCGGCCCGGTGACTGTCTGTGTGGAGTTTGCACATTCTCCCCGTGTTTGCGTGGGTTTCCTCCGAGTGCTCCGGTTTCCTCCCACAGTCCAATGATGTGCGGGTTAGGTTGATTGGCTATGATAAATTGACCCTTAGTGTTAGGGGAATTAAATACGTGGGGTTACGGGGATAGGGTGGGATATGTGTTGGTGTAGGGGTTACGGGGATCGGGTGGGATATGTGTCGGTGCAGGCTCGATGGGCCGAAATGGCCTCTATCTGCACTGTGGGGTTTCTGTGATAACCTCCCTGCCTTGTTGGTCTCTACTTACCTTCAAAAGAATGAGTTAATATTTTATGCTTAAAATGTCACTGTCTCCTATGTGAAGCATCTTGGGATGTGTTATGCAAGATGCAGCAAAAATGCAAGTATTTGTTGTTTTGAGACTGGAGCGAGCAGGAATATGGTTTCTTAATGCTCTAACAGATATGACTGACAATGTTTTAAACATATTTAAAGGCCTGAGCCATCGAGTTGCTAGTGGCACTGGTGGTTAGGGAAGATGGCACAGATTTAGGTTAAAGTAAGTCAAGCACCAGCGATGAAGATGACACCAATAGTTGTGATGAGCGTAAAGATCCTGAGGGGCTGAAGCTGCGAGAAGGTGGAGTTAATGCTCCTCCTGCCCATGTGGAAGAAGAAGAGAAAATTAGATGTATAACACAAAACTTGCAAGGGTGGAGAGAAAAGGAGCAAGAGAAACAGCGAGTGTCTGGAAGAAATTGAACTGATGAGCTGCACTATGTGCGTTTCCACAGGAGGAATATCATCCATTTGGATAAGTGCTATTATACACAGCTACTTTTCATTCCTTTGGTACACAATTCAGTTAGTTATGGCAGATGTCACCAGAAACAGCAAACTTACAGAATGTTTAACAACTAGTGAACAAGATCAGAAAATCTTCTATCACTACATAGAAACTCCTTAGGCTTTCCAAGAAGACTCCCATCAGAGACTGCCCCAAACTGAAAGGTCTGCTAGAATGAGTCCACAATAACCAACACTAAGATGGTTTGCTGGCAAGCGAATTTAAAATCAGGCTTCTGTTGTTCTTCTGAACCTTTTTCTGCTTCCAACTTACCGCAAGTCAATTGTCAGACTCTCATATGCTCTGCATGTAATACTGAGGTAGAAAGTCACCTTATTTGCAGTATTGATGTATAGTGATAACCTCCAGCTTGACTTCAACATCAATACCACAGCTATTGTCCCCAATTGCCTAACTAACAGAGACCTGGATTAACCACAATCTCCTGCAGCTTTGTCTGCAAAATCAAAGCCATTCTCTTCAGCTCCAACGAACACCTATGCTACTCCAACCTCAACTAGGAACTTAGGAACAGGAGCAGGCCATTCAGCTCCTCGAGCCTGTTTTACCATTCAATCATGGCTGATCTGTACCTCGACTCCATTTACCCGCCATTGATCCATATTCCTTGATATCTCTTACCTGATGAAAATCTGTCAATCTGTCTTGAAATTTTCAATTGACCCAGTAACCACAGCCTTTTGTAACTGTGCGCTAGCTTTTAGCGTTTTGTGTACATGGACACCCAAATCCCTTTGTTCCTCCACAGTTCCTACTTTCTTGGCATCAAGAAAATATTCTGATTTTATTTTTCTTGGATCCCAAGTGGATTACCTCACACTTTCCTATATTGAACTCGATTTGCTACAGTTTTGTCCATTCACTAAATCTATCAATGTCCCTTTGTAACTTCCTGCTCCTATCTACACAACTTACTGTGCCTCCTAACTTAGTCTCATCTGCGAACTTGGAGTGGTAACTCTATTCCTTTATCCAAGTCACTGATACATATGGTGAAAAGCTGAGGCCCCAGTATAGATCCCTGGGTAACACCACTTGTCACATTCCACGAAATCAGAGTACATTTCCTTCATTCCATCTCCTACCTCCCAACCAACTACAAACATACTTCCTTCCCTAGCTCTCACCTTAACCTTAGCCCAAAGCTGCACACCCGTGGCATTTTGTTTGACCCAGAGCTCAGCTTCCTCCCATTTCTGATTGGTAATTAAGAGCACTTTCTTTGACCCCCACAACATGGCCAGCCCCTTCTACCTCCAAACCTCATTCACACTTTTATTGTTTTGCAGCTGAAATGCTTCAATGCTCTACTTGTCAACCTCCCCAATTTTTACTGTTCATAAACTACAAGTAATCCAGAATTCTGTAACCCATGTCTCACCTGAACTAAGGGTGCATATCGCCATCGCCCTTGTAAAGCCCAGAGAATCAGCATTATTTTCTTGTCATCACCTTCAAATCTCTCCGCAGCATCACTCTCTCGCCACCATAGTCTCCTCCAACATTGTATCCTTGCGCATACTCTCCATTTCTCGACTACCAGCCTGCTCTTCATTGCCTTCTCCATCATCAGCAGCTGCTACAGCAGCCATCATGTCTCCACTCTCTGGAACTCCATTCCAGTGTCTCTGCCTTGTTTCCTCCCTCCCAACTTTGAAAGACCTCAAGATCCTCCTTCTTTCTCCTTCTGACTCTATTCCTTCTTGCCTCCAAATGCCCAACATGGTCTCCACTCACAATCCACTGGTCTGTAAAGCACTCAGCTGTCTCTCTGTGCATAACAAGTGTTACAGAAATCAAAGTTACTATTGAGAAAGTGTGCCTGGATTACGTGGCCTTGTTCAGATGAGGTCAACAAAACTCAGGTTGTTTTAACAAATTCCGTGATTCGGTCTCTTGAATTGGAGGTTCTACCAGCACAGTGATCCTTTGGATCTTATAATTTGCCACATTCTACTTGCTTCTTTGACCAAGCTTTTGGTTACCTGTCCTAATGTTTCCTTCTTTGGCTTGGTATCAATTTTTGGCTGATAACGCACCTTGGGATGCCTTACTATGCCAGACCGTGTTGTGTTTGACCTGGAGATGAGCTTACGGCCACATATCTGCTCCATCACCAAGATTGACTACTTCCACCTCCATAGCATTGCCCGACTCCGACTATGCCTCAGCTCATCTGCTGATGAAACCCTCATGCGTGCCTTTGTTCCCTCTAGACTTGACGATTCCAATGCTCTCCTGGCCGGCAATATTCCCTATAAGGTGCGCGGCCACAGAGGTCTCTTCCAGTCCCGCGCAGCCCGTGACTGGCTTTTACATTGCTAAAGTTTGGACATACGCGAAACTGCGAATGAGCCATGCAGCCCCTTAAAGGGGCCTAGCAACCAAAAAAATCTACGGGGAACATTGGTGGCTGACCTCCCATCTTCCACCCTATATAAACTTGTGCTCATCCAAAACACTGCTGCCCATATCTTAACTGACACCAACTTCCATTCACCTATCAACCCTGTGCTTGCGGACCTTCACTGGCTCCCGGTCCGGCATCACCTCAATTTTAAAATTCTCATCCTTGTTTTCAAATTCCTCCATGGTCTCGATCTTTCCTATCTGTGTAACCTCCTCCAGCCCTACAAGCCTTCGAGATCTCTGCGCTCCTCCAATTCTGGCATCCTGTGCATCCCCAATTTTAGTTGTCTACCGCTAGGGGCCATGCTTTCAGCTGCCTAGGCCCTACGCTCTGGAATTCCCACCCTAAACCTCTCCGCCTTTTCTACCTTTCCCTCCTATAAGGTGCTCCTTGAAACCTAACTCTTTGACCAAGCATTGGGTCATCTGTCCAGATATCTACTTCTGTGGCTCGGTATCAAATTTTGATTGATAACGCTCTTGTGAAGCGCTTTGGGACGGTTTGTTACCTTAAAGGCGCTATATAAATACACGTTGTTGTTGTATCTGAACGAGTGAAGCTTACTGGAAGCTACTAAAATGGTTTCATGTAGAACTCGGACACAAAATGAGTTTCTGGAAATGATTGAGCTTACAAACCTTGCTAAAGGATTCACACTTTTCAACAAGAAAAGTTGGGTCATCTCTCATTTTTCAAGGAGTTGGGTTAGAGGCTGAGCTGCATCACTGTTTACTTGATCGTTGAAAAAGCTGCAAATGAAAGCTGTGATATAGTCAAGTTTTTGATTCAAAAATCAGTCCTCTTGTCAAATTCTTTGGTTGACTTCTCTAGATATCCTCAGGCTTTTGTGACAAGAATATTTTCTACAAGCAGCCAGTTCTGTTTAGAAAAGTTATGCAAGGCAGTAGTGTCAAGACAAATATGCATTTTCTTCAAGCTAATTTAAAGTTGCTGTGAGCATTTTTCCACATTCACAAGTGAAATTTAAAAAATATGTTTTCAATTGTATTGTGCCTTCTGATGATCAAATTAAAATAAACTTAAGTAAAATAGAATAGAAACTAAACAGAACTCTCAGTAGAAAACAAAACAAGAATTTCATTAAAATGACACTAAAATCTGACAATACAGAGTACAATTAAAAGTGCAACCAATACCACTTTAGTGGTGTCCAAAGCTCCTCATATTGTTCTTTGCATAAACCCACCTATGCAGTCCACTTGAAAATGTAGCCCAGCTCTCCTTTTGCCTTGCCCTGTAAAAAGGTGAATTAAATGCCATACTCCTTTCTATGAGAAGGATCACCACTATCCCAAGCAACAGGTTTCTCAACAGCAAAAAATTGCTGAACGATTCCCTGCACAGTTTTTATAACGTGGCTTCAATCCACATGGGCAGCATTGCTGAAGTCATGCTAGATAACTGGATCCAATCTAAAGTACAGTAGATTGGTTTGCCATGACCGTTTTAATTGGTGGATTTTGCATCCATGTAGAAAATGTTTTCTTCCAGTTTACCAACAGAGGATACAAGAATGGCACTGTAACCAAAGCCTGGTAGACAGTTCCTCTTCCTCCATTCTGAAAGTGTTTACTGGAGTAAAAAAATCAGTGTTTTAGTTTTACTGACTCACAGCAAATCAAGTGGAGTTCAAGTTTGGTGAATACATTCTTAAGGTTTGACAAACCCAAACAGAAACCAATCAGAGACCAATGTCTGTTTGCTGTGATGTCCAGCAACTAATGTTTAATGTTAGAAAGTAGGCAGGAGTGCCCCGTGTCTCCTAACATTTAACAACATTCCATTCAAAGATCCTCGGAAGTCCAAGACACTGCCTGGGCACCTTTGAAACAACACACCAGGCTGGAGTTATACTGTGGCCATTGCAATGTGAAGCTGTATGAGGCAGTCTTGCAGTTCCACCACTACTTTTCATGTTGATGCAAATGTAATGATGGCAATAGAGCTAAACCTATGATTAAACTTCTGTAACAAAGCAAGGCTAACATTTCCCTGGGGTATTCAACTTTTTATATTATTCCACTAAACATGTAAAACTATAAAACAAAGTTAGAATCACAGATTTTTGCCAAAAAGAAAAACAAATATCAAAATACCCACCTCATCAACTAGACACAAGAGCGTACAATTAACTTATAATCAATTTTGTTATTGCTCCATGGAAGATTCAAATGGCGTCTTCTATTTATTCACTGCACAGCTTACATCAAGATTTTTCATTGTCACTATAACGCAACAGCGCTTCTGAAATAGGTGAAACTGAAGCCTCCATAGCAGATGACACACCCTGCTATTTTCTCTGAAGAAACTCCTATTTTTATTTATCATTTTAATACTTTCCAAATCTGCCATGACACAACCAAAAACTGTGCAACAGCAGTGTGCACAATGCAAATATGGAGCTTCACGCCAACAGTGCTGTGGCACCTCATGTTGGGAGCTCCAGCATGCTGGACCACCACTCTGCTTTGGTCTATGCCTTTAATCACAAGAGGACGGCCAATCGTCCCATCTCAGCTCATCCATCCAGTGAGAATCTACAGCACCCCTCTCCTCCCATTGCAGCATCTAATCCAGGGTTTTCACCTCAACAACTCAAAACAGAAATCTACTTCACTCATTGATCACTCAAGAACTTGCTGATATCAGTCCTAAATTTGTCTTGTACTAGTTTGAACCAGCATCCCCTTTTCCTTATCTCATAATTAGTATGAATTAAATTTTCCAAATTTAACTTTTCCATAATGTCTACTATTTTTTTCTATCTATACCGCTATAAAGTCACCTCCTTTCCAGGCTGAAGGACCTAAGTTTCTTCAGTCTTTCTTCATATCTCAGACCTTCAACCTTGTGGCTCTTCTCTGAACGGATGAATGTAACCCTATGACGCCAATCAACTACCACTTTATAATGGCTATAATGCTGAGACTATCTGGCAACATGATCCATTAGTCACAGCAAACAATGCATTTTATACCAAAGATACTAGAGATAAATTTGCAGCACCATTATGTCCTTTACAATTTATTTCTGAGATTTAGAGCTGCACAACAATCCACAAATGTGTAGCGCTAACACAAGATTAAAGTACAGGGTACAGATAAATTAACACAACATGCCCTAGAAACTTACAATAGCAAAATACTGCAGATGTCTTGACAAAGGGTACACCGGAAACGTTGACTCTATTTTCTCTCCACGGATGTTGCCTGGCCTGCTGAGTTTTTCCAGCATTTTCTGTTGTTATGCCCCAGAAACTATTTGTTTATCAAATGTCTGATCAAAAGGAGATTTATAAAATGCTGCTCACAAACCTCAACCGGACATATGATGATTTCCAAGAGCCTTGAGTTCAGAAAACAATATTATGTGGAGACCCCCCCCCAGTGACAGAAACCAAAAAAGCAACCCCTTTTTCAAGTTAGATTTATGCTTTTGCATATCACAGCAGACTAGAATTTTGTGGTCACATATCCCATTACTTTGTGCAGATAAATTAGTATGATACATGTTGTATACCAAAGCTGTCCTTGTTGACAATCCAGCGAATACAGTAACTAGAAATACTGGTGCCATGACACATTGCATCAATAGGAATTGAGTGGATTCTGTACCTAGGATTTCCCCCCTTCCTTCTCTCCAATGATGGGTACAGTTTCTCAATTCAAAAAGCTATTCTTCAGGTGTGACTGTGTGCTGGCAGGCTTTCACAGGCAAGCTTGATCTTATTCTCACTTGAAGTCCACACAAACAGGCACTTTCCAGCAGGGATTACTAGATAGCGGTCAGGAATGAGAAACTGGCCAGCCCATTATTCCATTCTTCTAACCCTGGGCTACTATCATGAATTGCAGTTCCCTGTTGCCACCCTCAGATCAGCTAACTCCACAAAGACCAGGATCTGAACTAGAACCTTCTTGATCCAGCTGATCCAAAGGACAGCTAAATATCTGGGATTCTATTCTGTACAACACAATTACCAGCTTAAATTTTATCCAAGTACCCGATGACATTGGATAAATTAATTAAACTTAACAATTAGCTGTCACTACAGTGTACTGAAATTCATCCACATGAAAAAAATTGATTACTAGACACTAAATAACAATTTGATTACTAATTTATAAATTCAACCAACCACAGAGCCCAGATAAATGCCTAATTCATTTATCAAATAATGGAGAAGTGAATGTGTCAGCTTAATGGGCTTGGCTTCATCGAATTAAAGAGCAGAGATAGTGAATAGATGACATAAGTATTGTGGCAGATCAATAATGAACATGCTATTCAGATTACAACAGTGCTGATCTGCACTGCAGTTGACTCTACACCAACTATAGAATAAGAGCAAAATGGCAGTAGTACTGCACTCCCCGAATAATGTTCAAAAAGGTACAAATTCTCCAGCATTTATATACAAAATTATACTTTGTGTAATTAAGCTAAGAGGATTTTTTTTTGACAATCCCCTCAATAGTCCGTCAGTGGCTGTTTTCACGAGGCCACTGATACCCAACGGGCTTGGAGCAAGGCTGTAAGCCTATCTGGTATTAGTAATGGCTTCACTGGGAACATTTGGATATTTCTACTGAAGTGGTCCAAATCTCTATTCAAGACTAGATAATCATGATTTGGTGCTACACCCTCGCCCTCTCTTAAATTAAAGATATTTACAAATTTATTTATTTAACAAGGTGTTCTCACTACATGCAGGAAATGTACAGAATTATAGTTCAGGCTTTTTAAATTATATATATTTTTATAATCCTTTCCTTTTCTGAAGGCATCAACTCTTTGGGCTTTTTTCCAAGTGAGAGCCGCCAATTTGCTCCAGCTAAATTTGAAAGTACAGAGTTAACAAAAATAAGAATTAATTTGGAAAAGGGTAGGGCAGAGGTTTGGGAATTTCAATAAAAAGAATATTCTATGCACATAAATAAATTCAGTACAGTATCAATGGAGCAAAGGCCCTGAAATTGGAATCAGGTCAAATAATCATCACCAGAAACTCTAACACAGGAAACATCATTAGGGACAAAGGCTACTTTTGTCTTATTCTTAAGAATACCCAATCCAAAGGGAGAGGAGACAACACCATTCAACATAAAGAAGCTATTGAGCTGTGTACTAAATCCTAATCCATTGAATAAATGCAATCCTCTCTAGGGAAAAAAAGGTACTGCCACTCAAACCCTACCAAAAGCCTTCAGTGACTCAGAGCTGAGTTTCCACTACAGAAATACAGAATACTCTCCAATTCTCCCATGCTGCTTTTATATGACAGAACTACATCCAATTGAGTTAGCTACCCTTGTACTGGTGGGTGGATTTGGCAACTGGGAAGTAACGCCAAACGTGACTTTAAAGTAGCTGTGTGTGAACATGGCTTATGTGCAGTTTGTACAATCTGGCCAGGACCTTCACCAACATCAGGGAAAAGTCTGTATTAGGGGAACAATATTAGTACTGGGGAAAGATCCATACTAGCTAGCAACAGTGAAATGGACACTGTTGTACAGGAGGGCTGAGCGCTCAGCAAGTCCTGTCCATGGAACCCATTTGAACTTTGCCACTCTTACCTGGGGGTAGAATGTCAAAGAGAACTGGCCCCTCAAAATCCATGTGGCCCTCATGAATAATCTACCCATTGGTCAATTCCAACCTTGTGGCAAGAATATTGGAAAGAATCTTGCTCTTTGTAGTCTTTGTAGTCTAATAGTTAAATGTACCAACAATCCACAGAGGAGAATCCTAATACATTTCGCTAAAGAAAAATCAAAACTCCACTCCAAATGCTGCCTTTAAATGGGGATATGCCTTCACAAGAAAATTTTTAGAACAAGAAATAGGCAAATTGATTTAATTACTTATTCAGTTCCCCATATGCCTACAGGAGCCTATAATTGCTTTTAATTGGTACTGCCTTATGGTTCTGAAGACCCTGGAAGAATATACTGAATTTTGTGGTATCCACCCTGATCTTAAGTGAATACAGGGACCAATAGGAAGACTGGAAATGACGTGCTAATTTGTCTTGGATCTGGCTGAACTCGAACCCCAAATCTCACTTGTCACAGTCGCAGTTCGAGATCAAAGTGTGCACACAAATATATCCCCAGCCTCATCTCCTTGCTTACAAAAATTCTGACAGACCCAGAAGGGTCACAACTCTGCCTGGTCAGTCAACAAGGAGCTTAGGGCATAATTAGCTTCCATTCTGGAAATCAAATGGGGAATTCAGAAGAAACTTCTTTACCCAAAGAGTGGTGAGAATGTGGAACTCGCTACCACAGGGAGTGGTTGAGGCAAATAGTATAGATGCATTTAAGAGGAGGCTAGACAAGCATTTGAGCCCTTCGAGCCTGCTCCGCCATTCAATGAGATCATGGCTGATCATCCAAATTCAGTACCCTGTCCCTGCCTTCTCCCCATATCCCTTGATCCCTTTAGCCTCAAGAAAAATATCCAACTCTTTCTTGAATATATTTAATGAACTGCCCTCCACCGCCCTCTGTGACAGAGAATTCCACAGGTTCGCCACTCTCTGGGTGAAGAAATTCCTCCTCATTTCAGTCCTAAATGGCTTACCCCTTATCCTTAGACTATGACCCCTGGATCTGGACTCCCCGGCCATCAGAAACATCCTTTCTGCATCTAGTCTGTCCAGACCTGACAGAATTTTATAGGTTTCGATGAGATCCCCTCTCAATCTTCTAAACTCCAGTGAGTATAAGCCCAATTGACACAATCTCTCCTCGTACGTCATTCCTGCCATCCCAGGTATCAGCCTGGTGAATCTTTGCTGCACTCCCTCCATGGCAATAACGTCCTTCCTCAGGTAAGGTGACCAAAACTGCACACAATACTCAAGGTGCAGTCTCACCAAGGCCCTGTACAACTGCAGCAAGACATCCTTGTTCTTGTACTCGAACCCTCTTGCTACGAAGGCCAACATACCATTTGCCTTCTTAACCGCCTGCTGCATCTGCATGCTTACCTTCAGCGACTGGTGCACAAGTACACCCAGGTCTCTTTGCACTTCCCCTTCTCCCAATCTATTGCCATTCAAATAATAATCTGCCTTCCTGTTTTTGCCACCAAAGTGGATAACCTCACATTTATCCACATTATAGTGCATTTGCCATGTTTCTGCCCAATCACGCAACCTGTCCAAATCGTACTGGAGTTTCACGACATCCTCCTCACAGCTTACCCTCCCACCCAGCTTTGTGTCGTCTGCAAATTTGGAGATATTACATCCAATTCCCTCGTCCAGATCATTAATATATATTGTGAATAGCTGGGGTCCTAGGACCGATACTTGCGGTACCCCACTAGTCACTGCCTGCCACTCGGAAAACGACCCGTTTATTCCAACTCTTTGCTTTCTGTCCGCCAACCAGTTCTCTATCCAAGTCAATACCTTGCCCCCAATCCCATGTGCCTTAATTTTGCACGCTAATCTCTTATGCGGGACCTTATCGAAAGCCTTCTGAAAGTCCAAATACACCACATCCACTGGTTCTCCCTTATCTATTTTACCAGTTACATCCTCTCAAAATTCCAGTAGATTAGTCAAGCATGATTTACCTTTTGTAAATCCATGTTGACTTTGTCCGATCCTGTCACTGCTTTCCAAGTGCTCTGCTATTACATCTTTTATAATGGACTCTAGCATTTTCCCCACTACCGATGTCAGGCTTACCGGTCTATAATTCCCCGCTTTTTCGAATAGTGGGGTAACATTAGCTACCCTCCAATCCATGGGTACTGTTCCAGAGTCTATTGAGTTCTGGAAGATGACCAGCAATGCATCTACTATTTCTAGGGCCACTTCCTTAAGTACCCTGGGATGTAGATTATCAGGCCCTGGGGATTTATCGCCCTTCAGTCCCATCAATTTTCCTAACACCATTTCCCTACAAATACTGATATCTTTCAGTTCCACCCTTTCATCAGACCCTATGTTCCGCGGTATTTCTGGGAGGTTATTTGTGTCCTCCTTTGTGAAGACAGAACCAAAATATGTATTTAGTTGGTCTGCCATTTCTTTGTTCCCCGTTATAAATTCCCCCGATTCTGACTGCAAGGGACCTACGCTTGACTTCACCAATCTTTTCCTCTTTACATATCTATAAAAACTTTTACAGTCAGTTTTTATGTTCCCTGAAAGCTTACTCTCATATTCTATTTTCCCTTTCTTAATTAATCCCTTTGTCCTCCTTTGTTGAATCCTAAACTGCTCCCAATCCTCAGGATTATTGCTTTTTCTGGCCAATTTGTATGTCCTCTCCTTGGATCTTTTGCTATCCCTAATTTCCCTTGTTAGCCACAGTTGAGTCACCTTTTTTGTTTTATTTTTATGCCAAACTGGGATGAACAACTTCTGTAGCTCATCCATTCGGTCTTTGAATGTTTGCCATTGCCTATCCACTGTCAACCCTTTGAGTGCCATTCCCCAATCAATCCTACCCAACTCGCTCCTCAGACCATCGTAGTTTCCTTTATTTAAATTGAGGACCCTAGTTTCTGAGTCAACTACTTCATTCTCCATCTTAATGAAGAATTCGATCATATTATGATCGCTCCGACCCAAGGGGCCTCGTACAACAAGATTGCTAATTAATCCTTTCTCGTTACATAATACCCAGTCTAAGATGGCCTGATCTCTGGTTGGTTCCTCGACATATTGGTCTAGGAAACCATGCCGTAAACACTCCAGGAATTCCTCCTCCACAGTATTGTTACTAATTTGGTTAGCCCAATCTATATGTAGATTAAAGTCACCCATGATGACTGCTGTGCCCTTATTGCACGCTTCTTTAATTTCCCTTTTAATGCCATCCCCAACCTCCGCCTTACTGTTTGGAGGTCTATATACCACTCCCACTAATGTTTTTTTTCCCCTTAGTATTTCTCAATTCTACCCATACAGATTCCACCTCATCAGGGCTAATATCCTTCATTACAATTGTGTTAATCCCTTCTTTAGCCAGTAATGCTACCCCTCCTCCCTTTCCTTTTTGCCTATCTTTCCTGAATATCGAATACCCCTGGATGTTGAGTTCCCAGTCTTGGCCGTCCTTGAGCCACGTTTCCGTAATCCCAACCAAATCATATTCGTTTCCCTCGATTTGCGCAGCCAATTCATCCACCTTATTACAAATGCTCCTCGCATTAAGATACAAAGCCTTCAGGCTTGTTTTTTTAACGCTCTTAGACCTATTAGAATTATTATTTACTGTGGCCACGTTTGATTTAAACCGTTGATTTCTCTGACTGCCACTTTTGTTTTTCTCCTTCCTATCTTTTGCTTTTATCCTTGTTTTCCTTTCCTCTGTCTTCCTGCTCAGGTTCCCAACCCCCTTCCATTTTAGTTTAAACCCTCCCCCACAGCACTAGCAAACACTCCCCCTAGGACATCGGTTCCAGCCCTGCCCAGGTGCAGACCGTCCGGTTTGAACTGGTCCCACCTCCCCCAGAACCGGTTCCAATGTCCCAGGAACTTGAATCCCTCCCCCTGGCACCATTCCTCTTGCCACGTATTCATCTGAAGTATCCTTCTATTTCTACTCTGACTAGCACGTGGCACTGGTAGCAATCCTGAGATTACTACCTTTGAGGAACTAACGTTCACTAGATTGATTCTTGGGATGATAGGGTTGTCCTATGAGGAGAGATTGAGTAGAATGGGCCTGTACCCTCTGGATTTGAGAGAAATCTCATTGAAACATATAAGATTCTGAGTGGGATTGACTGGGTAAATGCTGAGAGGTTGTTACCCTTGGCTGGAGAATCTAGAACTAGGGGGCATAGACTCAGGATAAGGGGCCGGCCATTTAAGACTGAGATGAGAAGGAATTTGTTCACTCAGAGGGTTGCGAATCTTTGGAATTCTCTACCCCAAAGGGCTAAGGATGCCGAGTATATTCAAGGCTGAGCTAGATAGATTTTTGGACTGTAAGGGAATCAAGGGATATGGAGATTGGGCAGGAAAGTGGAGTTGTGGTCGAAGATCAGCCATGATCTTATTGACTGGCAGAGCAGGCTTGAGGGGCCATATGGTCTACTCCTGCTCCTAATTCTTATGTTTAAAGACAGAGAGAAAAAATCAGACACAGAGAAAAGCAGCATCCAATTTACATACAGCAAGGTCCCACAAACAGCAATAAGTAGTAACCAGATGATCAATTTGGAAATGCTTATTTCGAGATAAATGTTTGGACACCTGACTAACATTTATCCATCAACCAACATCACTAGTATGCAACTGCAGCTCAGTATATTTTGTCTAGCTACTAGGCAATAAGTACCAAGTTGGCCGAGGTGAAAGATGTTTAAGGTGTCCAGGGCTGACTGTGGATGGATGTGGGGGGACAGGGCACAGTAGGGAAAGAACAAGTGTCTCTGATTATATTGATTATGTTTAGAGACCCCGAACAAACACGAAAATTGTATTTTAAAGTGTTCTTTTTTTTTTAGAAAGAAACCTAAAATGGTCTGGTAGACCAGGGGCATTCAACACATGAAGTTATTGCTCACTCTGCATGACCCATGTCTATCAGAGCACTAGGCTAAGTGAAGCAGCAGGTTAGTCTGACAACTTGTTTAACTGAAAAGAGAATGACTACTTTTACTGCACCTGTTCCCAAGTCTGATCTAGCTACAACCAGCATGACAGCTGTAGCAAATCGATAGTGGCCTTCCTTGATTGCCCCAGGGGCCACTAATCTGATTTCAAGCTATCAACTGTAAGAGTTTGGCGACAACTGACATTAGTCTAACTATACAAACAAAAGGCACAGAACTGAATACGTTAGACATCTGACACAAAAGCAGGTCCGTCGGCATCTGTGGAGAAAACAGGCAAATGGACCCTTCGTCAGAATTAGAAGATATTACAGGTGAACAGCATTTGAAAAGGAACAGAACAAAAAGGAAGGGGGTTGGGGAAAAAAGCACATGTCAAGAAACGTAATGACCTGTAAAATGTTTAAGTGAAAAACAAATGGTTAAATGGCAGAAGTGATATTAGTTTGGGACAGTTGGAGGCTTAGAGAGAGAAATTATAGACATTTATGAGACACAGAATATGCGAATAGCGGGGGATAAGACAGGTAGAAATTAAAGTACAAAATAATGACAAAGGAGCAGATTTCATCAACACAGGAGCCTGGGAAAAGAATGGACAGAACAGTGGTATTTATCAAAGTGTTCACCCAATCTGCATTTGCTCACCCCAATGTAGAGCAGCCCACACCATGATTTGGAAGAAGTACTCAGAAATTGCTATCTCAACCTTCTCTGCCTGGCTAAACTTCTCACATGAAACGTTTCCCTTAATTTCACTCACTTCCTCCGGATAATAGTTGTCACTATGGGAACCCAGCTATGCCTATCTTTTTGTAAGATATGTTCTCGTCCTGCTCAGGTCACCTGCCTGACCTCGTTTTCCATTACATCGATGACTGTGCTGGTGCTGTTTCCTGCTCTGGTCCTGATCTAGAGAATTTTATTCAATAGATTTCAAATTTCTACTTCTCCTTTATCTTTATGTGGTCCATCATTAACTCTTGCCTTCCCTCTCTCTCTGGGGATGGGAATTCCACTGCCATCATTGTTAGCCGACTGACTTCCATAACTACCTGGACTATACTTCTTCCCACTCCACTCCCTGCAAGGACCCCATTCCTTTCTCTCCGATGCCTCTGCTTTGATGATGCCACTTTCCACACCAGAACTTCTGAAATGTCCTCCTTTTATTCAGCCAAAGATTCTCCTCCAGACAAGATGGTCGACTGGGTCCATTCCATTTCCTGTGCTTCTGCCTCACCTCTTCTCCTCCACCACAACCATGATTGGGGTCCCCCTTGACCTCACCTTCTGCTCCACCAGTCTCTACATTAAAAAGATTACTTTCTGCCAACATGATCCCATCAGTAAACACATTTTCCGCTCCCCTCTCTGTTTCCCTGCATGACACCTTGGTTCACTCTTCCACCACTTCTAGCATTCCTGCTACTTAACCATTTCCTGTTTTTCATTGAAGCAGTTCACAGCTAATTGTGTGACTCTGTAAGTGCACCTGCATTTGCGTGTGTGTGTGTGCGTGTGCGTGTGCGTGTGTGTATGTGTGTGCACGCACGTGTGTGTGCGTGTGCGTGTGTGTATGTGTGTGCACGCACGTGTGTGTGTGTGTGTGTGTGTGTGTGTGTGTGTGTGTGTGTGTGTGCACGCACGTGTGTGTGCGTGTGTGTATGTGCTTATTTCCATCCCCCTTCCCTTTGTGCGGTTTACTGTAAATGCTGTACATCTGTAAAATCTTATATAAAAACAGAAAATACTGGAAATACTCAGGTCATCTGTGGAGAGAATAACAGAGTTAACGTTTCAGGTCGATGACCTTTCATCAGAACTGGAAAAGGTTAGAGATGTAACAGATTTTAAGCAAGTTCAGGGGCAGGGAAAGGAGGGAGGGGAGGAAAGAACAAAAGGGAAGGTCTGTGATAGGGTGGAAGGCAGGAGAAATTAAATGAAAACAAGGGATGATGGTGCAAGGCGAAAGGAGATGGTAATGGGACAAGTAAAGAAACAAAAGATGGGTCTAGAGGAGGTGTAAATGGGAATAGCAGAATCATCACCAATAGCTGCCATCCGAAAAAATGGGGGAAGAGGTTATAATCTGAAATTGTTGAATTCAAAGTTGAGTTGAGTCCAAAAGGCTGTAAAGTGCCTAATACAAATACGAGGTGCTGTTCCACGAGCTGTCCCATTTGTCGGACAGCAGCTGTTGCTGATGATTCTGATGTTACTATTTACACCTCCTCTAGACCCATCTTCTGCAGTGTTGCCAACCCACCACCTCATAAATCAGGAGCAAACTCTTAAAAATCATGAGATTTGATATAAAAATCGCGAGTTGCTATTTTTTCCCAAACATAAACCAATACAGATTGACAGCTGGTTTATAAACCTCATTAGTGGTTTTATTTAAACTCTAATCAGGTCACAGCTCTTTACAAAAACTATTATTACTGCATCTAAAAATGCTTTACAAAAAACTTTTTAAAAATCCTACCCGTTATCACCACCCTTCACCTGGTGCCCAACACAAACACCTGGCAATGCAGTCCCTGCAGCTGCCAACCAACGGGAAGTTTTGGGAAAGAAAATCAAAAACACTTTCCCGTGCAGACAGGAGTCGCGAGCAGCCGCCACCCCACCCCTGTAGACTGCTCCAAGCCCCTCTGGGACTTGCCTGAGGGCTGGTGCTGGCATTGATGTTTTCAATCGAGCAAGCTGCCTGTGGAGGCGCAACCAGTGTTGCCAGCTCGCCCCAAGTATGCAGGTGTGGCCCGAGGGCCGATTTCTATCAATCCTCGGGCCACTTGCTTCCGAGGCCAACTCCTGTGTTAAACAAAATTCGGGAAACCCCTGTAATGCAATGAGTATTTTTTCTGTATACAAATTAGTTATACAATTAAGCATATATATATTTATTATTATTTTTGTTTTACTTACTTATTGTAAGAGCAGGAAGATGCCTGGGTTCGATCCCTGGCCGATGCAGAGTTACCAGATCTGAGCTGGGGTGGCAGTAGCGATGCTACAATTGGTCTCTAAGCTCCTATTTCCTCTTATCTCAACACCACTCTCCTACACGGGTTATGGCCTTGCTGCAGGCCTAGAGACTGGTAAGTCTCTTTCTTTCTGCCCCCACTCCCCATCCTCCAAGGCCACATGGCTCACGCACTCTACATTGATAGCGCCCCCTCTCCCCATCTCAACCACTGAGCAGTTTAATGAGGAAATGCCACCGGTCTCTTTTCAAACGTGCGACCGGCTTCCAACCGACATAGGGCAACGGGCGGCTCCGCATGAGGCGAGGGAAAGAACGGTTGAAAAAAAGGAAGGCACGCAATGCCAGACTAACTTCCCCGCCCTCAACTCAGGCTTCAAGATTAGAAGTTCTAACTAAACTCACTCTATTTTATTAAAAGCAGTGAGTGGGCTATTAAAGCAATCAAAAAAAAAACTTACCAAGGTATAATCGGTACATTAGAAGCCAGTGATATGCAAGCTGCAGTACTAGAGAGGTTCAGCTCGCCCAACCACATTGTAAATGGTGTCCAACAGTGCGCAGGCCCAGTCTTGGTATCTGAGACTACTCCAATCATCTCACTACAGAGGGGAGACTACTGATGGGAAATCAACTCATGGGGACTACTAATGGGACAAACTGACTTGTGGACCCCTGAAATCTCCCCTAGGGGGCCACGAGCCCCCGATTGAGAATAACCCGACCTCACCACGTGTCCCAGCAGCTAATCGTAGGAGGAGCGGTGAAGATTAATAGAGCAGAAAAAAATATATAGTTTTCAGCGTTGAATAGCAGTGTTTCAGGAGGCTCAGGTTGTTGTGTCAAGTGGTGGCAGACATCGGCAGCGTCTGATAAGAAGACCTGCTCCTGGCTGGACCTGGTGGCTACACGTTACCAGTGGCTGTCAAGTGACCACACCCCGCAACTTTTTAGCCTTCGGATCCTTCCAGGACTCTGGTTTCCAGAGACATTTGCAGGATCTCCCAGTCAGTGGCCCACAAATGCATAAGACAAGTGACTGATGGCTTGTTTGACAGGGCCAATTATGTCAACTTTGCCTGCAATAACTCCAATCAGAGTGAGCGGGCGCCCGGGTTTGCGGCTCTGGCTGGCTTCGCAAAGGTGCAGGGCATCATCGACTGTACACATGTGGTAGTCCAGTCACCCCCAGATCAACCAGGATTATTCGTCATCCGTAAGGGCTTCCACTCCATCAATGTGCAGTTGGTGTGCAACCACAATACGATATTTCAGCAAGTGTGCGCAAGATTACCGGGGAGCTGCCATGATGCTTTTGTCCTGCAGCAGTCCAAGCTCTCTGACGTCTTCGCACCTGCAAGCAGACTGAAGAGGTGGCTGCTAGGAGACAAGCGATACCCACTTCAAGCATGGCTGATGACACACATTAGGAACCCGACTAATGAAGCCCAACAGTGCTACAATGAATACTGTTTTTTGGCTGACACAGATACGATGGGCCAAATGGCCTCCTTCTGTGCCGTAAATTTTTATGATTCTATATGATCACCAGATGCGTGATCAAACAAGCCATCGACATGCTTAAGATGCACTTCAGGTGCCTAGTCAGATCTGGAGGCACTCTTCAGTGTGCAGCAGCCAGGTTGTCCAGAATGGTGGTGGTGTGCTGCACTGTGCACAACATTGTGCAGGTTTGGGCCTGCAGGAGAAACAAGGCACAGAGCTCAGATTCTCTTCAGATGATTCCGAGGAAGAGGAGGAGAAAGGTAATGAAGGCAATGGACCATCAGCTACTCGCACTGCTGCCTGGGATACCAGGGATGCCCAATGCTCTTGCATTGTTCCACAGAAGCTCAGCGTAAACTCGAGGAACAGCACCTCATCTTCCGATTAGGCATTTTACAGTCTTCCGGACTCAATATCGAGTTCAACAATTTCAGATCATAACCTCGACCCCCAATACATTTTTGCTTATTTTTTATCCACCCCTGTGTTTTGGCCTTTCCCCTCTTTCTTTCTCTCTCCCACATGGCAGCTGTCTCTCATTCTGCCAGCACATTTCACACCTAATCTAGAGCCGTCTTTTGTCTCCACTAGTCCCATCACCATCTCGTCTCGTTTTGAATACCTCTTAATGTCTCTTCACTTCTCTTTTGTTCTCTCCCAGCCTGGTAGGGCACCGAGTAGTGTAGAAGAACAAAGGGACCTTGGAGTGCAAGTCCACAGATCCCTGAAGGTAGCAGGCCAGGTAGATAAGGTGGTTAAGAAGGCATACGGAATGCTTGCCTTTATTAGCCATGGCATAGAATACAAGAGCAGGGGGGTTATGCTTCAACTGTATAAAACACTAGTTAGGCCTCAGCTAGAGTACTGCGTACAGTTCTGGTCACCACATTACAGGAAAGATGTGATTGCACTAGAGAGGGTACAGAGGAGATTTACAAGGATGTTGCCGGGAGTAGAGAATCTTAGCTATGAGGAAAGACTGGATAGGCTGGGTTTGTTTTCCTTGGAACAGAGGAGGCTGAGGGGAGACCTTATTGAGGTGTATAAAATTATGAGGGGCATTGATAAAGTGGATAGAAAGGACCTATTTCCCTTAGCAGAGGGGTCAAAAACCAGGGGGCACAGATTTAAAGTAATTGGTGGAAGGTTTAGAGGGGATTTGAGGGGAAATTTCTTCACCCAGAGGGTTGTGGGGGTCTGGAACTCACTGCCTGAAAGGGTGGTAGAGGCAGAAACCCTCATCACATTTAAAAAGTACTTGGATGTGCACTTGGGATGCTGTAACCTGCAGGGCTACGAACCAAGAGCTGGGAAGTGGGATTAGGCTGGATAGCTTTGTTGGCCGGCGCGGACACGATGGGCCGAAATAGCCTCCTTCCGAGCTGTAACTTTCTATGATTCTATGAATCGCGAGATCGCAAGTTGCGGTAAATTTTAATTAAAATAGTGTGTTTCAGATTTCCAGCATCTGCAATATTTTGCTTTTGGAGTTGTGATGAAAGGTCCACACCCGAAACCTCAACTTGTTTGTTCTCTACAGTTGCTGACCTGCTGAGTGTTTCCAGCGTTTTCTATTTTTGTTAGACTAACTGGTCCATGGTTAGTTGGTTTAACCGTCTATCCCTTATTGAAAAGAGGTTATGCCATGGCTACTTGTCTCCTGGCACAATTTGCATATCTAAAAGAGAATTGACCGATTCATACTGATGCTAAACTTGAAGTGTGAATCCCTGTGAAGGCTTGAAGTAACTCTGAAGTGAAGCAGAGTGAGACTCACTCCTCCAAGGAGTCTCACTCTGATTTCTTCCAGGAACAGTATAACTACAATCTGAATCCAGTGTCAGTCAGCCCCCAACACTGGATTTAGGTTCCATTTGAACTATAACTGCAGCATTTGTGCACAGCGGATTTGCTTCTCACCAATATTGCAGTTGTAGTTTGAATGCATCCGGAGATATCTCCCCAATTCAAATTCATACCCCAGTAGTTACTTCATATAAATGTTACCAAGTACACAAATCAGGAATATCAGAATTATAGAAGAATGTGGCAAAACAGATATTTATACAAATAAATCTTCAAGTTAACGTTAAGAACTAAATGCTTTATTTAGTAGTTCAACCACTAATATTTTCAAATCTAACCAAGATTAACTTTTAGGATATAGTTTACCAAAAAAAACTTAAACCAGTTTTAATTTTCACTTAATGCTTCAACAAGCCACAAGTTCTTTTCCAGACTTACCAACATAATTCACAAAACTGCACTTGAATTACACTTATAAACAAGTGTGGTCTGGCAAACTAGTGTGCAATGAGAGATGTTAATGCTCATGGTTAATAAATATCTTAAGCTTTGGCTTCTGGATCACACACGAGAATAAAACAATCCATACAGGTTTCCACAATGCCATTTAATCAAACACCAAAACACCGAATCAGTCGCCAAACTGATCTGTTCTCACCAGGCTACCACAAGCCAGTCTACAGGTGGCTGACCAACTCAAGATAAAGCACAAATCAGAGCTGCTTTTATAACGGTGCCAAGAAACAAACCTCTTTCTACTGATATCGTCTAGGTAAAGTCTCAATTCTTGGGCTTATTAAATGCCTTTAGCTACTCGAATTCTTAACAGGATGACTTTTAGTCCTTTTATCATTCTGTGAAGACCAAACAGGAGCAGGATTAGCTCAGGTTTTTATCTGCTGCCTGTAATACACGTACATTGCACGAGTGTTGGATACTAGCTCCAGTGCTGTCATCCTTTTGTTAATCTATTGATTTTGAAGAAGGGGTCCTGACTCCCGGGATTCTTTTGGGGAGAGTGGATGGGGAGGGTGCGTGCCCATCTTTCATCACATTTCTGTACTTGCTGATTTATTGACATGATATTTCTGTTGCTCTGTATTAATAAAACTGTTTTCTACAAATGATACCGCTGTTTCCCTTTGGACAGCTGATGCTGTCTTTCATAATTAGGACAAGACCCCCAAGAGTGTTTCAATGTTTGCAGGTGTCTTCCACAAAGAAAAATTTGAAACCCCTTACATTAGAAGCAGTTTGAGAACAATTTATTGGATTACAAATTACAACAGCAGTAATTCTTTTCTTTTGAACCTGGAAAGTTATCCAGGAGGCTCTTTGGGATCTGACCCCAATTTCCATTAGCCAATTACCCTACTTGCATTTAAATAATGACTTTAATGTAGACAAATGTCCCAAAGCGTTTCACTGAGGCATATTATAGGAACATAGGGACAGGAGTGACCCCTTAGGTTAGGTAGTGGTACAGGTCTAGTTCGTGGTCAGAGACAGGAGGGTGTGACTGCAACTCAGGCAGGTAAGGGGAACCCAGGTGTAGTGCTGGAGGAGCCTCAGCCTTTGCCCTTGTCCAACAGGTATGAGGTTCTTGCTGCCGGCGTGGAAGAGGGAAAAGCCTGTTGGATGGACGAGCAGGCTGACCATGGCACAGGAGGCCATTCAAGTGGGGGGAGGGAAAGGGAATGTAGTTGTGGTAGGGACAGTATAGTCTGGGGGATAGATACTGTTCTCTGCAGCCGACTACAACAATCATCCATACAAGAGCAGTCAAAATAGCTTCAGAAGAGGAATATCCTGCCGAACCGACTTCCCCAATTTCTTTGAGGAAATGACAACCTAAGTGGACTGTGGGAGTAAAACAAGGTTCAAATTAGTGAGAGATAATTTTAAGACTGTCGTCAGGAAGTTCTTCTTCACACAGTGAATGGACTTCTGGGCAAAGTGGTACTGACAAAAGCCCTGGAATAATTTAAGAAACAATTAGATGCAGCAATGGAGGCTCAAAGAAAAGGGGGTGGAGTGTAGGGCTGCTCTGGATGAATGAATTAAGAAGGGCCAAATAGCCTGCCTCATCCATAAATATCTTGAGACTGAATTGTTCATTACAAGCTTTTCCATTTGTTAATACCATCGGTGCAATATTGAAATTAAGTACCCACCTCTGTGCTGAGCCTGTAGTGCCCAATACCACATACATAAACAGAACTGCTCAGGCAGTTTCAGTGCAGAGGAGTGATATCAGCAGAGCGCAGTACTTTTATATAGTGGGGAAATGGGCAGGAAAAAGGTGAGAAAGAAGCTTACTTTTAACTTTGTTACTTTTTGCTGGCAGCAGTCCCTCTGCCGTAACCTTCCTAATCTTGGGTTGTTAACTCATCCCAAAATTCAGCTCCAGTGTTGCCACGAGACTTATTTAGTATACTGGTACCAATTTATCACAACCTATCGCCACTACTATCAGGAGTGACAGACCTATAACCACCAATAAAAAAAGACTTGTATTTAAATAGCACCTTTAACACCTCAGGACGTCCCAATGAAGTACTTTTGAAATGTAGTCACTATTGTAACGTAGGAAATGCAACAGCCAATTTGCGCACATCAAGGTTCTATAAACAGCAATGTGATAATGACCAGATAATATATTTTTAGGTGTTGGTTGAGGGATAAATATTGGCCAGGACAAGCCAGGACCGGGGAGACTCTCCTGCTCTTCTTCGAAATTTGTGCCATGGGATCTTTTACGTCCACTGGAGGGAGCAGATGGGGCCTCACTTTAACGTTTCATCCGAAAGACAGCATCTCCGACAACGCAGCACTCCTTCATTATTGCACTGAAGTGTCAGCCTAAATACTGCACCTTCATTGTCATTGGCTCATAATGGCATCTCCATACATTACCAAAACTTTGGAGAGACAAACTACAACTGTACCACTGTGCTTTTCAACTCAAGTGGATGCAGCCTGAAAATTTAACACACGCATCACATTTTCCTGACACTCAGTTCCATAAGTGCTGACAGCAGCTCTCTAGCACCAAAGCCAAGTGCCAATATTCATGTATGAGTGTATACAGCATGTGCCAGCAATTATTTGAGTCTGATACCATCAGTAAAATCTGACCATTGGTTCTCAGCCAAAGTTTGCATGCACAGTTAAAGCTGGGGTTTGGCAGTTCCAGGATCTATGTTCTTTTAACAGCCTCAAAATCTCAAGATTCACAGCCTAAAGTAACATCAATTGTCAAGTTTGCAGTTACCTGGCTTCTCTGTCCCTCCCTTCTTAAATAATGGAGTGACATTTTTAATTTTTCAATCCAAAATTATGACAAATGCATCTGCAATTTAATCATCTATTTGTTTTAATACTCTGGAGATGAAGACCCATTATTTTCACCAGTACCTTTTAAAAAAAAACTTGTACAGGGTATTAAATTCACTGGTAATCTGTCCAATATCTTTCAGGGCCTTTGGTTTCCTTTGTAAAACTTGGACTCCCCTCCCAACCCTACTGTCAGCACTCCAACACTGCATTCTAGCTAAAATACAAAAACGTACAGACTGTTTTTCTTGAGGCTCTGATGTTGCTGACAGTGACAAAATTGTTCACAGAACCAAGTCCTGACTAAAGACCAAATCCCTAGCTATAGAAACCCACAGACTTCCTCAAACTGATCCGCATGCCACTTATAACTCCCTTTTACACAGTTTCAGAACAGAAACAGCGCAGAAGTGGAGTTGGACTCCACAAAGCTGTTTGCAAACTCCAGGGTTTTCATAATGCAAAAGGAAATTCCTGCAGACATGCATATTCATCGGTGCAAGAAATGTCCAAGGTTTCACCATCTAAAGCATAACCCTGGTCACTGTCCTAGCACTGTGGCACGGCAATAAGACACTAGCTCAGTGAGCTAAAAAGTTATCACTTAAAAGTAATTGACAACTTTCAAATTAAATATACGTTTTGGGTATTTGGTCCATAATGCCCAATGAATTTACGAAAGATATTGAACAGCAGTAAATGAATTCCATTTCAGTTGACATTTTTGTTTCCTTTTTAAAATTTATAAACACAAAATATTCACCTCCGGTTTCTCTACAGATTTTTTTTTCTTTACTGCATCGCCTAATTGAAATTATTTTTAAAACATCACACTCAAAATGAAAGATATGCATTCATTTAAAAGGCAACATATTGCCTACAGAAATGAAAGATCAACAGTATCCCCTTGAAGGGACAAAAATATGCTTAACGTGCAAATATTTTGATGACAGAACTTGCCAAGAGTGATTCAAACAATCACGTTAATCCAATCAAGAGGACGACTGCTCTCCTGTTGCAAATGGGACAACTGAATTAATGGTGCCTTGAGCCAAGTGTCAATGGGACATGGGAAACAGATCAAACACAGGCTTATAGGTTGCATAGATTTCAGTCATTGTTCATTGTCTCTCAGACAGACTTTCAAAGTTTGAGTATAAAGAAACCACACACTTCATATACCAGCAATTAATGCGGCTCTGTGGAAGTGATACTATGAAAATCACATGAAGACTGCATTCTGTTGGTTCACCGAAAAGTCAAACTATTTTTTTTCTCTCTGCGCATTTGTTATAGCCCAAGTTCTGCAGGGAAGTTTTCAAAGGCACACATCAGACGAGCTTGTCTCTGAAATCCTTCAACAACAATCTTTTTTTTATTCGTTGATGGGATGTGGGCATCGCTGGCAAGGCCAGCATTTATTGCCCATCCCGAATTGCCCTTGAGAAGGGGGTGGTGAGCCGCCTTCTTGAACTGCTGCAGTCTGTGTGGTGAAGGTACTCCCACAGTGCTGTTAGGTAGGGTGTTACAGGATTTTGACCCAGTGACAACAACTACTTGTATTTATATAGTGCTTTTAATGTAGTAAAACGTCCCAAGGCACTGCACAGGAGTATTTTAAGACAAAAACTTGACACCGATCCACTTGAGAAATTTTGGCATGTGACCAAAAGCTTGGTCAAAGAGGTAGGTTTTAAGGAGCGTCTCAAAAGGAGGAAAGAGAGGTGGACAGGTTTAGGCAGGAAATTCCAGAGCTTAGGGCCTAGGTAACAGAAAGCACAGCCACCAAAGGTTGAGCGATTATAATCAGGGATGCTTAAAAGGGCAGAATTAGCGATGATGAAGGATTGGCGATATACTTCTAAGTCAGGATGGTGCGTGACTTGGAAGGGAACTTGGAGGTGGTGGTGTTCCCATGCGCCTGCTGCCCTTGTCCTTCTAGGTGGAAGAGGTCGCAGGTTTGGGAGGTGCTGCCGAAGTAGTCTTGGCGAGTTGCTGCAGTGCATCTTGTAGATGGTACACACTGCAGCCACGGTACGCCGGTGGTGGAGGGAGTGAATGCTTAAGGTGGTGGATGGGGTGCCAATCAAGCAGGCTGCTTTGTCCTGGATGGTGTCGAGCTTTTTGAGTGGTGTTGGAGCTGCACTCATCCAGGCAAGTGGAGAGTATTCCATCACACTGCTTACTTGTGCCTTGTAGATGGTGGAAAGGCTTTGGGGAGTCGAGAGGTGAGACACTTGCCACAGAATACCTAGCCTCTGACCTGCTCTTGTTGCCACAGTATTTATGTGACTGGTCCAGTTAAGTTTCTGGTCAATGGTGACCCCCCAGGAAGTTGATGGTGGGGGATTCAGTGATGGTAATACCGTTGAATGTCATGGGGCGGTGGTTAGGCTCTCGCTTGTTGGAGATAGTCATTGCCTGGCACTTCTGTGGCGCTAATGTTACCTGCCACTTATCAGCCCAAGCCTGAACGTCGTCCAGGTCCTGTTGCATGCGGGCATGGACTGCTTCATTATCTGAGGAGTTGCGAATGGCGCTGAACACTGTGCAGTCATCAGCGAACATCCCCATTTCTGACCTTACGTTGGAGGGAAGGTCGTTGATGAAGTAGCTGAAAATGGTTGGGCCTAGGACACTGCCCTGAGGAACTCCTGCAGCGATGTCCTGGGGCTGTGATGATTGACCTTCAACTACCACAACCATCTTCCTTTGTGCTGTATTTAAAATATGTCAGTATCTTGCCTGTACTGTTGCTACCATAAATAACCCATGGGGTAAGTTGTGGCTCACTTGGTAACACTCACACCTTGGAGTCATAAGGTTATGGGTTCAAGTCCCACTCCAGAGATTTGAGCACAAAATCTGGGCTGACACTTCAGTGCAGTACTGAGCACTGTCGAAAGTGCTGTCTTTCGGATGAGATGTTAAACCTTCTCAGGTGAACGTAAAAGACCCCATGGCATTATTTCGGACAAGAGCAGGGGAATTCTTCCCAGTGTCCAATATTTATCCCTGAACATACATCACAAACAGATTTTCTGGTCATTATCACATTGCTATTGTTGGGACCTTGCTGTGTGCAAATTGACTGCTGTGTTTCAACAACATTTATATAGTGCCTTTAACATGGTAAAACATCCCAAGGCGCTTCACAGGAGTGTTATCAAGTAACATTTGACACCAAGCCACATAAGGAGATGTTACAGCAGATGGAAATAGGTTTTAAAGAGCGTCTTAAAGGAGGAAAGGGAGAGAGGCGGTGAAGTTTAGGGAGGGAATTCCAGCGCTTAGGGTCTCGGCAGCTGAAGACACAGCCATGGTGGAGTGATTAAAATCGGGGATGCGCGAGAGGCCAGAATTGGAGGAGCGCAGATATCTCGGAGGGTTGTAGGACTGGAGGAGGTTACAGAGATAGGGAGGGGCGAAGCCATGGGGGGATTTGAAAACAATTCCAGTTTCCTACATTACAACAGTATTTCATTGGCTTTAAAGTGTTTTGAGATGTCCTGAGGTCATAAAAGCACTACATAAAGGCAAGTTTTTTTCTTTCTTTAACTCTATCCTTTGATAGTTTAGCCCCAATGACTGTATAGATATCTGAAGTACTCAAACTCAGATTCCAGTTATATTTTTGAGGTTCTTCATTTTCTATTACTCCTAGATGTTTTTGGGTGGTTCAGCATCATCCATCATTAACATAGCGACCCTTGGCTTCCTATGTCCTCTGGAGTGCTTTCACTTACGTCTACGTAAATGTGTCCTGTGCCCAGGGATTGAACGGAAAACCCTCTTTGCTTTGTTTCAGCTTCCTCATTTTATCACCTGTCCTCACGTGAGCAGCAGAATAACATTACATTAGACTAGGACTAACTGGCAAACTTATTAAAATGGTTAGAGTAAATGAACAGCAGCAATGACAACAAAGAGTACAATAGTTATAAAGATGGAAGACAAACCACCATCAACAACTTGCATTTAGAGTGTACCTTTAGCATAGAAAAATATCCCATGCCACATTTTTTATTTTGTTTGAACACTTTCATTAATTATAATTATAAAAATATTGGAGATGGAGAAAAATGCTGTTTGTTAAGAATCATCCAACCTGGTAATGAAGAGTCTGTTTGGGCTCCAGTTGGCCTGGGAAGGCAGTGTGCCATGAGGCTGAATGTGCTGAGTGACCACATTCAGCCTCATGGCTGGGGGGGTGGGGGGGGGGGGCAGCAAGCAGGACTTAGTATACAAAGAATACAGACAGCAAAGTTTTGGGGATGAGCTGAAGCTTACAGAAGGTGGAGGCTGGGAGGCTGGCCAAGAGAGCAATCGAGTCTGGAAGTGATAAAAGCATGGATGAGAGTTTCAGCAGCAGATGGGGTGAGGTAGAGACGGAGGCAGGTAATGTTCTGGAGGGGGAAGTAGGGAGTCTTTGTGCTGGAGGATATGGGATTGGAAACTCAACCTGCAGGTCAAACAGGGTTCGAAGATTGCAAGGAGTCTGGTGCAGCCTGACAGTGGTGTGGGGGGCAGGGTGGAAGATAAGTTGAGTCAACAGTACTTAGTGTGTGGTGGCATACAAAAACCAATGGCTTTAGTCTTCCCAGCATTTGGCTGCAGAAAGTTATGGCTCCTCCAAACAATATCAGGTAAGGCAGTCGAGGGGTTGAGGAGGTGGTGGAGAGATAGAGCTGGGTTCCATTAACATGACTGTGTCAGGCTGACCCAAACTCTGTGGATGATGTCACCATGGAGCAGTACATAGAAAAGGAATGGGGGTGAGGGAGGGCAAGGATGGATCCTTGGGGAACTGCTGAGGGGACAGTGCGAGGGTGGGAAGAGATGCCATTGCTAGAGATGCTCTGGCTAGAATCAGATATTTAAGAGTGGATCCAAGCAAGACAGTCGTATGGAACTGGACAGCAGAGGGGATTCGCTCAATAATTATAGTGTGGACGACAGTGTTGAAGAGGATGAGAACAGATAATGCACCATGGAACTTAGCTATCTTGGGTAGAAAACAGCAGTCACGATTGCTACGCTAAACAATGTATACCTACTTGACACTTCTTTTCCTCTCTGTCCACAGGAGCTATCTGGCCCACCACTCTCTGAAGGCTTCAGGCATCAATTTGAACTAGCTATCAATCTGAACCATTCATGCTAAGAAATACTTTCCAGAAAAGGACTGAACACAAACACATTTAAGCAACACCATTTTTTTTTATTTTTGAAAGGCTGCTAATCAACAGATATTTGAACAAATCTCACAAGATGCGTTTATGTGAATTGTAAGTCTCGGACCCTCTCTCCGACAACTGGCTGAGAGAGAACAACTAAAATATGTGACATCAATATCAAAATAAACTAGGTCATGTTTCTCTGTGAGTGAAACTAGTTTTTAAACTCCCTATCTATTGCAATAGAATTAAAGAAGCCACTACCATGCTAAACCTTTGACAGAAATGCTTCATTTCTGTCAATTCCTAGACCCTAGTCTCCCTGGAAATAATCTCAGCAGTCCTGCCAGCCCTCAATTGCCACTCACCAGCCCCAAATTCTCCCACACCCTGCCTAATGAAGTGCTCCCATACCCCCCCACCCACTGAAGCAGCAGAACATCCAACTCTGTGAGCAACACCGTGGGAAATTTCACCCATTTATTAAATATTTTATTCAAATGTGAACGTGAAATGACCTTGAAATCGATCCAAACTAGCCTCGCATCCAAAAAGCTCTGTCAAGTTCCTCTATGTATAATGCAGAGATTGACAAGCAGTTTACATAAAACATTAGCGAACCAAAACACAGTTGCATTCATCTATGCTTCAACACTGTGAGCAGTAGAAGAATCATCAGTGGAAACAGTGTGGTCCTAGCTTATAATGAAAATGGAGACTGGCAACGAGTAAACAAAACTATCTATTGATTAACACTTGGAGAGCTTACCTCAGCGAACATTCCGAAAACTACAAGAACCTAGTGAAACCAACATTTTATCTGGTTTGGTGTCATTCTAGCAAGAATAAAAAGACTCAGACGTCGCATAGCTTAATTTTAGGCATCCCAGAAGTTCTCAAGGACCCATCAGCCAGACTTTAATTATTTTCTTTGTGAGAGAAAACAAAGATGTTACTGTTGGATTACATTTTCTACTGAATACATTTGATAGACTGCCAAATCCCGTAGCCAATACTTTGCCTTGGTCAGTCTGTTGCTTGTTAATAGGGATTTGTTCATACAGTTTAGAGAAACACAAAAGAGTGCACTCTTCACAATATATTGCTCAGATCATCATGATGCATTGCTATTTTAAGTTTGTTAGGGATGGTGTTGCTAAAAATCACTATGTACTCATTCAATACCGTAAAATTTGCATAGTGGATTCAGAGAGTAGTGCCAAAAAGAACAATTTAGAAACAAGCCTAAAAGGTGTCATGGAGCTCACTGTAGACAGGGTAAGTGATTTATTGCGGAAAGTAGAACAGTGTGGAGTGAGAAAAGGCCATTCAGCCCATCAAGTCTGTTCCATCAGGAGTCCACAAGGTTACTGTATCATGCACTTCCCCCACCTCGGTTCCGTCTTGCCATCCCCATCAATTTATCACCCAAAATTTTCACTACCTGTTGAACAAATTTAAGTCCATTTTTTAATCCAAAAATGCAGTGCTTGGGCACCAAAGAGCATTTTATGGACTAAGTGTAAAATTTTACAGGTCGTCACATCAGTTGCACTGATCACAGATCACTTGGTAAGAACATTTGAAACGTTACTGAATTTTCAAGTCAAATTTCAAGCAAAGCAAAACAAAAGGAGTGAAATTCCTCAAACAAAATATAGAATAATTTAATTAATGATTTTGAATAAAGCTGTGTTTTAACAAACTGCATTTCAAAGTCACATATTCCTGGAATTTCATGACAGAAAAAATACACTCCCATTTTTTTGTTAAAAGGAATTTCATCAAAAGTTACTCAGTTCCATCACTCTCAATGTCACACACACACACACACACACACACACACACACGAGAAATTATCTTCAATTTTCACTTTTCCCATGTTATTTTATATTTTCTCCTGTTTTCCATGCATTATATACCTCCACAAAAAGCAACTGAGTGGCCTGATCCCGGGTCCCTGCCAAAACAATCATATAACCCACCATTGCCCTCAGACTGTCGTGCTCTAGAGTAAAGCACTTGGGCTCCATTCTGCGCATCCCACCCCTCAAAAAAAAGGCAAAGCTCAAATATGACATCAAGTGTAGGCTCACAGATCACACTCCATGACAACAGAACAGTGCTCCAAATCACTTTTTAATGGCACAGCCCTATAATGTAATTAAAATAGTTTTACTATACATAAACATACTGCATGTCACATATTGCATGGCAACTCAGCAGAACTAAGTTACATACAGAATGTATTTGGTGTGAAATTGGTTTTCCCCACTACCAAATTCCTTTTCTGTGGAAAAATACCTGGACTTTATTGCTCCCCCACAATAACATGGATAACTTTAGTCAATCACCATATGCAAAAAATGCTGGACTTCAATGTGTTATCCACTTGAACTATAATAAATAAGAACCATACCAATTTAGAAACCAAATGTGAAAATGTAAGATACTAATTTGAAAAGGCTTGACAATATACAAGCAAACAACATTTGAGTCTTTACAAACTTAATTTGAACAAGTCTTTTCCATGTGTATCACATCGTACTCTATACTGTGCACGACAGATTTAAACTTTCGATCTCCCGTGATGTTGCTGCTTACTGTTGTCACCAGTTTGAACCAACAGTGATTTGCCTATCTCTGTAATACAGCAAATTTACTGAAACAATACATACCTATCACAAGGGGAAACATACATATCTTACCAATCCTGAACAGATACAGGCCAGACAGATATATCTGTTATATTATTTAACTACCACTTTACAAAACGTGTTTAACATAGAAATAAATTGTTTCTTCCCTCACCGAGACCTATATTCTCCGTTATTCACATTTACCGTTCTTTGCCCTACCTCCAATGGTGAATTTGCAGCATCTCCTTCAGCTCAAAATACTTTTCTTTATTCCCTCTTCCTTCCTAAAACCCCTTTGCCCAGTTTTTTTACATTATAAACAATATTTCTCTCCCATTCCCCCTCCCTGCACCCTGTATTTACCCAAACTACTTTCTAAAGCCATCATTGTTGCACCAGGCAGATTGTCCCAACAGCACCTTGAATAGCCTCTAGCCTGACTGCCTGAAACAGAACTCAAAGCAACCCCTGCACAACACGGACAAAAAAATTCCAAATATCAGACAACTTTAACACTTAAAATTAGGTTATTTTTTATTATTTTTCTGCTGCTAGTACCTCACAGTTACTTGTAAATGTTCTGCGTGCTGTCATATAATATGCGCTATTGAAGTCCGCACTGTATATTGCAGTTTCATAGGGGGAGGATGAAAACTGCAAACTCATGGTGCATCATGTACACAGAGAATTTATCAACCCAGTTAAAACCCAGAAGGAGCAAAATTCACTTTCAGACCTCGAGACTCAGGATAGAAACAGAGAAGATAGGAGCAGGAGTAGGCCATTCGGCCCCTCGAGCCTGCTCCACCATTTAATGAGATCATGGCTGATCATCCAAATTCAGTACCCTGTCCCTGCCTTCTCCCCATATCCCTTGATCCCTTTAGCCTTAAGAAATATATCTAACTCCTTCTAGAACATATTTAATTAATTGGCCTCTACTGCCTTCTGTGGTAGAGAATTCCACAGGTTCACCACTCTCTGGGTGAAGAAATTCCTCCTCATCCCTGTCCTAAATGGCTTACCCCTTATCCTTAGACTGTGACCCCAAGGTTCTGGACTCCCCCGCCATCGGGAACATCCTTCCTGCATCTAGTCTGTCTAGTCCTGTTAGAATTTTATAAGTTTCAATGAGATCCCCTCTCATTCTTCTAAACTCTAGCGAGTATAAGCCCAATCGACCCAATCTCTCCTCATACGTCATTCCTGCCATCCCAGGTATCAGTCTGGTGAATCTTCGCTGCACTCCCTCCATGGCAAGAACATCCTTCCTCAGACCAAAACTGCACACAATACTCAAGGTGTGGTCTCACCAAGGCCCTGTACAACTGCAGCAAGACATCCTTGTTCCTGTACTCAAACCCTCTCGCTACGAAGGCCAACATACCATTTGCCTTCTTAACCGCCTGCTGCACCTGCATGCTTACCTTCAGCGACTGGTGCACAAGGACACTCAGGTCTCCTTGCACTTCCCCTTCTCCCAATCTATTGCCGTTCAGATAATAATCTGCCTTCCTGTTTTTGCCACCAAAGTGGATAACCTCGCATTTATCCACATTATACTGCATCTACCATGCATCTGCCCAATCACCCAATCTGTCCAAATCATACTGGAGTTTCTCGGCATCCACCTCACAGCACACACGCCCACCCAGCTTTGTGTCGTCTGCAAACTTGGAGATATTACATCTAGTTCCCTCGTCTAGATCATCATTAGTATGTATTGTGAATAGCTGGGGTCCTAGGACCAATCCCTGCGGTACCCCACTAGTCACTGCCTGCCACTCGGAAAAAGATCCATTTATTCCAACTCTTTGCTTCCTGTCTGCCAACCAGTTCTCTATCCAAGTCAGTACCTTGCCCCCAATCCCATGTGCCTTAACTTTACACGCTAATCTCTTATGTGGGACCTTATCAAAAGCCTTCTGAAAGTCCAAATACACCACATCCACTGGTTCTCCCTTTTTTTACCAGTTACATCCTCAAAAAATTCCAGTAGATTCGTCAAGCACGATTTACCTTTTGTAAATCCATGTTGACTTTGTCCGATCCTGTCACTGTTTTCCAAGTGCTCTGCTATTACATCTTTTATAATGAACTCTTAGCATTTTCCCCACTACCGATGTCAGGCTTACCAGTCTATAATTCCCCGTTTTCTCTCTACCACCTTTTTTGAATAGTGGGGTTGCATTAGCTACCCTCCAATCCATGGGAGCTGTTCCAGAGTCTATAGGATGTGTGGGGAAGAGCTCCTGGAAACATTTCAACATGCACCAACTAATTTTATGGGTGAATTTGGTGGAGTTGTTTTTGAATCATTTATAAAAGACCCTGCATTTATATAGCACTTTTTCATGTCATCAGGCGATTCTAAAGAGCTTCATAACCAATTAATTACATTTGAAGGGCAGTCACTGTTGTTATGCAGGCAATCAATATTTCTATGCAGCTTCCTTTGGTCTTGTGGTTTTAAACAGAATTCCAATGCAGACTGCTGCTTCATCCAAAACTTGAGAAAGAGAACTCAAAATGATATTCACAACCTGTATGACTGATTCCAGCCCAAGCATCACAGTCAGAGTACAGGGGTTAATGAATAAACTCTAAACCTGCTTACAACTATTAACAGCACAGTTTACAGCTTTCAAAAGACAATACAGCTATCAAACTTCTTACTGGTGTCGTTCCAGTTTTTTTTTCTGGCTTGGATGTTGGGTCTATACTGTGTGGATATGTGGTCACATGTGGATATGTGGTAGATAAACTAGGAAGGAGCATGTTAACTCTTAAATGTTGTTTTAAATACATTAAATTGTTCAAACAGTTACTATAAATCACACGTATGGTTATATGTTTGGACAACAGTTTACAGGGTTTCTCAAGTGTAAGTCAATATTCAGTTACCTTGTGAGAAGGAAGTTAAATAAAGGGAACTTCTCTCTGCATTTGAATACACTGCACCTGCTGCTGGGAATGTTTTGAGGCAAATCTCCAGTTGATCTCCTGCAGTGTTGCATAGAGAGAGTAAAGACCAAGTGAAATGGAGTTAGAGGATAGGGTACACTTGGACCAGGGTGTACAGGCTCAATTCTGTACTCATTTTAAATTCATACATTCTCTCATTTTTATCCATCATAAATTCCTGTGTCTGTATTTATAATGGAGACTCGCAGTGTAAGCTTTGTCACAATGTAATTACACCCCACAGCTAGTTGATGGGAAGTGTGCAGATACAATCTTTTTAATATACTAATAGATATTCCTCCCTCTCTTTCCCCCTCTTCATAAAGAACAAATGGGACTATTCTTTATCCACATTTTAAACCAAGAGCACAATTTGTATTGATGTGATTTTACTGCAAATGGCCATCTGAACAGAACAGCCTTCATGGCCTGGCAACCAAGGGAAAGAAAGGTCGAAAGCGAGAGGCAAGCATGTACATACCTACTCTGCTCCAGTAGTAATTTTGCTTTACAACCAGGTGTAAGAGCTGGGCTATATTATGCAATGTACACTGTATTATTCTGCTCAGGTGAATCTATAATGTTTCTTTTTGTTGTCAACCATATAGTCTTTGGCAAAACTGTCTATAAGTTTGCTTAGCATTAATCAAGAAGTGCTTTCCTGCAAACAGATGCAATGATGCAAGATTGGAGATGCAGCCTTCTTATGAAGCAGTGAACTTCAACAATGTCATCTACACTTTCTGATCTCCAACATGATGGTGAACAAATCTTCAGTTCTCATTTATCCACCACTAATATTTAAATAGGTTGCCTAGCAGAGGAACAAGCAATGATTATGTGGCTCTTGCAAAGCTCTTGAAGGGATTCTGTCCCTGTGGTTTTGTTCCTCCTTTGGATGACTGACCTAGTCTAACGCAGATAGAGAATAAACTTAAAGAATGAGGAAGATGATAGGTAGTAACTGTTCCAGCTGGTTTAAAAAAATGTTGATTGCTTTGTTTTTATCCTAAGGAACAGATGGCACAGTCTAATGATTTCTAAATTCATCAATCCATTGAAGTACAATAATTTAATTGTTGTTCTAAGGTCTAAAACTGTTATGGTTTCCTTGTTTACCTAGTTACTTATATGCCTATATATATAGTGGCTAAATGTTAATTTTAACTTGGATTCTTTTACATTTCCTTGAAGCATTGGAATCAGCAAGGCAATTCTATTCAGTGCCTGTGATTTGTATTTATTTGTTATTAATGTTTTAAGAATGGCTAAAGATTGATGCCTAACTTCAGAAATTTAATCTTTACTACTTGATCATCCATGGCATTGCACACGGATACACAAGACCGATTTGAGTTTTCTTAGGTCAAGCAGGATTAGAGATGATGGAACCAACGTGGGGAAGAGGGAGGCAGAGTAAGAGGCAAATAGGAGGAGGGAAGAAGTTGGGAGGGAAGGGAGAAGATAGTGAGAAGACAACGGTGGAGGGAAGGGAGAGGCTGGAAAAGGGACAGGGAGAGCTGAGAAAGGGGAATTCAGATCAGTCGGGGTAGTGAGATTGAGACATGGAATAGTCAGCCATTGGGAGAGGGGGGGAAAAGAGTATATGGATGCGCAATGCAGTCAAGAGGTTACTATAAGCTGAAACAAAAACATTTTTTAAATTCATTAACAGGATGTGGGCGTCGCTGGTAAGGCCAGCATTTACTGCCCATCCCTAATTGCCCTCGAGAAGGTGGTGGTGAGCCGGCTTCTTGAACCACTACAGTCCATGTGGTGAAGGTACTCCCACACTGCTGTTACATAAGAAATAGGAGCAGGAGTAGGCCATTTGGCTCGTCGAGCCTACTCCGCTATTCAATAAGATCATGGCTGATCTTCTACCTCATCTCCACTGTTAAGTAGTGAGTTCCAGGATTTTGACCCATCGATGAAGCATATATTTCCAAGTCAGAATAGTGCGCAACTTGGCGGGGAATGTGGAGGTGGTGGTGTTCCCATGCAGCTGCTACCCTCGTTCTTCTAGGTGGTGGAGTTCGCAGGTTTGGGAGGTGCTGTCGAAGAACCCTTGCCAAGTTGCTTCAATGCATCTTGTAAATGGTACATACTGCAGACACGGTGCACCAGTGGTAGAGGGACTGAATGTTTAAGGTGATGGATGGGGTGCCAATCAAGGGGACGGTGCTGAGCTTCGAGTTTTGTTAGTGCTGCACTCATCCAGGCAAGTGGAGGGTATTCCATCACACTCCTGACTTGTGCCTTGTAGATGGTGGAAAGGCTTTGGGGAGTCAGGAGGTGAGTCACTTGCTGCAGAATACCCAGCCTCTGACCTGCTTTTGTAGCCACAGTATTTATGTGGTTGGTCCAGTTAAGTTTCTGGTCAATGGTGACCTCCAGGATGTTGATGGTGGGGGATTCAGCAATGGTAATGCTATTGAATGTCAAGGGAAGGTGGTTAGATGTTCTCTTGTCAGAGATGGTCATTGCCTGGCACTTGTGTTGCACGAATGTTTCTTGCCACTTATCAGCCCAGGTCTGAACGTTGTCCAGGTCTTTCTGCATGCGTGAAAGGACTGCTTTATTATCTGAGGAGTTGCGAATCAAGTGAACACTGTGCAATCATCAGCAAACACCCCCACTTCTGATCTTATGATGGAGGGAAGGTCATTGATGAAGCAGCTGAAGATGGTTGGACCTAGGACACTGCCCTGAGGAATTCCTGCAGTGATGTTCTAGGCTGAGATGACTGGCCTCCCAACAACCACAACCATCTTCCTTTGCACTAGATATGACTCCAGCCAGTGGAGAGTTCCCCCGCCCCGTGATTTCCATCAACTTCAATTTTACTAGGGCTCCTTGATGCCACACTCGGCTGAGCCAAAGAAGGAAAAATTAGCGGGGGAAAGCAAAAGCTTGGTCAAAGAAGTACATTTTAAGGAGGGTCTTAAAAGGGAAAATTGGAGAGAGGGAGGGCTGGAGAGGCGGCAGGCTTTAGGAATTTCAGAGTTTAGGGCCAAGGTGGGGGAAAAGCACACCTACCAATGAAAGGAGAGGGGAAACACAGAAGAGGCCCAAGTCAGGGGAAAGGAGAGTTCAAGAGAGGGAGGATTGTAGGGCCGGATATGATGAGGGAGATAGGATGGGGCAGGTATGGAGAGATTGAAACACAAAGATGAGAACTTCAAATTTGAGGCACAGGAGGACTGGGGTGCCAATGTGATTTAGTGAGGACAGGGGTAAATGCGAAAGTGAGACTTGTAGGAGAAGTGGAGGATACGGGCAGCAGACTTTGGGATGAGCTGAATTATGCAGAGGTGGAGGAAATCAAAGAGTTGTAGGAGAAATGGTCATTGATCTAGTAGGCAATACATTCAAGGACCTTGGAGAGGAAATGAAGGTTGGAGATAGGACAGCTGTTAATGAGGACTGGCAGGTCAAGGGTGGATGATGATGGCTGTTTTGCAAGGGAGGAGGAACCATTTACTGGGTCAGCTAGATAGGAGGCAGAAAGGGAGCTTAGCGGTCAGGAGTTCAGTGAGCTGCAGGAGGTATATCTTACAAACATGGTGAGTTTGGAGAGGGCATGGGGAGAAAGAAAACAAAAAAGAGAAAGAAAGAGAGAGAAAGAAAAGAGAGATAGAAAAAAGGGAGCTAGAAGCGAGAAAAAGAAAAGGAATGAGAGTTCAGGGCTAGGGTAGGAGGAAGACAAGAGCCGGTTTGGCTTGGTGATCCATGAACTCTTCACACTATCCAAAAACCTGGAAAGATTTACTGATATAGTATAAATGAGAATCATCATTGCAAAGCATCTCCATTCCTCAGACACTGTCCCTTCAGAGTTCACATCCTGAAATTCTTTTTTAGCATGTTCAGATTTTAAAAAAATTGTTTTCCTTGCTTATTTTCCTTCTTTAGTTTCTGTTTATCTGTTCTGTCGTTGTTGTTCTTTCTTCTTTGTTTTTGTCCACAATCCCCTCCTTGTTTCTCTTGCTGTTTCAGTTTTGCTGTATTTCTGTAATAGAAGTCTCCTCAAAAGTAGCAGTATCAATTAACCTATTTAAGTAGAAGCCTCTTAATAAAAATACCCAAACCATTCTCTGGAGCAAACCGTTTCTTTTCCACTCAAACTACCATTAAAAGCAGTGTATGATCCCAATGCCATGTCAGTCAGTGCACAGGAACTGAGGTCATTAACTCAGCTCTAGCTGAAGCTTTGTGTGAGTTATGTAAAGTGGTTCACCAAGAACCTCTGAAATGGGCCTACTGGCTGTGCACAACCTGCTATCACAAGCTACTGATTATGTGCACAACAGTATAGTTTATGGACCGTCTAATTTATAGAAATCTTAATCTATCTCAAATGTCATATTACTTAAAGTATATATTACATCGAGATCAAGAATTATGCTATGCATAAAACAGTTTCACTGTCTGCAACATAAAACATGATATTACAAAGATCATTCCCCTCCCCACACAATTCTAGCCCAAGGTTATTCAAAAGTCAAATCCTTTGCCCTCACAATTTGGACATACAATATAAATGCTTTATTCTTACAATGATGGTTAACAAACTGAAGTTTCATAAGTGGCAGAGTGGGTTAAAACACAGTTCTATTAGCTTTGGGAATGCAAGTCACAGCCAGGCACAGCACAGTGTAACTCCACGCCCACTAGCTGCACTGCACATCTACTTTTTGTAAAAATCCTACCTCTCCATAGGACCAAAAAGAGCTTAAGTTTCTTTATATGCAAAATAAAATTCTATCATTTGCTGAAAGGTACAAATGCAGAATGCTCGTTTGGTTATGGAATAAAAATGGCAACACTGATCGTGTTCCACTTACACCTCAAGGGTATTTTACTTTTAGAGTAAAGCATTCATTGTGTTACGAATATGGAAAAGGATCAATTTATTTTGATATGATGTTAAAAACAGATTGATTTTGGTACGGATTCACTTTCCTCCACTACCATTGATGAAGTCGCCAAGGAATCTACAAACAGTCTTTCAGAACCCTTAGTCAGGAGGTCTCCTCAAGGTATGCAGGTACAGTCCAAGGGAATACATGGAGAACTAAAAGTGCAATCAAATTCTCAAGTATAGAAATTGCTGTGTACAGCTGCTCAGTAATGCAGTAAAAGCAATGTAAAAGGCACCCAGGTACAGGAAAGGCCCTTTTGTAGATCAGCTATTCTTCTAAATAGGAGAAAAAGGCCAACGACAGTAAACTCATTTAAACGGCACCGAATTCTCTGGAATTCTCTAATAACCGGCAAAATTCAGGAGTAGGTTTTGAGGCTTCCGTATGCCGTATATTTGTGGCTATGTAACCGGGGTTCTCGTACCTTTTGCCGTGTAACCATGGTTCCTGCACCTCTGGCCGTGTAACAGGGTCCCCTGTACCTGTGGCCGTGTAACAGGGGCTCCGGCACTTGTGGCCGTGTGATCGGGGCTACGGCGCTTGTGGCCGTGTGACCGGGGCTACGGCGCTTGTGGCCGTGTGACCGGGGCTCCGGCGCCTGTGGCCGTGTGACCGGGGCTCCGGCGCCTGTGGCCGTGTGACCGGGGCTCCGGCGCCTGTGGCCGTGTGACCGGGGCTCCGGCGCCTGTGGCCGTGTGACCGGGGCTCCGGCGCCTGTGGCCGTGTGACCGGGGCTCCGGCGCCTGTGGCCGTGTGACCGGGGCTCCGGCGCTTGTGGCCGTGTGACCGGGGCTCCGGCGCTTGTGGCCGTGTGACAGGGGCTCCGGCACTTGTGGCCGTGTGACCGGGGCTCCGGCCCTTGTGGCCGTGTGACCGGGGCTCCGGCCCTTGTGGCCGTGTGACCGGGGCTCCGGCACTTGTGGCCGTGTGACCGGGGCTCCGGCACTTGTGGCCGTGTGACCGGGGCTCCGGCACTTGTGGCCGTGTGAACGGGGCTCCGGCACTTGTGGCCGTGTGATCGGGGCTCCGGCACTTGTGGCCGTGTGATCGGGGCTCCGGCACTTGTGGCCGTGTGATCGGGGCTCCGGCACTTGTGGCCGTGTGATCGGGGCTCCGGCACTTGTGGCCGTGTGATCGGGGCTCCGGCACTTGTGGCCGTGTGATCGGGGCTCCGGCACTTGTGGCCGTGTGATCGGGGCTCCGGCACTTGTGGCCGTGTGATCGGGGCTCCGGCACTTGTGGCCGTGTGATCGGGGCTCCGGCACTTGTGGCCGTGTGATCGGGGCTCCGGCACTTGTGGCCGTGTGATCGGGGCTCCGGCACTTGTGGCCGTGTGATCGGGGCTCCGGCACTTGTGGCCGTGTGATCGGGGCTCCGGCACTTGTGGCCGTGTGATCGGGGCTCCGGCACTTGTGGCCGTGTGATCGGGGCTCCGGCACTTGTGGCCGTGTGATCGGGGCTCCGGCACTTGTGGCCGTGTGATCGGGGCTCCGGCACTTGTGGCCGTGTGATCGGGGCTCCGGCACTTGTGGCCGTGTGACCGGGGCTCCGGCACTTGTGGCCGTGTAACAGGGGCTCCGGCACTTGTGGCCGTGTAACAGGGGCTCCGGCACTTGTGGCCGTGTGACCGGGGCTCCGGCACTTGTGGCCGTGTGACCGGGGCTCCGGCACTTGTGGCCGTGTGACCGGGGCTCCGGCACTTGTGGCCGTGTGACGGGGGCTCCGGCACTTGTGGCCGTGTGATCGAGGCTCCGGCACTTGTGGCCGTGTGATCGGGGCTCCGGCACTTGTGGCCGTGTGATCGGGGCTCCAGCCCTTGTGGCCGTGTGATCGGGGCGCCAGCACTTGTGGCCGTGTGATCGGGGCTCCAGCACTTGTGGCCGTGTTACGGGGCTCTCATACCTTGGGCCATTGTCACTCCATGTCCCTTCTTCTAGTCTGAGGTTGGCCAATATATAAATTGCCTCGGTGGGTATACCTCTCAGTTATCCGGAATTTTTAATCAACCGGCACCATCCCGGTCCCGTAGGTGCCGGATATGAAAGAGTTTCCTGTATTAGCAATGTAATGATTCCATTTGAGAAACTTAGAGGGAAAAATTCAGTTGGTTAGTGCCTCCCATTAGCGCCTCCAGGGGGGCGCTGATGGGGCACTAGAAACTTAGCGCCGCTCACGAAATTGACCAGTCATTTTAAGACGGCGCTAAACACTACCGCCACGATCTCCTGCGCCCGCAGATCGTGACATCAGTCGAGCGTGCAACACTCCGGACCAGATATTGAATTGCACCCCCTGCCTTAGCGCTGCCGCTAGGAACAACAGGTAGAGGGGAACGTTTTCAAGTCGGGAAGAGGTTGGGCGAGTGCTTCCTGCCTTTTCTTGTTGGCAAAATTTTTGGTTTTAACGCTGTCCTAAGGAATTTTGGCCCCCAGCACCACTTTTGAGGTTCCTACGGGCCGAGCCCTTTCCCTGGGTCTTTCAATTAGTGCTTCCAACACAATTGCTTTTGAGGTCTCGCCAGGCCGAGATTCAAGGCTGCAATGAGCAGGGTGTGGCTGGTCAGCAAGATGGCCCCTCCCCTTTAAGAACTGGACCGCGCCAGTCTGTCTGGCTTCCATGGTATTTGGCATCGCCTGAGCTTCGGTAGCGTTCTGAGGTAGCACCTCACTCTCTGACGTTTGCACCGTAAGAGGGGTGTGTCGCGCTTGATTTAGCGCTCAAATCACCTCCAGGGGTGATGGAGGCGAATTTTGCAGTCGGAGGTGATAATTATCGCCCTGCCGATATTAGCGCCCCAAAATGGGCGATACCGAATTTTTCCCCCTTCGAAGCTTAATCTGCCATTAGTTCAGAGCCATAGCTCTCAGCTTAACGTGAATGAATGATGTACCCACATTCCACACACAAACGTGTAGTGCTCTTCGCAATTTTGATTATGAAGCACCTCAGCATATGAAGCAGGGCTGCTTTTTGTTGAAGTGTATAAAGGGCCCTAAAACACGTGCAATTTCTCTCACCGCCCCCCTCCCTAACATAACCACATCTGTGATGTGACCACCAGACACCAGGATATGAACCCACTCTCAAAAGGATTTGTGTTTCAATGTCTTACACACATACTGGTGTCATCACATCTTTTTACCTTCCGTTATCTGCAAGGCGTTTAACATAATTAAGATTACATCATCGCTTATCACGTATCATTTCCTGATATTCCTCATCAACTCCTTTCAATCTAGTATCCTACACAATGTGTCTTCGTCCATCACCTCAGTTTCTCAATATATAAAAAGTAATTTGCTCTCTGTCTCCTATTTGTTTTCACTTACAAAACATTCCTTTTTGTAAACAAACACATTTGATCTATCACCACATTTTGGATCTTAATAGCATTAGTGCCACATAACGACCATCTCAAGCAAGTGAAAGCTCAGCTATCTCCCCAACCTTCAACTGTACCACTGATGACAAGTCCCTATCATTAACATCTTGGGGGTCAACGCTTATCAAAAGCTTAACTGGAGCAGCCATAACAACATCATAGCTGTAAGACCAGGGCACAGGCTGGCTATTCTGCGACAACTGTCTCACCCAGTGACTGTCCACCACCCACTCCCGGGCCAAGTCCCTCCACCATCTAAAAGGTTAAAGTCATGAGTGTGATGGAATACTCACCACTCACCCAGATGGCTGCAGCTGCAACACTAAAGAAGCTTCACACCACCCCAAAGAGAGCAGTTTGCCCGATTGACAACAACTACAACTTCAGCAACTAGTATTAATACAGAGCCTTTAATGTAGTAAAACGTGCAAAGGTGCTTCACAGGAGAGTCATCAAACAAAATTTGACACATTCAGGCAGATGACCAAAAGCTTGGTCAAAGAGGTAGGTTTTAAGGAACGTCTTAAAGGAGGAAAGAGAGGTAGAGCGGCAAAGAGGTTTAGGGAGGGAATTGCAGAGTTTCAGCCTTGGCAGCTGAAGGCACGGCCATCAATGGTGGAGCGATTAAAATCGGGGATGCACAAGAGACCAGAATTGGAGGAACGCAGATATCTCGGGGGGGGGGGGGGCGGCGGGGAGGAGGTGGCTGAGGGCGATTACAGAGATAGGGAGGGGTGAGGCCATGGAAGGATTTGAAAACAAGGATGAAAATTTTGAAATCGAGGTGCTGTTTGGTCGGGAGCCAATGTAGGTCAGCGAGCACAGGGGTGATGGGTGAACGGGATTTGGTGCGAGTTAGGACACGGGCAGCAGAGTTTTGGATGACCTCAAGTTTATGGAGGATAGAATGTGGGAAGCCAGCTAGGAATGCGTTGGAATAGTCAAGTCTAGAGCAATGTTCCCTTTAATGTTTTTGGGTGCGCGGCCGCTTTAAGGGGCTGCGCGGCCCATTCAAAATACTGCACATGCGCAATGTTTCTCATTGAAAAGCTGCTGAGCCAGCTGTGCAGGAGGTCCAGAGAGCCATGCAGCTTAAAAGGAACATTGGTCTAGAGGTAACAAAGGCATGAATGAGGGTTCCAGCCGCAGATGGGCTGAGGCAAGGGCGAAGTTACAGAGGTGGAAATAGGCGGTCTTAGTGATGGATATGTGGTCGGAAGCTCAACTCAAGGTCAAATATGACACCAAGGTTACGAACAGTCTGGTTCAGCCTCGGATAGTTGCCAAGGAGAGGGTTGGAGTCGGTGGCTAGGGAACGAAGACACAGAGGGAAGCTGTAGGCTTATCTAAGAGGGAGTCAAGCCTGGGATGGTGGCAGGAGAGTAGGAAGGTCGAGGAGTGCTGAAGGGTTGGGGTAGGGATTTGGGAGGGCAGAGCACCCAAGAACCAGTAGGCCAGTCAAGGGCTCAGCAGGTAACAGCAGTAGTGGGGGAAGTGCTGTAATCAGTTACTTTAAAATTTAAGCGACTGAGCAGCAGATCAGGCATAGCAGCTGAGTCTTAGTGTAGTCCAGTGCAGAAGCGTAGTCTTGATGTCCAGAGAAGTCTCCACCTCTGCAACTCCTCCAACCATACATCCCGTCGCACATCCTATAAACCTCCAACTCCAGTCTCCTGTTTGTCACTGGACTCAATATCCACTCCCACCATGGCCTTTGACTGCAGTACGTATGATCTACAGTATGCACTACAGCTACTCACCATGGTTACTTTGACAGTACCTCCCTCCCCTGCGACCTCTACCACTGAGAAGAACAAAAGCAGCAATGTTGCGGGAACACAATCGCATCCACAGTCACCGACCATCCTAATTTGGACATAAATTGTCTTTCTCTCATTATTGTTGAGCTAATATACTGGAATTCTCTACCTAGTATCACCATCATCACAAGAACTGCAGCAATTCAAAGAGAATGACCACCAGCACCTTCACAGGGAATCTAGGGATAGGCAGTAAGTGCCAATGTTGCTCACATCCTGGAGAACAAAAGAAAATCATCATGATTCTGTTGTACAAGACTAAACATACTCAGATCTCTAATTACATGCATCCTTCACCCTCTACAAAATGCTAGGGAGATGGATTGATTTTTATTAATTATTTGTTATTGGGATGTGAGCAACACTGACGAGGCTTTTCATATTACCCATCCCTAGTTGTCCCGAGAGCATGAAGAATCAACCACAAATCTCACTACTACCTGTGGTTCTAGTCATTCCTCATATAATCATTCTGAGCTCACATCAAACACCAATTATCTTTACTGAAATTCAACAAGACTTTACAGAAAATTGTACATCAAGAGTTCAGCAGAACCCAAAGCTGGATTTTTCTTCCTAAAAACTTTGCTAATTTCCAGAATGGCTTAAAATGAAAACTCTATTTGCTTACTTTTTTATATATTTCAGAAGTGGCTCACATCATGAAAGGTTTCCAATTCCATGACCATTTCTGACTGTCAATATCTAGTTTCACAAGATGAGTATACCATCGAGCTTGAATAAATTCCATTCATAGCATAGAATTGTGACGAGCTCAGTATTTGTACTGGGAATAACACTGCAAACTCATTGGGTGGGAGAAAAATATTTTTTAAAACCTGCAACACAAATGCCTAATATGGTCACCAAGTGACTTTGAATCTAATTCCACTTCATAAATTGATGTATGGTTACAAAATCAACCTAGGGGAAGAGCAAACTGTTCAAGGAGACCAATCGTTCTCATGCTGTGCATAATCAGGGCTATAATGTTAAACTTTCTATTCCTATACAGTGCACAGACTGCCACATAAGAATATCCTTATGCTCAGTCAAAATTCAATTATTCTTTTGAATGGCCACAAAAATTCTCCACACAAGTGAGGAATGTTAATCCTGGGAAATGGAACTCTTCAATTATTTACAACCAATGCAAAACATCAAACTCTCCCAGGTCAGACTCAACCAATTAGATGTAAAGTAAAGCTTTCTCCAGTTTCATTAACGAAGTCTTAACTCAGACTCAGGAGAAAATTCCTTCTTGTATCAGAGGTATACTCCCATTTCCTAGACAAACTACTCTCATGCCACCTCTAACTGGTGCCAAATGATGGCCATTTTTGCTTCAAAATTGCATTTACTAGGAATGGGGTGGAGTCTGTCCCGCTACATTAAGTTTAGGACTATTATAATAGCTGGAGAGAGGACACTCATCTCATTAGGCTGGGGTGGAGCCAAACCCAGGTCTCTAGTGGTGAAAAGACAACATATCCAGACTGCTTCTGTAAGTACATACTGGTCATGGAGACTTTGCCGGTAATCCAATGTCTGCAAGAGTGTATTGAAACAAGTGACATCACCACAATCCTCGCTGCAATTACAGGAATATGATAACCTTTTATAAACCAATTACTTTATGTGATTGCTTGAAAAAGTTAAAGTGCCCTAAATGCACCAAAGCCCTCTATGAAAGGGGAAGGGGATGTTGCTGGTAACAAAGATAAATAGATGTGCCCACAAACAGTGTTGTATTCATCATCTTTGGTGTGACTACCGGCAGGCTGGCAAAACACTTCCACCATTATTGGCTCGACTGGCCTTTCTCAACAGCAGGAAAGCTCAAGCTCGACTGAGTCACAAATGCAACTTTGCACGAACCGTACATGTGCAGTTGTTCTGTTGCTGCTGCATCCATCATGCAATGTAAATGCAGCAGATTCTCCAGCAAAGGAACCCGGTTTATATGAATGAAATGGGAATGGTTCCTTTAATATAACTGATTGCAGCCCTGCCTTCGATCCATTTTCTTTTCTTTCCAGTTTTGAAGAAGGGTTCGACCCGAAACGTCAACTCAGGTTTCTCTCCACGGATGTTGCCTGACCTGCTGAGTTTTTCCAGCATTTTCTGTTGTTATTTCAGATAGTTTTAATCATTTGCTTGTTTCTCCAGCTGAGCTAACTTTCAAGATGCCAGCTATCACAGTTAGAATAGGCATAAGCTGAGCCCAGATAGATTAAAACAATTCTGACACCTTTGCTAATCGCATGCGTTATTCGGATCAGTATTATAACCTTCAATCATACCAGCCTATTCATTGACAGCTCAGTGTGCACCAATGGAAATTAACAATCAGGGAACAGGCTGAGGAGTGAAAGCTACTTTTCAGAAGTTCCAAAGTGTTGATATTATTAGCTCCTTTTTCTGTTAAATAGCCAACATTTTTCTATACATTTCTTATTGACCTTAGTGATTAGAACACATAAATTAGTAGATTTTCTTTGGCATTGCTCATGGACAAAAAATAATAATTCTCTCCCGAGTAACTGTTTTTCTGTTAATTTCCCACTAATTCCATTTTTTCCTCTTCCAGTCCCTTATTTCACCCTCTCTCTATACCTCATTCTCATGCCTCTTATCTGCTTGTCTCCAACTCATGTTCTTACTCAATTTTGACACCTTAGGGAAAATTTCTGTAAATATCTTTTTAAGAAAATGCTTATGAGTTTACTGCAAATATGAACTGAAATCCAATCGTGAGAGAACCTTTCAAAAAAACTGATCATAGATTAAGACTAAAAAACAAAGTTTATTTCCATAATTCCTGGTTGAAATACTGGTATCAGCATGAGGGAAGACGTGTCCCTAAATGTTAACTTTGAGAAGCAAAGGATTGCTGCTCTGGTGAATATATTTTGAAAACTTCAATGGTGCTAGAAAAGATAGATTAGTGAACATACAAGGTCATGGTCGGAGTTAAGTCAACATTCAAAGTGCCTAATATAGCAAACGTGACAAGACAAAAAAAAGCTATCAGAAGTGGCGAGGTGAATACAATGTTAGCAAAAATATATTAAACCAATTCGAATAAGTGATGTGTAATAAATGAGGTCGAATGAATAAGTGCAAACTAGGTCAAAGCTCTAGTGTCCTGTAGCTGCAATAATTTATATGAAAAGTAATTACTGAATATAATTGCAGGTAGATTGGTGGTTAGGCAAGGACACTTAAGGGTATAAAACATGGCAATGTAATGTGCAGTGCAGCAGAACACTTAGAAATAACAGAGTTGCTTGCTCAAATTCGTGACTCAACACATACAAATTATTGCCAGTGTAAGTTTGTTGATTTCAGCCAGGGAAACAACTGGGCTGCTATAAATGTCCTCCATGACCCTCGATTAGCATGGGATAGGAGGAGGGAGAGAAAGAGGGGAAAGAATAGGGAAAAATCAGCTGGCTCCTGTTGGGAAGCACATAACGGTGGATATCAGGTAAAGACAGGATCCGAGCTGAACTGTGATGCTCTTGACTGTACAGGCTTATACCTGAAGAATGGGTAAGGTACCAGAGGGCTACTACAGGAAACTTTCTGGTATCCGGCACGGACGGGACCGACCTGGTGCCGGTCCATCGACAATGCCGGATAACCGAACGCTATAGTAAAAGATACGGAGCTCAGAGCTCCATATAAAGCAACAAACCCTGTTGCGGCTTCAAAACAATCGGCACAAGTTGCAAGCGTCTCTGTAGCTTAGCAACAGCTTCAGCTACACCCTTGCACAGCCACAAATGGAGTAAAAAAGTAACTAAAAGTAAAAAAAGTTATCTGAACCGACTCCTGAATTTTGCCGGTGGATAGAGCGTTCCGGTTATTTAGTGGCCGGTTAATCGAAAGTTTCCTGTAGTACTCATGGAACTGTAACACCGGAAGTAATTATCTTCAGGGAGAGATTAAAAAAGTAACATTAGACAACTGACCAATTACCAACACTAAAAAAAATACAAAATGTCGATTGTCCATACTTGTTACAAATTCTAAAACTATTTACCACTGCAAAGCAAAACAGGCATTTTTTGTTTTTTTTTCTTCACTGGTTCTTAGTCAAGATAATCAACTTTTCCACATTGTTTCATGACATTGAAAAATTTGTAAAGACACGCATATTTGACTTAGAACAGTAGTCAAAGTTTTAAATTGGGTCAGAATTTTGATTCAGAAGGAATTCAAATTAATCTAACCAACTTTTATGCAACTGAACCATCGAGTTTAACTGAATTAATTAATGTTGATATATATTAAACAGCAAATACTATATTGGCACAAACATAGATTACACCTCCAACCCGAGGTCTCTCCCAGGAGAGAAGCCTTCAAGACACAAATTTAGTTTTAAACACAAGTTTATCTGCACTAACGTGCTCGGAACCACACAGTTGTACTGGCACTTGTGGACAATTTTCCATCCCAAACATATAGGAAGGAAGGAAGGAAGGAAGCTTGCATTTATATAGCACTTCACCTCCTCATATATACATTTTCCAGGACTGAGGTATCAGCTGTCCCAAAAAGTAAACTGTACACAGCTCCAGAACTCAATTGTCAGTGTGTGTGTGTGGGGGGGGGGGGGGGGGGGGGGGTGATAGCAGCTGACCATCATTAGACCAACAATCTTCACTTCTACCCAAGTTGCTGAAGACACAAGATTTTTTTAATGCCTGAATAATGGAGTTTGCTTTCAGCTGCTGCTACACACCCATTATCCACTGAGCCAGTCCAGTTTCTAAGGATGGCCTGTTCACTAAATGGTCAATCTTTACGTCATTTCACAATTGCCTGTGTAAATCCAATAGCGGTACTTATTCTGCAAAGTATTCTTGAATGGATTGCCCACAACCACTTCAGTGAATTGCAGTCAGCTGTTCATTCCTCCTGTTGTTATGGTCAAACTAATGTTGCAATGACGGATGAGCCTCTTAACAGCCAACCTTAACCGACCATGGGAAAGTACCCATTGTAATAACATTATATTTACATGGCAAGGCACCTAGCGTTCAATACTACAGTTGTTACCCAGTCCTGCATTAAATTCTCTGTCATTCACACCTTTTCCCGGGAGTGTATGCCAAGTGGAAATTTCATGTCATAGTTCTGCTTTCATTTTAGCATCACAAGGTTTGGTTGCTTCCCATCATCTGCCATGGTTGCCAACATTATTGTAGAAGGCTGCTTTTCACCGTTACTGAAATGGAAATAAAAAGGAGTATAGGCTCTCTTTTTCCATTCAGTATCTTGCTAGTTTTGTATTCTTTGCCTATTTGACCAGTCACAATCATACTGCTTACAATGGTAAGTTCCGAGTTTCATCTCAAACGATTGTTGGCTGATGTTTGTACCACGTTGTAAGGCAAAAAGTACCCATCCTTGGCTCACCTTGTACCCCGACCAGAAACATATTTGTCGTACGCAGTTTGCCTGAATAGTCCCAACTGTCATCGCACTGCTCTGTTGTTCATGTTTCTCACACATTGCTTCACTTCATGCTCAATTTCTGGGTAGACCCCGTACTTGTGCACTCGAGATATTTCACCCTAAGAGTTGTCAATCAGTTAGTCTTCACATCACAAATTACAAATTACACAAATTACAGGCAGCAGCACGACTGTGTTTCTATTCTATTCTGCAGAAACAACTTAATGCTTGCAGTGTACATTTTTTTAAATCCATTCATGGGATGTGGGCGTCGCTGGAGAGGCCAGCATTTATTGCCCATCCCTAATCACCACCTTCTCGAGGGCAGTGAGCTGCAGTCCGTGTGGTGAAGGTACTCCCACAGTGCTGTTAGGGAGGGAGTTCCAGGATTTTGACCCAGCGACAATGAAGGATCAGCGATATACTTCTAAGTCAGGATGGTGTGTGGCTTGGAGGGGAACTTGGAGGTGGTGGTGTTCCCATGTGCCTGCTGCCCTTGTCCTAGGTGGAAGAGGTCGCAGGTTTGGGAGTTGCTGCAGTGCATCTTGTAGATGGTCCACACTGCAGCCACGGTGCACCGGTGGCGGAGGGAGTGAATGTTTAAGGTGGTGGATGGGGTGCCAATCAAGCAGGCTGCTTTGTCCTGGATGGTGTCGAGCTTCTTGGGTGTTGTTGGAGCTGCACTCATCCAGGCAAGTAGAGAGTATTCCATCACACTCCTTACTTGTGCCTTGTAGATGGTGGAAAGGCTTTGGGGAGTCAGGAGGTGAGACACTCGCCACAGAATACCCAGCCTCTAACCTACTCTTGTAGCCACAGTATTTGTGTGGCTGGTCCAGTTAAGTTTCTGGTCAGTGGTGAATTCCCCAGGATGTTGATGGTGGGGAATTCGACGATGGTAATGCCATTGAATGTCATGGGGAGGTGGTTAGACTCTCTTGTTGGAGATGGTCACTGCCTGGCACTTCTGTGGCGCAAATGTTACTTGCCACTGATCAACCCAAGCCTGAAAGTTGTCCAGGTCTTGCTGCGTGCGGCATGGACTGCTTCATTATCTGAGGAGTTGCAAATGGAACTGAACACTGCAATCATCAACGAACATCCCCACTTCTGGCCTTATGATGGAGGAATGTCATTGATGAAGCAGCTGAAGGTGGTTGAGCCTAGGGCACTGCCCTGAGGAACTCCTGCAGCGTTGTCCTGGGGCTGAGATGACTGGCCTCCAACAACCACAACCATCTTCATTTGTGCTAGGTATGACTCCAGCCAGTGGAGAGTTTTCTCCCCCGATTCCCATTGACTTCAGTTTTACTAGAGCTCTTTGATGCTACACTCGGTCAAATGCTGCCTTGATGTCAAGGGCAGTCACTCTCACCTCACCTCTGGAATTCAGCTCTTTTGTCCATGTTTGGACCAAGGCTGTAATGAGGTCTGGAGCAGAGCGGTCCTGGTGGAACCCAAAATGAGCATCGGTGAGCAGGTTATTGGTAAGTGCTGCTTGACAGCACTATCGACGACACCTTCCATCAATTTGCTGATGATTGAGAGTAGGCTGATGGGGTGGTAATTGACCGGATTCGATTTATGGACAGGGCATACCTGGGCAATTTTGCGCTTTGCCGGGTAGATGCCAGTGTTGTAGCTGTACTGGAACAGCTTGGCTAGAGGCACGGCTAGCTCTGGAGCGCAAGTCTTCAGCACTACAGCCAGGATGTTGTCGGGGCCTATAGCCTTTGCTGTATCCAATGCACTTAGCTGTTTCTTGAAATCATGTGGAGTGAATCGAATTGGCTGAAGACTGGCATCTGTGATGGTGGGGACCTTAGGAGGAGGCCGAGATGGACCAACCAGTCGGCACATCTGGCTGAAGTTGGTTGCAAACGCTTCAGCCTTATCTTTTGCACTCACGTGCTGGGCTCCACCATCATTGAGGATGGGGATATTCATGAAGCCTCCTCCTCCCATTAGTTGTTTAATGGTCCACCACCATTCATGACTGGATGTGGCAGGACTGCAGAGCTTTGATCTGATCCATTGGTTGTGGGATTGCTTAGCTCTGTCTATAGCATGCTGCTTCCACTGGTTAGCATACCTGTAGTCCTGTGTTGTAGCTTCACCAGGTTGGCATTTTTAGGTACACCTGGTGCTGCTCGACTTTTCTTCTTTACCCCGTACTAGCGTTCAACATCTCTCCTACCAGTTTAAACGCTTTATCGCCTAAACCTCCACTCATCAATCAGGTCAGTGGTGGTTAGGTGTTCAAATTTGGTAAATTAAAAAACCGAAGCTATTGGAAAATGGAAATCCTATAACACACAACCAGCACTCAAACTTAAAAGCATTCCAAAAAAAACTGCAGTCTATATCCATGTCAGTACAGTACAAGATTATGATCATTAATTCTCCATTTTAATTATGTGCATTGTGAGAAAACCGCAAATCATAAAGGTCACTGGCATTATGATACCAACATCCGTTTACATTTCATTTCATACATTTCTTCATAAGTTGTTCAAGTAAACAGCAAATAAGTGTCAGTTAGTCGATCCACTGGGAATAGTGCATCAAAATGAATTCAGTTTTTTCTAACTCCACCCCCCATTTCCCCTAAACACACACCTGCTTCAAAGCAGCAACAAAGGGTCCACAAAGACTCCACATCCGACTTCAACATTCGTTGTGATACAAAGTAGTAAAAAAATTGGAAAATCTGCCAGTTTATGCAAAAACACCATCAGATACCTTACAAAAGTACTGTGGAATTATAATTCTTCAAACACCTGCACCAACGAAGGCATTTTCCCTCTCCCCGTCTGCCCCATACAGATGACTGGGGGACATCTGCAAGGAAATTGAAGAAGATCGCAAAGAATTTTGACAACAAAACGGATACTATCCATGGGAATTCCAATTGGACTCTTTGACCCTGAGCTAGGGAGCACTGATGGAAAGTACACATGTGGACACAAGTAGGCTCAGCTTCAATGTCTTCACTGTCAGTGCACACAGGAATGACCATTCTGGGGAGTACCAAAGTGTTGCCAGCATTAATGGAACTGCATCTTAAGGCAAATCACTGTCTTTAAGGAAGAAGAAAGGGGGGAACTTTAATTTTATCACAATAGCAGTGCAATTTCCTAGAAATTCATGATCATACAACACTCTCTGAGGTTCTTTAAATAGCATGATGAGATTTTTAATGCCCACCGGAACAAGTGGACCCTGGTTTAAACACCTTATCTAAAGGACAGTATTCTTAACAATGCAACAGTCTCTCAGTACAGGAAACTCTCGTTTAAACGACACCTAAATATCCGGAATTCTCTATTAACCGGCAAAATTCATACTCCGAAAACAACACCTCAATAACCGGAAATGCTGCCGAGTCCGAGTCTCCTGTGGTGGCCAAGTTAGTCAGTGGGGGTAGTTCTCCAAACTGCCACTACTCGGCTTCTTGGCGCTGTCGGAAGTCCGAACACCTCAATAACAGGAGTCTGACTCTCCCGCGCTGCCGGTAGTCTCTTCCAATCCGCCAATTACTGTATACTGCACATTTTTGTTTGTTAAAAATAGCCTCGGTAGATAACCCTCTCCGTCATCCGAATTTTTAATCAACCGGCACCATCCCGGTCCCGTCGGTGCCAGATACCAAAGAGTTTCCTGTACTACACTGGAGTGCCAACTTAAGTTACAAGCTCAAATTCCTACAGTGAGGTTTGAGTAGTCTTTGATAAAGATGCGACAGCACTACAAACTAAACGAGCTGACACATACGAGGATAGTCCAAAGTTCAATCTATGGCCTGTACTGAATTATCTACTCGCAATTGGTGTGGCATCATAATTGTGCAAGAGACCAAAGTAACGGGCGGAATCAGGTAGGGTCCAACTGTTCTCATGCTTGAACCCAGAAAGTGTGGACAGCAGGCAGTAGCAAACACCCGAACCGCTACTGTTGAAAATCATGTAATGGTCAACCATTTCGGCAAGACAAGACAAATAGTTACTCTCAGCTTCGCAACTCTAACTCAGTATATGAAGAGTAGAACTATAAATGAACAGAGAAAACTTGGAAAAATTAAATAGAAAAATCAGCAAAATTATTTAAATTTCCATCCGTAAAACCAGAATTATGTAAACTAAGAAAAGCTTTTACTGAAGTTATGGAGGGAACTCATGTTAGTGACATCTTTGATAAACAGTACAGGTTGTGGGGGAAAAAAATTGTTTTAAGATTTAGCTTGGTATTGACTTACTTAATTTGGCCATATGTAAAGGTTTAAAAACAAGCTTCACTCACAAAAATAATGTCCCAGTTTAAGCTGATACATAATTGTATTGATAAATGAATTCATTGACTATCTGCTTGAGGAACCAAACCACTCAATTCAAATACAAACATGCTGTGTGATTTGTTCAGATGTGTGCATAATTGGCTTTTTAAATTTAATAGTCAGTTTTTTTAATTCATGAAGCATGGAAACTGTTTTCAAGGAGTTGTTAATCTTGAAAGAAAAGACTTCGCTAGCTAGATACTTCTGCGTTTGCTTAAAAAAAAATCAAAAGATCTATGGAGAGAAAAAAAATTGTTTAGTATAGTGTCAAAATGTTATGTTTGCTCTAATATTTGCATGTTCGATTATTTTAACAAATCTCAGGCAGTTTAAACCTAAAACATGGGCTAGTGTAATGTTATACAGGTGTCTTTCAAAGACAAGGAGGATCCTGTGGTGTTACAGGACAGAACCAGTAATTTAAGTAATCTAACAATAAGTTTTCTGCTCATCATCCAAGGCAGGATATCAAAGTTACCTGCACATCAGGGAAAATGAAAAAATGAAAACACATGAGGATGCAGGGAGCTAGAGAGGTTAACTATGAGAGTTGCCTGTAACTTGGAAGCCAAAAATACAGTAAAGGATAAAAGACACCCAAAAACTAACTCTGCCATCATCCACGACCACTTAAATGTAACTAAATGCTTATGGCAGAAATAACCAGTAAATGCAACTGCATAAGTACATTACAGTCTTGGGTATGAATGATTACTTTTATACCCTGTATCTTTTTTTTTTACAAAAAGCTTTTTTCTCCTCTTATTCCCAGAACCCCACCCCCCCAGAACTGACTCACTCGGACATACAGATTTGTAAGCACAAACAATCTCTGGTAGATGACCAAAGTGGCCATTCTTTAACTGCAAGCCCAAACATTAAGGGGGTGATTTTCCCCGGACACTTCAGGCGCTAAAGAGCCTGCAAGATGGGGTCTTGAGCTGCAATGCTGGTTTAGCCCACCTTTGGTAAAGGAGTTGAAGCGTGCACCGGGAACGGCCAAGGATCGTTAAGGCTCTGATTGACAATTAAATTGCCTATTAAAGAGCACTTATTTTGGTGGCTAATGCTTCAATTAATGACTTCTCCTAACAGTAACCAGCTGAACAGGAGTAAAGAAGTTGCTGCTGAAAATGTCTCATGTTACTTAAAGCCATGCTCGGCTTTCACTGTTCACTTGCTGTTGGAGATAGACTGCGTTTGAAGAGGACTTTTGCGATACATCGGCAGACTTTCTGGGGCACTTTGTCAAGAATTCATCAACACTTTTCCCAGAAATTCTCTGAGGACTTCACCTAAAGAGAGTGAGTGCTGGTCTACTCTACCTTGGAGACCTTCTAGGGGTCACCAGGAAAAGGGAGTGTTTGGTCATGGGGAGCTTGGTCAGGGTCTCCCTTGGAGGAGGACATGAGGTTTGGCAGAGCAGCTGCAGGAGCGAGGAACAGGAGGGCGAGGTGGGCTCCTTCCCTGTACCCCATGCGGGTACAGGGCCTCCCTCCTCCACCAGGATCGCCAGTGCCACGTCAGAGAACCTGTGCACCCTCCCCCTCGGTCCCAGAGCCATCCTGAAACGTTCTGTTGTGTGTCAGACAGTGCACTCCACACCTTCAGTGGAAGTGGGTGCATGGAGGTTACGTATACCCCTCCGCGAAAATAGCTTCTAAACAGCGCTTGAATGCTAAACCTGCAGGTGCCTGTTTTAGCGCCTCCAGGCACATTTAAATCATGGTAACCAATTAGCCCCCAACTTGTGTGCTAAAACCAGACTTTCAAACAGGTGTGTCATATTAGCACAGCACCTACTTAGCACCTGTTTTCACCAAAATAACTCCCAAATCTATCTGGATGCTGACTGATGTGCTGTGCATTTCCAGAATCATATGTTTTTATTTCAGAGGTTCAGCACTTGTGCATTTTTTTTAAAGCTCTACTGTCCATAAGCTATTTGACCATCACAGCTAAACTAAATTCTGTCCTCACCCGATATCCAGGCATACAAATACATTTGCTTACTTCCCAGCAGTGATTACAACAGCTGTCAGGAGCATTAATCCTGGCCATATTCTCTTTTCATGGCTTAGAGATACAGAAGCGAATCATAACATCAGCACTGAGATCAGCTAACGCAACATCAACTAGGATTGAATCTGGGACCTTCCATAGAAACAGAGGATAGGAGCAGGAGTAGGCCATTCGGCCTCTCGAGCCTGCTCTGCCATTCAATGCGATCATGGCTGATCATCCAAATTCAGTACCCGGTCCCGGCTTTCTCCCCATACCCCTTGATCCCTTTAGCCTTAAAAAATATATCCAACTCCTTCTTGAATATATTTAATGAACTGGCCTCCACCGCCTTCTGTGGTAGAGAGTTCCACAGGTTCACCACTCTCTGGGTGAAGAAATTCCTCCTCATTTCTGTCCTAAATGGCCTACCCTTAATCCTTAGACTGTGACCCCTGGTTCTGGGCTCCCCGACCATCGGGAACATCCTTCCTGCATCTAGTCTGTCCAGTCCTGTCAGAATTTTATAAGTTTCAATGAGATCACCTCTCATTCTTCTAAAATCCAGCGAGTACAAGCCCAATCGACCCAATCTCTCCTCATACGTCATTCCTGCCATCCCAGGTATCAGCCTGGTGAATCTTCGCTGAACTCCTTCCATGACAAGAACATCCTTCCTCAGATAAGGCGACCAAAACTGCACACAATGCTCAAGATGTGGTCTCACCAAGGCCCTGTACAACTGCAGCAAGACATCCTTGTTCCTGTACTCAAACCCTCTCGCTACGAAGGCCAACATACCATTTGCCTTCTTAACCGCCTGCTGCACCTGCATGCTTACCTTCAGCGACTGGTGCACAAGGACACCCAGGTCTCGTTGCACTTCCCCTTCTCCCAATCTATTGCCATTTAGATAATAATCTGTCTTCCTGTTTTTGCCACCAAAGTGGATAACCTCACATTTATCCACGTTATATTGCATCTGCCATGTTTCTGCCCAATCACCCAACATGTCCAAATCATCCTGGAGTTTCTCAACATCCTCCTCACAGCACACACGCCCACCCAGCTTTGTGTCGTCTGCAAATTTGGAGATATTACATCTAGTTCCCTTGTCCAGATCATTTATATATAATGTGAATAGCTGGGTTCCTAGCACCAATCCCTGCGGTACCCCACTAGTCACTGCCTGCCATTCGGAAAAAGACCCGTTTATTCCAACTCTTTGCTTTCTGTCTGCCAACCAGTTCTCTATCCAAGACAGTACCTTACCCCCAATCCCATGTGCCTTAACTTTACACGCTAATCTCTTATGCGGGACCTTATCGAAAGCCTTCTGAAAGTCCAGATACACCACATCCACTGATTCTCCCTTATCTATTTTACCAGTTACATCCTCAAAAAAAATTCCAGTAGATTAGTCAAGCACGATTTACCTTTTGTGAATCCATGTTGACTTTGTCCGATCCTGTCACTGTTTTCCAAGTGCGCTGCTATTACATCTTTTATAATGGACCTGGTCTGTCAGACTCAACCACAGCGAGCAGCTTTTAAAACTCCGGAGGGATCCAGCTCGACTAATTGGGGGCCTATGTATTATTTTTTGAATCTGTATAATTGGATTAAAAACTTACCACACAAAACAGCTACCTGTCCTGCTTTTAAAATGGATTCTCGTTAAAATATGGCGATTAAATTCAGCCTCTCTTATCTGTAAAGTGTTGGCCAAACTTATTGTTTGAAGAGGATGAAAATGCATGCACCATTTTTATGATGATGATGTTGTGCCAATAAATATCACAATTCACTGCCTCAACACAATTTAAAACATTGTATTGTCTGGCTTTTCATTCATTTTCTTCCCACCCCTCCCGCGCCACTAATTCCTTCGGAGGGAAACTGATCACTTCAAAGGGATACGGTTCCTCCATGGTGCCAGCCACACTCCAGCAAAACCCAAATGGCTGTTGTTCAGGTGTGAGCAGGCTATCCGGACTGTAGAGGATAACAAGTTTCAATCGATGCAAAGATTCCTTTTATAGTCTTTGGAAATTGTGTAATATTTAATTTGGCAATAATATATGAAAAACACATTTTATGCACTTACAAATACAACTATTATTCTATTAAAAATGCTATGCATGGTAAGCCCAGATATGACTTTAGTACAGACACAAAACAGTCTTAAAATGCTGAAATAAAAACAGAAAATGCTGGAAATACTCAGCACATCAGGCAGCATCTGTGGAGAGAGAAACAGAGTTAAGGTTGTAGTGTATGTGCCTTTAAGAGCCCCAGGTGTACTGTAATGCCGGTAATGGCCACTCGGGCTATATAAGCCTGTATATTGTGTTGTATCAGTTAGTTCCCCTCCAGACTTTGTTTAGTAAACACCTATGAAACCAACTCCTGTCTTCAGTGTCTCTATCAACACACAGACACAACAGTGGCGACGAATTGGAAACGGACTTGCCTGCAATTCAACAGCACCTCAAGGACATCGATTCCTCTGGCGTCCAAAGGTGAAGAAAAATCAAGAAAAAGAAAAAGCTGTGGTTTCACCAGCTAGCCAAGCTGGTGGCAGGAACTGCAATAATCCTTCCTGGGCGTCGGTCTGGGGCTCCAGCGGCTGGCTCTGCAGCTAGGCCAAGCAGCGAAAGCGGAGGCAAGCAGTAACAGACGGGGAGGGAGCACTCGGGAGACGGCCGGCGCTGCAAGCAGGTCGGCGTTCAGACCTAGAGAGAGAGTCCGGCGGGAACGAGTCTGCAACTGTAAATAAATAAATAAAAAGAACGGAAACCGCAGGAAACAGCGTTGTCATCGGCGGAAGCGCGGGAATCACAGAATCACAGAATCACAGAAACCCCACAGTGCAGATAGAGGCCATTTCGGCCCATCGAGCCTGCACCGACACATATCCCACCCGATCCCCGTAACCCCTACACCACCACATATCCTACCCTATCCCCGTAACCCCACGTATTTAATCCCCCTAACACGAAGGGTCAATTTATCATAGCCAATCAACCTAACCCGCACATCTTTGGACTGTGGGAGGGAAGCGCCATATCTTTTCTGCAGAAAAGAAAGAAAAGCGCGGGAAGCGCCATTTTATTTCTAGGATGCCTAAGTCTGGCAATATTGATGCTTTTGATAACGAGATAGAGGATTGGACCACATATGTGGAAAGAGTGGAGGTATATTGCACCGCAAATGGAATAGATGAAAAAAAAGCTTCAGTACTGCTAAATCTAATGGGCGCAGAGACATACGGGCTGTTACGAAATTTAATCACTCCAGCCAAACCAAAGGACAAGAATTTTAAAGAAATTGTTGATACCCTACAGGAGCACTTAAACCCAACACCGCTGCTGATAGCGGAACGATTCAAATTCTTCAAGAGAAATCAACACAAGAATGAAAGTAACGCTGATTACCTCACCGAATTAAGAAAGCTATCAAAACACTGCCAATTCGGGGCAGGACTAGCAGATTATCTTCGAGACAAATTCGTCTGCGGTCTCTTAATTGAAGGAACACTGAAAAGGCTGCTTTCTGAAAAGGATTTAACACTGGACAAGGCTTTCAGTATGGCTGTATCATACGAAGCAGCCGCAAGAGGAGCTGCAGAGATACAACAAAAGACACAGGACTTCGGCACCCATGAAATGACACAGGGTTTCGAGAGATGTTATCGCTGCGGCAGATCCACCCATGACCAGAGGGTCTGCTGGTTCAAGGACAAAGCATGCAGGCAATGCGGAAAGATTGGACACATTGCAAGGGTATGCCGATCTGGACAAAAAAATCCACAGACAGGAAAAAAAAATGAATAAACAAAAGTACAGAAAGGTACAAATGATGACGGACAGTAGCTCCGAAGACCAGAAGAGCGATAGCGACTCCGAAAACAACAGACTAAGCTGTCTCAAATTACATAATGTAATTGCCAAAGATGATTACCAGACCATTTGGGTTACCCTCACGATAGCAGGGTCCCCAGTTAAAATGGAGCTAGATACAGGATCAGCTCTGGCCGTCATAAATCGACGGGATTACGAGCGGCTATTTCTGCATATACCTTTAAAAGACACATCCATTATCTTGAAAACATATACGGGGCAGAAAGTATACCCCAAAGGAAAAATAAGGGTGCCTGTTGTATACAACGGCAAGGAAATACAAAAGTTGTATTTATACATTCTACAAGATGGTGGTCCACCGCTTTTGGGACGTGAATGGATCAGGAAAATACGTTTAGACTGGCACCCCATTCAGGCACCGACGGTGACCAGTAAGAAAAAACCCAATGATGACGTCATACCTGAACGATTAAAAGACATCTTGGCCAACGCCAAAGAAGTGTTTCAAGAGAAACTAGGAACCTTGAAAGGCATCACCGCCTCAATAAAAGTGGAAGATGCAGCAATTCCCAAGTTTTTTAAGGCAAGACCGGTGCCATACGCAATTCGTCCAGCAGTCGAGGCAGAGCTGGAGAATTTGGAAAAGGCAGGCATATTATCCAAAATAGATTGGAGCGAGTGGGCAACACCCATTGTTCCAGTCATGAAGAAAGCATTGAATAATGATAAATCTGAAGAACAGAGAAAAATTCGCATCTGTGGAGACTTCGAGGTGACTGTCGGTCCTTCACACGGTGCAGTATCCTCTTCCGAGGATAGAAGATATTTTCGCCTCACTATCCGGAGGGAAACGCTTCACCAAAATTGACTTGGCACAGGCATATCTACAGATGGAGGTTGAAGAGGCCTCTAAAAAATATCTCACGATAAATACACACAAAGGTCTGTACCAGTACAATCGACTGGTTTTCGGAGTAGCATCCGCTCCAGCTATCTGGCAAAGAGCTATGGAGCAAGTCCTCCAAGGGATTCCGGGGACTCAATGCTACCTAGACGACATCCTTGTGACAGGAGAAAACGACAACGAGCACCTTGCCAATTTGGAGCAGGTGCTCACTAGGCTGAGAGAACGGGGCCTACGAGCAAATCGCCCCAAGTGCAAATTTTTCCAAAATCAAATATCATATTGTGGCCACATAATTAATAAGGAAGGGTTGCATAAGTCACCTGAAAAAATTGAAGCGGTCATAAATGCCCCAGCACCTGAAAATGTTTCACAATTAAGGTCATTCCTGGGATTGATAAATTACTATCATCAATTTTTACCGAACTTATCAACTCTTCTACACCCTCTTAATGAACTGCTACAAACAGGAGTAATTTGGAAATGGAGCGAAGACTGTAAACGTGCCTTCCATAAATGCAAAGACTTAATCACGTCCAAAGAAGTTTTGGCTCATTACAACCCATCACTGCCAATCAGACTGGCGTATGATGCATCCCCTTACGGCGTAGGAGCAGTATTATCGCATAAATTCCCTGATGGCTCAGGACGGCCGATAGCTTTTGCGTCACGCTCATTGAACTCAGCTGAGCGTAACTATGCCCAAATCGACAGGGAAGCACTCAGCCTGGTATGAGGAGTGAAGAAATTCAACCATTACCTACACGGACAAAAATTCACCTTGTTGACTGACCATCAACCCCTCATCTCCATATTCAACCCTAAAAAGGGTGTTCCCATTATGACAGCGCAAAGGCTACAGAGGTGGTACCTTTTTCTAGGGGCACACCAATACAACATAGAATACAAAGGATCCAAACAGCATGGGAATGCTGACGGGTTATCGCGCCTACCGTTGCCAACGGTAGAAGAAGCACCTACCATAGACCCAGTGGAGATTTTCCACTCTACCATAGTCGAATGTCTACCAGTAACAAATTCTGCCATTGAAAGGGAAACTAGAAATGACCCGATTCTCTCACGAGTCTACGATTTAACAGTGAAGGGATGGCCAGCACATGGCGAACCACTGTTGCCAGCATTCTCGCAAAGAAGAGAACAGCTGTCAGTGTGCCGAGGAACCTTGATGTGTGGATCCAGAGTGGTGATTCCACCCAAACTCCAGGATAAAGTTCTAAAGGAGCTTCACGAGGGGCATCTGGGTGGAGTGAAAATGAAGAACCTAGCCAGGGCGTTTGTATGGTGGCCAGGTATCGATGGAGACATCGAAGAAATGACCAAGAGCTGCCTAGGATGCCAGAAGGTCCAAAACGCTCCACCCCAAGCCCCTCTACATCCATGGGAGTGGCCCTCATCTCCCTGGCAAAGGGTGCACATCGACTTTGCTGGTCCATTTATGGACTCAATGTTCTTAATCGCGGTTGATGCACACTCCAAGTGGCCGGAGGTAATAAAGATGTCCTCCACCACCACGGAAAAAACCATCACAGTATTAAGGACCATATTTGCCAGGAATGGGCTGCCGGAACAGATCTGTTCTGATAATGGACCGCAATTTGTGTCCGAAGAATTCAGGAAGTTCTTAAAAAACAATGGGGTTAAGCACTACACGTCCGCCCCATACCATCCCGCCACCAATGGATTGGCTGAAAGGTTTGTCCAGACCTTCAAGAAGGCCATAAAGGCCATGGGTAATGAAGACATAAAACTTCAGCACAAGGTGGATAACTTCTTGTTCGCATACAGGAATGCAACACATATGGTTACAAACCAAACTCCCGCCATGATGTTCTTCAATAGAAGCCTAAGATGCCGGCTGGATTTGATCAAGCCCAACATCAGAAGGGACGTGGAGAACCGGCAATTTCAATGCATGAATGAAAGGCCAACTAGAACCTTCCAGATAGGTCAACAAGTTTTGGCCCGGGACCACCGTACCGAGAAATGGCAGCCTGGAACTATCTGCACACGACTAGGACCGCTGATGTATACCGTGGACATCGGAGAAAGCATAATAAGGCGCCATGCTGACCAAATCATAGTCATCCGAAAAGGGACAACCTACACCACAACTCTATACGCCTAACGATGAAGTAGAGATACCCATATCTACCTCCGATCCGGTGATACTGGAACCCGATGAACCCGACACTGGCATGCAAGCCGAATCAGCCTTGCCAAAAAAACCTACTACACCACCGAGGCGTTATCCGGACCGAGTCAGGAAGCCTCCAGAGAGACTGACTTATAATTAATTAACTGCAGCAATGTGTAGATTATTTTTCTTGTAACATGTAATTAATAATTACTTAAAATATTATGTACTGGTTGGCTAAAAGGGGAGGAATTGTAGTGTATGTGCCTTTAAGAGCCCCAGGTGTACTGTAATGCCGGTAATGGCCACTCGGGCTATATAAGCCTGTATATTGTGTTGTATCAGTTAGTTCCCCTCCAGACTTTGTTCAGTAAACACCTGTGAAACCAACTCCTGCCTTCAGTGTCTCTATCAACACACAGACACAACAAAGGTTTCAGATCAATGATCTTTCATCAGAACTGGAAAAAGTTAGAGATGCAGCAGATTTTAAGCAAGTGCAGGGGCAGGGAAAGGGAGGAAAGAACAAAAGGGAAGGTCTGATAGGATGGAAGGCAGGAGAGATTAAAAGAGAAAAGGGATGATGGTGCAAGGTAAAAGGAGATGGTAATGGGACAAGTTAAGAAACAAAAGATGGGCCTTGAAGAGGTGTAAATGGGAATGGCAGAATTATCAACAGCTGCCATCTGAAAAAATAGGGACAGAAGTTATGATCTGAAATTGTTGAACTCGATGTTGAGTCCAGAAGGCTGTAAAGTACCTAATCGAAAGATGAGGTGCTGTTCCTCGAGCTTAATTTGAGCTTCGTTGGAACAGTGTTCCGAGGATGGCGAGGTCAGAGTGGGACTGGAGTGGAAAATTAAAGTGACAGGTGACCGGAAGCTCGGGGTCACACTTACGGACTGAACAGAGGTGTTCCGCAAAGCAGTCACCCAATCTGCATTTGGTCTCCCCAGTGTAGAGGAGACCGCATCGTGAGCATCGTATACAGTATAATAAATTGCAAGAAGTACAAGTAAATCTCTGTTTCACCTGGAAGGAGTGTTTGGGGCCCTGGCCCCTCCACTCACTTCCACCATGGGTCCCAGCTATGCCTGCCTTTTCATGGGATATGTGGAACATTCTTTGTTCCAGTCCTACTCGGGTCCGCTCCCTCACCTCTTTTTCCAGTACATTGATGACTGTATCGGTGCCATTTCCTGCTCTCACCCTGAACTAGAAAATTTCATTCACTTTGCTTCTAATTTCCACCCTTCACTCACCTTCACATAGTCCATCTCCAACTCTTCCCTTCCTCAACTTCTCTGGGGAGAGGTTATCGACAAACATCCACTATAAGCCCATGGGTTCCCACAGCTACCTGGACTACACTACCTCCCACCCCGCTTTGCTTCCTGTAAGGAATCTATTCCATTCTCCCAGTTTCTCCGTCATATCTGCTCAGACGGTGCCACCTTCCATACTAGTGCTTCCGATATGTCTTTCTTTTTCTCAGCCGAAGATTCCCCTCTACCGTGGTTGACAGGGCCCTCGACTGTGTCCGTTCTATTTCCCGCACTTCTGCTCTCACCCCTTCCCCTCCCTCCCAGAACCACGATAGGATTCCCCTTGTCCTCACTTCAACCCACCAGCCTCCACATTCAACAGATCATCCTCTGACATTTTCCACCACCTCCAGCGTGATCCCACCACCAAACACATCTTCCCCTCACCTCCCCTTTCAGCATTCCGAAGGGCCCGCTCCCTCCGCGACACCCTGGTCCACTCCTCTATCACCCCCAACATCCTCTCCCCTTCCCACAGCAGCTTCCCATGCAAGCACAGGAGATGCAACACCAGTCCTTTTACCCTCCTCCCTTCCCACTGTCCAGGGCCCCAAACACTCCTTCCAGGTGAAACAGCGATTTACTTGTACTTCTTGCAATTTATTGTACTGTATTCGCTGCTCACGATACAGACTCCTCTACACTGCGGAGACCAAACACCGATTGGGTGACCACTTTGCGGAACACCTCCGTTGAGTCCGAAACCGTGACCCCGAGCTTCTGCTCCCACTCTGAACTCTCTGTCCTCGGCCTCTTACACTGTTCCAACGAAGCTCAAATTAAGCTCAAGGAACAGCACCTCATCTTTCGATTAGGCACTTTACAGCCTTCTGGACTCAACATCGAGTTTAACAGTTTCAGACCATAACTTCTGCCCCTATTTTTTTCAGATGGCAGCTGTTGATAATTCTGCCATTCCCATTTACACCTCTTCAAGACCCATCTTTTGTTTCTTAACATGTCCCTTTACCATCTCCTTTTACCTTGCACCATCATCCCTTTTGTCATTTAATCTCTCCTGCCTTCCATCCTATCACAGACCTTCCCTTTTGTTCTTTCTGTTGTGTATTTTGAATGTTGTATTTGAATTGTCCCACATAGCTTACCGTAGTTGGGATGTGCAATACACTGTGGGAAATAGAGTGCCTTAAGTTGAGAAGACTCTCTTTAAGATGGCTGTTAACTGAACTCTCGCTCTCTTGTGTACTCTTAATTGTTATACAAGTAAGGTTATTAAACTCTTGAGATATAACAAAAGTGGCGACGAGGACGTCTGAACTTACGTGGCTCTGCTGTGCGGAAGATAGTCGGGTTTTACGTGTTAAAACTGTTATTTTTGCCGTGGACAGTAATTAAAGTGAGGCTGGCTCGAGGATAAAGGAACTTGCAATGGCGGGAAGACGAGACGGTGTATAAGGTACTAATGACTTGAGGAAGGGGAGGAAAAGCAGTGAGTAAATCGGGAAGGACATTTATTCAACTGTGAAACGATCTGTGAATTGAAGCACTAAATAACTGAGTGATTTTAGTTGAGTTCAACATTGGAAGGATCCTTAGTGAATGATAATTAGGAGCCTGAGAGAAGGAAAATGGCTGGAATTATCGGTAACATTGGACCGTTTGATGAGAATGTCGAATAATGGAGCTCATATACGGAACGATTTGAATACTTCACACAAGCAAATGACATTGGAGGGAACAAAGTAGTACCTACATTGTTAAGTGTGATGGGACCAAAGACTTTCAATCTTTTGCATACTTTAGTGCATCCAGATAAACCAGGGGCTAAACAATATAGCGAAATTGTAGAGATACTAAAAGGGCATTTTTCACCCAAACCCCTAGTCATAGCTGAGAGGTTTAGGTTCCACAGGCGTAACCAGGAAGAAGGAGAAACAGTGACCATGTTTGTAGCTGCACTAAAAAGACTATCAGAGCACTGTGAGTTTAATGACGTGCTAAATGATACTATAAGAGACAGGCTAGTGTGTGGTATTAGAACTGAAGCCATACAGAAGAGACTATTAACGGAGAGTAATCGGACTCTACAAAAGGCCATTGAAATCAGTATTTCCATGGAATTGGCAGCTAAGGAAGCTCAACAGTTGGGTGCAACAGAAAAAGTGCACAAAGTAAGAACAGAGAGCCAAGGGCCATGCTTCCGTTGTGGCAAAACGGGGCATCTTGCATCTGTATGCTGGTGTGTGGACATGGATTGCCACAGCTGTGGTAAAAAGGGACATATTCAGCGCGCATGCAGAAATAAAAAGGACACAAGAGAAAACGTCAAAGGCGGAAGGAAGAAAAAAAACATTCAGACAAAAGACAAAGAAGCATGTCCGCTCTGTAGAACAGGACAAAACCGAGGCAAGTGACACTTCAGAGGAGGAACTATTACTGAACGTGCTGACTGTAGCTGGGGATTCGCATGGCTACTGGGTCTCACCCTTGCTAGAGGGGCAGCCTGTGCGAATGCAGATCGATACCGGGGCAGCAGTATCTCTTATGTCAGAGACAGTCTACAAAAAGACATTAAAGCACCTTCCACTTCAGCCAGCTAACATAGCGTTGAAGACATATACCGGTGAAAGAGTAACCATGAGAGGTATCACTGAGGTCACAGTTCAGTTTAATGGACAAACTAGGAAGTTACTACTCTATGTAGTTAAAGGAGACTACCCCTCCCTGCTGGGACGTTCGTGGATGGAGAGAATAAAATTAGACTGGTCATCAGTCTACATGATGTCACACAATGATCCAGGCTTACCCGCCATCTTAAAGAAACATGCAGAAGTCTTTAATAGAGAACTGGATAGCATGAAAGATACAGGAAACGTTCTGGTATCCGGCACGGTGCCGGTTCATCATCAATTCCGGATAACCGAATGCTATAGTAAAAGATACGGCGCTCAGAGCTCCGTATAAAGCAACAAATCCTGTTGCTCAGCTTCAAAACAATCGGCACAAGTTGCAAGCGTCTCTGTAGCTTAGCAACAGCTTCAGCTACACCCTTGCACAGCAACAAATGGAGTTTAAAAAGGTAATAAAAGTTAACAGAACCAACTCCTGAATTTTGCCGGTGGATAGAGCGTTCCGGTTATTTAGAGGCCGGTTAATCGAAAGTTTCCTCTATTACTGTGAAGCTTCGTATTAAGCAGGATAGCAAACCCAAGTTCATGAAGGCACGACCCGTACCTTATGCCATCAGACCAAAAGTCGAGGCTGACTTCGAAGGCCTGGTTGAAAGCGGAGTACTAGAACCAGTCAGCGTGAGTGAATGGGCAACGTCCATCATACCAGTGCTCAAGAAAGGGGGTGGAGTTAGGATATGTGGAGATTTTAAAGTAACTGTTAACCCCGTATTGTCAGTGGAGCAATATCCGCTCCCCCATATTGATGATTTGTTTGCGGGACTTGCTGGGGGCCAGAAGTTTAGCACAATCGACCTCTGTCAAGCCCACCTGCAAATGCATGTGGATGAACAGTCACGAGAAATGCTGACTATTGTGACGCACAAGGGCCTATTTAGGTATCGTCGACTCCCTTTCGGTATTACATCAGCTCCAGCGCTTTTCCAACGTGCTACGGACCGGATCCTTAGTGGATTGCCTGGAGTCCAGTGCTACTTAGATGATATCTTAGTTACTGGGTGTGATGACCAAGACCATCTGCGTAACTTGGACGCAACGCTACAGAGACTGAGGGATTATGGACTCAGAGTTCGCAAGGATAAATGCGATTTTTTTCAGGCATCAGTTGAGTACCTCAGTCATGTGATTGATGCCACAGGCCTTCATAAGGCACCGTCCAAGACCAAGGCAATCGTGGATGCCCCAGCACCTGAAAATATCAGCCAGCTGCGTTCTTTTCTAGGGTTACTGAACTACTATGGACGGTTCATACCGAATCTAGCCTTGATGCTGAGGCCGCTGCATTGGTTGCTATGTAAAGACAAGAAGTGGGAATGGACTAACAAGTGCCAGGAGGCATGCATGACAGCAAAGGACACGCTCCTGAAGTCAGAGGCTTTGACGCATTTTAACCCTTCATTACCAATACAGTTAGCTTGCAATGCATCGTCATATGGTGTGGGAGCGGTCGTTTCTTATATCATGCCAAACGGAGAAGAGAAGCCAATAGCATTCGCATCTAGGACTTTGAACAGAGCTGAAACTAACTACGCCCAAATAGAACAAGAAGCACTGAGCATCGTTTTTGGCGTTCGCAAGTTTCACCAATATTTGTACGGGAGACAGTTCACCCTACTAACAGATCACCGCCCTCTTACGACCATCTTCGGGCCACATACAGGGATTCCGTCACTTGCTGCGAGCAGAATGCAAAGGTGGGCGCTGCTGTTGTCTGCACACACATTTGACATTAGATACCGCAAGTCTGACCTGCACGGCAACGCCGACGGTCTTTCCAGGTTGCCGCTGCCTGTCACCAAGCCTATGACGCGTAGCATGGACATCTGCTATTTTAGGCAGGTGGAGAATGCACCTGTTACTTCGACACAGGTCCGACGAAACACCAGGAAACGACCCAGTGTTGTCTGCAGTGCTGGACATTATCGTTAGGGGCAAGCTTGACAGCGATGACCCAAACCTGAAACAATATCTCTTAAGGAGAAATGAACTGTCGGTGCAGTCTGGATGTTTGCTGTGGGGGAGGAGAGTGGTTATTCCACCATCGCTATGGAAACCAGTGTTACAGCAACTACACTCCGGACACTGCGGAATGGTTTGTATGAAAGAAATAGTGAGGAGCTACTTCTGGTGGCCGGGTATGGATGGACAGATTGAGGACAAAGCTAAAACCTGTTCCTCATGTCAGAGAGTTCGTAATGTGCCACAGCTTGCACCTCTTCGCCCCTGGGACTTTCCGGAGGAAGCATGGCACCGCATTCATGTAGACTTTACAGGTCCATTCGAGGAGAGAATGTTCCTGGTGGCTGTTGACGCACACAGTAAGTGGCCAGAGGTTGTAATAATGAGGTCCACCACCGCTGAGAAGACCATCGAGAAGTTAGGTGAGGTGTTCAGCCGATTTGGATCTCCGATGCAACTTGTCTCAGACAACGGTCCACAGTGGGTGTCACAAGAAATGGCTACATTCCTGAAGGTGAATGGCGTACAACATATCAGGGCTGCACCATACCACCCTGCAACCAATGGTCTAGCTGAGAGGTTTGTTCAGACCATGAAACACTCTCTAAAGGCATCGCAAGGCCAGGGAACGCTTCATCAGCGCCTGAACAGTTTCTGGTCGAGTTACAGGAACACACCACATGCGACCACAAAAGCATCACCTGCCACTCTACTGCTCAAAAGAGAGCTACGAACCAACTTCGACCTACTGAAACCGCCAAAGGAGAAAGATGTGGTACAGTATCAGCAGGATAAGCAGATCAAGCGACGTGAACAACGCTCCAAAGACCGAGTCTTCAGTCCAGGTGAACATGTGTTGGCACGGAACTACAGTGGTGGACCTAAGTGGGTTCCTGCTACTGTTATTGCACAGACTGGTCCAGTATCCTACACTGTACAGATACCCGAGGACATTGTCTGGAAGAGACACACCTATCAGCTTCTACGAAGTGCAGTAACACCCACTGAACCACCAACAGCAGTTTATCTGCCATTGGGTGATGCTGTGGGTCATCCGCCTTCTACACCGAGAGGCTCACCTTCTGAGGAAGCAGCCGCTTCAGCCCCTATCTCATCAGCAAGGGAGACCTGGATACAGGCACCTCAGCCGCCTACACCTGTGTTGACGTCACCTGTGAGAGACAATGAACTGGAGAGCCAGGTTGACCGCCGGTATCCTACCAGAGAGCGGCGGGCCCCAAAACGTTTGAACTTATAGTTCAGAGGCTTACTCTTTATCTGGGGCAGAATAATCCCCATGGGTATAGCTATGGTTGGAGGAAGTCTACCCTCACTCCCAGTTTATTGTGTTTTAAAAATGTTGTGGTTCTATTGGGACATCTAATGTAAGAGGGGAGGAGATGTTGTGTATTTTGAATGTTGTATTTGAATTGTCCCACATAGCTTACCGTAGTTGGGATGTGCAATGCACTATGGGAAATAGAGTACCTTAAGTTGAGAAGACTCTCTTTAAGATGGCTGTTAACTGAACTCTCTCTCCTGTGTACTCTTTTAATTGTTATACAAGTAAGGTTATTAAACTCTTGAGATATAACACTTTCCTCCCCTCCCTCTTTCCCTGGTTCTGCACTTGCTTAAAATCGGTTACTGTAGTATATGTGCCTTTAAGAGCCCCATGTGTACTGTAATGCCGGTAATGGCCACTCGGGCTATATAAGCCTGTATATTGTGTTGTATCCGTTAGTTCCCCTCCAGACTTTGTTTAGTAAACACCTATCAAACCAACTCCTGTCTTCAGTGTCTCTATCAACACACAGACACAACAGTGGCGACGAAGTGGAAACGGACTTACCTGCAATTCGGCAGCACCTCAAGGACATCGATTCCTCTGGCGTCCAGAAGAATCAAGAAAGTGAAAGAAGCTGTGTCTCACCAGCTGGCCAAGCTGGTGGCAGGTACTGCGCTAATCCTTCCTGGGCGTCAGGCTGGGGCTCCAGCGGCTGGCTCTACAGCTGGGCCAAGCAGCGAAAGCGGAGGCAAGCAGTAACAGACGGGGAGGGAGCACTCGGGAGACGGCCGGCGCTGCAAGCAGGTCGGCGTTCAGACCTAGAGAGAAAGTCCGGCGGGAACGAGTCTCCAGCTGTAAATAAATAAATTTAAAAAAGAACGGAAACCGCGGGAAACAGCGTTGTCATCGGCAGCAGCGGCGGGAAAGCGCGGGAAGCGCCATATCTTTTCTGCAGAAAAGAAAGAAAAGCGCGGGAAGCGCCATATCTTTTCTAAGATGCCTAAGTCTGGCAATATTAATGCTTTTGATAACGAGATAGAGGATTGGACCACATATGTGGAAAGAGTGGAGGTATATTGCACTGCAAATGGAATAGAAGATGAAAAAAAAGCTTCAGCACTGCTAAATCTAATGGGCGCAAAGACATACGGGCTGTTACGAAATTTAATCACTCCAGCCAAACCAAAGGACAAGAATTTTAAAGAAATTGTTGATACCCTACAGGAGCACTTAAACCCAACACCACTGCTGATAGCGGAACGATTCAAATTCTTCAAGAGAAATCAACACAAGAATGAAAGTAACGCTGATTACCTCACCGAATTAAGAAAGCTATCAAAACACTGCCAATTCGGGGCAGGACTAGCAGATTATCTTCGAGACAAATTCGTCTGCGGTCTCTTAATTGAAGGAACACTGAAAAGGCTGCTTTCTGAAAAGGATTTAACACTGGACAAGGCTTTCAGTATGGCTGTATCATACGAAGCAGCCGCAAGAGGAGCTGCAGAGATACAACAAAAGACACAGGACTTCGGCACCCATGAAATGACACAGGGTTTCGAGAGATGTTATCGCTGCGGCAGATCCACCCATGACCAGAGAGACTGCTGGTTCAAGGACAAAGCATGCAGGCAATGCGGAAAGATTGGACACATTGCACGGGTATGCCAATCTGGACAAAATAAATCCACAGACAGGAAAAAAAAAATCAATAAAGAAAAGTACAGAAAGGTACAAATGATGACGGACAGTAGCTCCGAAGGCCAGAAGAGCGATAGCGACTCCGAAAACAAGAGACTAAGCTGTCTCAAATTACATAATGTACTTGCCAAAGATGATTACCAGACCATTTGGGTTACCCTCACGATAGCAGGGTCCCCAGTTAAAATGGAGCTAGATACAGGATCAGCTCTGACCATCATAAATCGACGGGATTACGAGCGGCTATTTCCGCATATACCTTTAAAAGACACATCCATTATCTTGAAAACATATACGGGGCAGAAAGTATACCCTAAAGGAAAAATAAGGGTGCCTGTTGTATACAACGGCAAGGAAATACAAAAGTTGTATTTATACATTCTACAAGATGGTGGCCCACCGCTGTTGGAACGTGAATGGATCAGGAAAATACGTTTAGACTGGCACTCCATTCAGGCACTGACTGTGACCAGTAAGAAAAAAAACGATGATGACGTCATACCTGAACGATTAAAAGACATCTTGGCCAACGCCAAAGAAGTGTTTCAAGAGAAACTAGGAACCTTGAAAGGCATCACCGCCTCAATAAAAGTGGAAGATGCAGCAATTCCTAAGTTTTGTAAAGCAAGACCGGTGCCATACGCAATTCGTCCAGCAGTCAAGGCAGAGCTGGAGAATTTGGAAAATGCAGGCGTATTATCCAAAATAGATTGGAGCGAGTGGGCAACACCCATCGTTCCAGTCATGAAGAAAGCATTGAATAATGATAACTCTGAAGAACATAGAAAAATTCGCATCTGTGGAGACTTCAAGGTGACTGTAAACCCGGTCCTTCACACGGTACAGTATCCTCTTCCGAGGATAGAAGATATTTTCGCCTCACTATCCGGAGGGAAACGTTTCACAAAAATTGACTTGGCACAGGCATATCTACAGATGGAGGTTGAAGAGGCCTCTAAAAAATATCTCACGATAAATACACACAAAGGTCTGTACCAGTACAATCGACTGGTTTTCGGAGTAGCATCCGCTCCAGCTATCTGGCAAAGAGCTATGGAGCAAGTCCTCCAAGGGATTCCGGGCACTCAATGCTACCTAGACGACATCCTTGTGACAGGAGAAAACGACAACGAGCACCTTGCCAATTTGGAGCAGGTGCTCACTAGGCCGAGAGAACGGGGCCTACGAGCAAATCGCCCCAAGTGCGAATTTTTCCAAAATCAAATATCATATTGTGGCCACATAATTAATAAGGAAGGGTTGCATAAGTCACCTGAAAAAATTGAAGCGGTCATAAAAGCCCCCGCACCTGAAAATGTTTCACAATTAAGGTCGTTCCTGGGATTAATAAATTACTATCATAAATTTTTACCGAACTTATCAACTCTTCTACACCCTCTTAATGAACTGCTACAAACAGGAGTAATTTGGAAATGGAGCGAAGACTGTAAACGTGCCTTCCATAAATGCAAAGACTTAATCACGTCCAAAGAAGTTTTGGCTCATTACAACCCATCACTGCCAATCAGACTAGCGTGCGATGCATCCCCTTACGGCATAGGAGTATTATCGCATAAATTCCCTGATGGCTCGGAACGGCCGATAGCTTTTGCATCACGCTCATTGAACTCAGCTGAGCGTAACTATGCCCAAATCGACAGGGAAGCACTCAGCCTGGTATGGGGAGTGAAGAAATTCAACCATTACCTACACGGACAAAAATTTACCTTGTTGACTGACCATCAACCCCTCATCTCCATATTCAACCCTAAAAAGGGTGTTCCCATTATGACAGCGCAAAGGCTACAGAGGTGGTACCTTTTTCTAGGGGCACACCAATACAACATAGAATACAAAGGATCAAAACAGCATGGGAATGCTGACGGTTTATCGCGCCTACCGTTGCCAACGGTAGAAGAGGCACCTACAGTAGACCCAGTGGAGATGTTCCACTCAACCATAATGGAATGTCTACCAGTAACAAATTCTGTCATTGAAAAGGAAACGAGAAATGACCCGACTCTCTCACGAGTCTACGACTTAACGGTGAAGGGATGGCCAGCACATGGCGAACCACTGTTGCCAGCATTCTCGCAACGAAGAGAACAGCTGTCAGTATGCCGAGGAACCTTGATGTGTGGATCCAGAGTGGTGATTCCACCCAAACTCCAGGATAAAGTGCTAAAGGAGCTTCACAAGGGGCATCTGGGTGGAGTGAAAATGAAGAACCTAGCCAGGGCGTTTGTATGGTGGCCAGGTATCGATGGAGACATCGACGAAATGACCAAGAGCTGCCTAGGATGCCAGAAGGTCCAAAACGCTCCACCCCAAGCCCCTCTACATCCATGGGAGTGGCCCTCATCTCCCTGGCAAAGGGTGCACATCGACTTTGCTGGTCCATTTATGGACTCAATGTTCTTAATCGCGGTTGATGCACACTCCAAGTGGCCGGAGGTAATAAAGATGTCCTCCACCACCACGGAAAAAACCATCACAGTATTAAGGACCATATTTGCCAGGAATGGGCTGCCGGAACAGATCTGTTCTGATAATGGACCGCAATTTGTGTCCGAAGAATTCAGGAAGTTCTTAAAAAACAATGGGGTTAAGCACTACACGTCCGCCCCATACCATCCCGCCACCAATGGATTGGCTGAAAGGTTTGTCCAGACCTTCAAGGCGGCCATAAAGGCCATGGGTAATGAAGACATAAAACTTCAGCACAAGGTGGATAACTTCTTGTTCGCATACAGGAATGCAACACATATGGTTACAAACCAAACTCCCGCCATGATGTTCTTCAATAGAAGCCTAAGATGCCGGCTGGATTTGATCAAGCCCAACATCAGAAGGGACGTGGAGAACCGGCAATTTCAAGGCATGAATGAAAGGCCAACAAGAACCTTCCAGATAGGTGAACAAGTTTTGGCCCGGGACTACCGTACCGAGAAATGGCAGCCTGGAACTATCTGCACACGACTAGGACCGCTGATGTATACCGTGGACATCGGAGAAAGCATAAGGCGGCGCCATGCTGACCAAATCATAGAGTCATCCGAAAAGGGACAACCTACACCACAATTCTATACGCCTAACGACGAAATAGAGATACCCATATCTACCTCCGATCCGGTGATACTGGAACCCGATGAACCCGACACTGGCATTCAAGCCAAATCAGCCTTGCCAAAAGAACCTACTACACCACCGAGGCATTATCTGGACCGAGTCAGGAAGCCTCCAGAGAGACTGACTTATAATTAATTAACTGCAGCAATGTGTATATTATTTTTCTTATAACATGTAATTAATAATTACTTAAAATATTATGTACTGGTTAGCTAAAAGGGGAGGAATTGTAGTGTATGTGCCTTTAAGAGCCCCATGTATACTATAATGCCGGTAATGGCCACTCGGGCTATATAGAAGCCTGTATATTGTGTTGTATCCGTTAGTTCCCCTCCAGACTTTGTTTAGTAAACACCTATCAAACCAACTCCTGTCTTCAGTGTCTCTATCAACACACAGACACAACAGTTACATCTGTAACTTTTTCCAGTTCTGACGAAAGGTCATCGACCTGAAACGTTAACTCTGTTTCTCGCTCCAGATGCTGCTTTACCTGCTGAGTATTTCCAGCATTTTCTGTTTTTATTTCAGATTTCCAGCGTCCGCGCTATTTTGCTTTAGTCTTAAAATACTGAACACTTTTGAGCTGCAGCCTAAAACTGGCAAGTACATTTCAATCTGCAAAGTTTCCTAACCAAACAACTGAACACTGAATCACCCAAACCTGTGTTTATTTAATAATTAGACTTTGTGGCTGACGTAAGAAAACTCACTAAGCACTTGATTTGAGTATAAAACAAGGCTTTAATCAACTGTTTCACAACCATGAGATTCTAGTTACATCACTAGTTCCTGGTTACAAAAACGTCCTGGGCAAGCTGGGCCGAGTATTTATACTCCTTGGACGGCGCCACCAGCTGGCCGCCCAGTGTAATTTCATGAGTCATTTCTTCATAAATGATAAGATTCATGACAATGGCCTTAAAGGAATAAAGCTCATCCTTACCAGAATGATGCAGTGTGTATCACATGGCATAACCCTCCTATTCTTATAAAACCACATTATCCTCTGACTTAACATGTGCAATGTTCAAACTGACTCATCCAAAAATTAATCCTAAAATTTCAGAAAGTAACAATAAGCCAAATGCACAGTTTTACATTTTTGTTTTCCCCACCTTTATTTTGTGGTCCTCAAGATTTCATAGGAGCAGAAGTTCCAATATAGAAGGAAGGTTCTTCAAGTGAACCAAACATCAAAATGAAAGAGTCAGTGTATCGAGAGATAAATAAACACATGCAAAATTTCTGTACCACCATTCTCCTGAATATAATATTATCATGACCAGTGAAGGATATCATTTTCAGCACGAATGCAATTTTTCATGAAGGCAAAATAACCCTTCCATGCTCTAAAGACCAGCAAGTTTCTGCAAGATTCAAATCGTTTAAATTTTGTTCAGGAAACAGTACCAACAAGCAGATTAAACATTTGCTTACTTCCCACTCCATAACATTGCCTGCCTCCCTGCACCACTACCTCAATCTATCTGCCACTGAAACTCTCATCCATGCCTTAATTATTCCAATGCTCTCTTGGTGTGCCTCCCATCCTTTATTCTCCATAAACTAGAGCTCATCCAATATACTGCTGCCTGTATCTAAACCCGCACCATGTCCCATTCATCAATCACTCCTGTACTCATTGACCTACCTGGACTCCCAGTCCTCTAACTCCTCAAATTTAAAATTCTCATGCTCGTCTTTAAATTGTGTCAGGCCTTGCCCCTCTCTATCTCTGCAACCTCCCACTCAAACTCTCTGTTCTTCTAATCCGAGCTAATTGCGCATCCTCCCACCACCATTCGACGGTCATTGTTTCTGATTATGCCTCTGTAAAGTGTCTTGGGACTTTTATCTACATTAATGGTACTATATAAATTAAAGTTGTTTTAATCTCATATCATAAATATAAATCTTACGCAAGACATATTTGGTATATCAATGTTAAAGCCCATTCTGCTTTCCAAACACAAAGCACACTTAGTCCCAAAAGCAAATGTAGCCTTAACTATACAGTACTGTTGAGAATGTGCTCAAAATATCTATATAATAATCACACTCCAGCCTGTGTTACAGTAACATGATGTCATGATCTTCAGTTCTCTACAACTTGAGAAAAGAAGTTCCCTAGTGATATTTTAAAAAAAATCTAATTCCTGCCAGAATTACATTAATCGAGGACCCTTCGACCTGGTGTTATGAGCAAAAAAAGATGCGATTGAAATTGGCAGATCCATCATTATCCCATTGACAATACTAGGATAGATTCAGAGCACAAAACAAATTATGTGACACCACTGATTGTGCACTTTTTAAGCAAGCAGCTTACATTCCACCTTTAATATATTCCACTTTTAATAAATAAAAAGGAATATAACAGTTTCTAAAAAAAACATGGCAGCAACCCATACAAAACTTAATTCAACCTTAGAACATCGAACGTGCAAATTTAAATGTGGTCGGGTACTCAGTTGCGTATTCAACCAGCCATAAAAGGTTTTTTTTTTTAAAACTTAGGTCAACATCTAGTACAATGGGGAGATCTCTCTATTGTACTGGCTTGCTATATTTGGCAAGCAAGTTGAGCTTCAAATGTTACCAACCAGATTCTCATCTATCAGCCTTTTGTGCATGACAGGCGAATTTCAGCATCGTCAACGTCAATGCAAAAATATAAATCGTTTTATATTTTGTAAACTTTCTGAACTAAACATTAGAAAATTGCAGAAAGTAATCAAATTCGTTTTTGGAGATGCTCAACATATGACTTTGAAAGCTGAAAAGTCTTTCAGTGCTTTAAAATGTAAAAAGCTGAGGGTTTTCTCTCACATAACCCGTTAGTATTTCAACAGAATTGTATGCAAACAAAATGCAAGCATTAGAACACCAAGATTAATATCAAATACTCCGCACAGCATTGTAAAAACCTTGGTGTCATATTTGACCGAAATGAGCTTCCGACCACATATCCACGGCATGACTAAGACCGCCTATTTCCACCTCCGTAACATCGCCCGTCTCCGCCCTTGCCTCCGCTCATCCGCTGCTGAAACCCTCATCCATGTCTTTGTTACCTCTAGACTTGACTATTCCAACGCACTCCTGGCTGGCCTTCCACATTCCACCCTACATAAACTTGAGGTTATCCAAAACTTGGCTGCCCGTGTCCTAACTCGCACCAAGTCCCGTTCACTCATCACCCCTATGCTCGCTGACCTACACTGGCTCCCGGTTAAGCAACGCCTAGATTTCAAAATTCTCATCTTTGTTTTCCGATCCCTCCATGGCCTCGCCCCTCCCTATCTCTGTAATCTCTTCTCCAGCCCCACAACCCCCCCCCCCGCCGGAGATATCTGTGCTCCTCTAATTCTGTCCTCTTGATTATAATCACTCAATCACTGGTGGCCATGCTTTCTGTTGCCTAGGCCCTAAGCTCTGGAATTCCCTGCTTAAACCTCGCCACCTCTCTTTCCTCCTTTAAGACGCTCCTAAAACCTATCTCTTTGACCAAGCCTTTGGTCACCTGCCCTCATTTCTCCTATGTGGCTCGGTGTCAAATTTTTTGTCTTAAAATACTCCTGTGAAGCACCTTGGGACTTTTTACTACGTTAAAGATGCTATATAAATGCAAAATGTTGTTGATATACTGACTGAGAATGTTGCACTAAGATCATTTACAAAGAGACAAGGCAATTACATTCTGCACAAAGGTGGTAAAGCCAGCTGTCATTACAAGTTAAAGATCTGCTACTGCTCAGACTAATAGCACTTGCTGTATTCATTGAAAAATCATGATCCAAAAGTTACAAATCAGGCAGGGAAAGGTCTGAATGGAATGGGGTATAATAATAAACCTGAAAATACCTCCATAGTGGGAATTTTACATGCCTGTGATCAGTTCAAGTACCCAATATGTACAGTTTGTCGATTCAACTCTAAAATGGTTTTATTGACAGTGCAATAATCATAAGCCTTATACTTCACTGAAACTCCAGCGAGTACAAGAGTCAGTGAATTTTTCCAGATTAAATTCATTTCAACTGTGAAAAACACCCAGCATTATAATTATATATTTTATCCTAAAAAATATCTGGAGAGAACACTTTGAGCTATTAGCATTAGAATGAAGTGTGGGCGGTTTTAGGTCTATCAAAGGCAGTCATGGTGGTGGGAGGAATTTAAATTGATTAGGCTATTACACAAGAAACATAATGCACAGTACTAAAGCCCACTGGTTTAAGTGCAATTCCCGAATCATGACAATACTCTCAATAAGGCTGGTGACGAGACTGCATAATTTAGCACTTCATGAAATGCTTATGAACTATATCCAGATTATGAATAAATTGCGGACACGGTGACGTGTGATGGAGTCATTGATCACAAAGCATATTAAATTATGATTTTGATACAGTAACCTCAATAAGTTTATGACGTTTCATAGTCTATATTTATGCAATCATTACATTTTTCTGAGAAAAAATTGAATTTGCATTTGCATAGCAACCTATCATATCCTCGAAGTCTAGTGAATGTTGTATAACCAAATGCGGCAGTGAATTGTGCACAGCAAGGTCCCACAAACAGTAAATAAAACGAATGATCTTTCTAGTGGTGTTGTTGCAGGGATGGATTATTGTCCAGGGCATGCGTAGTGCTTAATTCAGATAAGTCAAAAAATAAAACTGGAGCTTTTGCAGAACCCAGGCAGCAACACAACTTCAAATGCCAAACAACATCCAATGGTGTTTCAAAAATACCTCAAGGTTCAGATCATCAAAAATGTTACTGAAGTTCACTTATGTAGTTATTCAGGACCAGGAAACCAGAAAAAGTAATCATCCATTTAACAACTTCTCCCAAGTCATAAGTCAAGCCTACCTGTCCCATCTCCATTCGATTCCAGCAAAATTTTAAAAAGTGGTTTTTGGAATAACACATTATTGGGCTCATTAAAAGAAAATCAGAAAAAAATTAAATCAGATCTTCTGTATTTATTAGAGTTAAATTAAGTTATATGTAGTGTTGTCAGTAAGATTTCAGTAAAGCATGAAGGTGGCGGATGAGGTTTTCATCGTGTCCACCTGAACTGTGAATGTCAATACAGGTAGACTACCCTTTATCCGACTTCCGAAAACCGAAACCCTCTAAAAACCGAAGGTTTTTTCGGTCAGTGTAAGTCCAGCGTAAGTCGTGCGCACGACCCCCCGCGGACCCCTGCCGGCCCCGACCCCCGCCAACCCCCCCGCGGACCCCCGCCGACCCCGACCCCCGCCGACTTACGCTGAGCGTCAGCGTAAGTCATGCGCACGACCCCCCGCCGGCCCCGAACCCCGCGGACCCCGACCGTAAGTCGGTGGGGGTCGGGGTCCGCGGGGGTCTCGGCGCCGGCGGGGGTCCGCGGGGGGGGGGTCGGGGCCAGCGGGGGTCCGCGGGGGGGTCGGCGCCGGTTGGGGCCGGCGGGGGTCCGCGCGGGGGTCGGCGGGGGGGTCGGGGCCGGCGGGGGGTCGTGCGCATGATCCCCCGCCGACCCCCCCACGGACCCCTGCCTACCCACCTTCCGAAATCCGAAATTCTCCGAAAACCGAAACACGGCTGGTCCCGAGGTTTTCGGATAAAGGATAGTCTACCTGTACTGCAATTTATCTTGCCTTTCCAAACTTCAGTTCTACAGTATTTCCAGTGGGCAAAATATCAGTGTTTACATATCTATCCCTGGTGGCAATAGCGGTGGAATTTGAGGTGCTGAATTAAGAACATTACAGAAGTATATTTATATACAAGTGCCTTTTTTTCCTGTAGCATATCAGTACTAATATGCTAAATAAGCATATTAATGATATTGTAAGCAAAAAGACTATATTTTAGGTAAAAATATATAAACTCAATTATAATATAAAAATCCCCTGCTAAAATAGGTTGTATGAAACACATAAGCATGGCCCAAGTGTTTCCAAAGGATGCACCAACACTGCAAGAATATTCCATTGAAAAGTTTTATTCGAAGAGTTATTCATAAGTTCAATTTCAAAATATGTTTTATGCCATCAGATCAAATGGTTGTATCCACCATCTCAACTATTCCAGCATAAATCTGTCCACGGTTGAAGTAGTACAACCAATACCACAAAGAGATTATCTGGTGCTCACCACACTGCTGTTTGTGGGAGCTTGCTGTGTGCACATTGCCTGCTGTATTTCCTACATTACAACAGTGACTACACTTCAAAAAGTACTTAACTGGCTGTAAAGCTCTTTGGGAAATCCTGAGGTCATGAAAGACAGACCAGTTTATCTGTGAAGTACAGCACAGAATACAAAAGCACTATTACTGGCGTACCCATCCAGGTCACAGTAAGGTCAGCCACAAAGGACTGTTGCGCACATGTACAAGAAGGCATGCATGCAGAAAGCTCTGCTCTGTGAACTGCTAGTTTTTAAGGCTAAGAGCACGCAGTCAGGAGCTTCACCTCTCTCACAATAGTTTAAAAATTCCTAAGTATTAAAACACAGCTTCACATTGGGTTGGAATAATGCTGCAGCTAATGCAAACTCAAACCAATGTGAGTCAGCCTCCTGCCTGGGGTCTTTCAATATACTGTCTTGCCCCAGATCAAGAACTAACTCTAAAGTTTACATTGGATATACGGCACAGAAACAGGCCATTCGGCCCAACCAGTCCATGCCTGCGTTTATGCTCCACTCGAGCCTCCTCCCGTCTTTCCTCATCTAAATCTATCAGCTTAACCCTCTATTCCTTCTCCCTCATATGCTTGTCCAGCCTCCCCTTAAATACATCTATACTATTCGCTTCAATCACTCCCTGTGGTAGCGAGTTCCACATTCTCACCACTCTTTGGGTAAAGAAGTTTCTTCTGAATTCCCTATTGGATTTCTTGGTGACTATCTTATATTGATGTCCTCTAGTTATGTTCTTCCCCACAAGTGGAAACATTCTCTCTGTATCAACTCTATCAAAACCTTTCATAATTTTTAAAGACCTCTATTAGGTCACCCCTTAGTATTCTTTTTTCAAGAGAAAAAAGAGACCCAGCCTGATATGTATACACTTGCATTTCTGGTATCATCCTTGTAAATCTTCTCTGCACCCTGTCCAGTGCCTCTATATCTTTTTTATAAGGTGACAACCAGAACTGCACACAGTACTCCAAGTGTGGTCTAACCAAGGTTCGGTACAGGTTTAGCAAAACTTCCCTACTTTTCAATTCTATACCTCTAGAAATAAACCCTAGTGCTTGGTTTGCTTTTTTTATGGCCTTGCTAACCTGTGACGCAACTTTTAGTGATTTGTGTATTTGTACTCTGAGATCACTTTGTTCCTCTACCCCACCTAGACTCGCACCCTCCAAGTATAAAGTGACTTCCCTATTCTTCCTACCAAAACGTAGTACCTCACATTTGTCTGTGTTGAACTTCATTTGCCAATTATATGCCCATTCTGCAAGTTTATTAATGTCCTCCTGTAATTTGTTGCAATCCTCCTCAGTATTGACTATCCCCCGCACCACCCCCCCCGCCAATTTGGTGTCATCTGCAAATTTAGAAATTGTGCTTTTGATTCCAGTCTAAATCGTTAATATAAATTGTGAACAACAGTGGTCCCAGCACTGATCCTTGTGGAACACCACGAACCACCTTCTGCACTGTGAATAGCTACCTTTTACAGCTAATCTCTGCTTTCTGTCTTGAAGCCAGCTATCTACCCATTCTGCTACTTGTCCTCTGACTCCACAGTATCTGATTTTGTTCATCAGTCTATTATGGGGTACCTTATCGAAGGCCTTTTGAAAATGTGGATAAATTACATCTACTGCATTACCCTTGTCTGCTCTCTGTTACATCTTCAAAAACTTCAATGAGGTTGGTCAAGAAAGACTTTCCCTTTTGAAATCCATGCTGACTATTCGTTACTATGTTTTTGGTTTCTAGATGTTCTTCTATTTTCTCCTTCAGTAGGGATTCCATTATTTTTTCTACCACCGATGTTAAGCTGACTGATTTTTAATTCCCTGGACATGTCATATCCCCCTTCTTAAATATAGGTATTACGTTAGCTATCCGCCAGTCCTCTGGCACTACACCTTTTTCTAACGAATTATTAAATACTAGCTGGGGGTGCCCGGCGGTGCCGAGGCTTTTTTCAGGGCATGTTGTTGTTGGAAGAGAGAGGGGGAGCGACTGGGGGGAAGAGAGAGGGAAGCAGAGAGAGAGAGGGAAGGAGAGAGAGGGAAGGAGAGAGAGAGAGGGAAGGAGAGAGAGAGAGAGGGGAAGGAGAGAGAGAGAGAGGGAAGGAGAGAGAGAGAGGGAGGGAGAGAGGGAAGGAGAGAGAGAGAGGGAAGGAGAGAGGAGAGAGAGAGGGAAGGAGAGAGAGAGAGAGAGAGGGAAGGAGAGAGAGAGAGAGAGAGAGGGAAGGAGAGAGAGAGAGAGGAGAGAGGGGGGGAAGGAGAGAGAGGGGGAAGGAGAGAGAGGGGGAAGGAGAGAGAGGGGAAGGAGAGAGAGGGGGAAGGAGAGAGAGGGGGAAGGAGAGGGGGAAGGAGAGAGAGGGGGAAGGAGAGAGGGGGAAGGAGAGAGAGGGGGAAGGAGAGAGAGGGGGAAGGAGAGAGAGGGGGAAGGAGAGAGAGGGGGAAGGAGAGAGAGGGGGAAGGAGAGAGAGGGGGAAGGAGAGAGGGGGAAGGAGAGAGGGGGGGAAGGAGAGAGAGAGAGAGGGGGAAGGAGAGAGAGGGGGAAGGAGAGAGAGAGAGGGGGAAGGAGAGAGAGAGAGAGGGGGAAGGAGAGAGAGAGAGGGGGAAGGAGAGAGAGAGAGGGAAGGAGAGAGAGAGAGGGGGAAGGAGAGAGAGAGAGGGGGAAGGAGAGAGAGAGAGAGGGGGAAGGAGAGAGAGAGAGGGGGAAGGAGAGAGAGAGAGGGGGAAGGAGAGAGAGAGAGGGGGAAGGAGAGAGAGAGAGGGGGAAGGAGAGAGAGAGAGAGAGGGGGAAGGAGAGAGAGAGAGAGAGGGGGAAGGAGAGAGAGAGAGGGGGAAGGAGAGAGAGAGAGGGGGAAGGAGAGAGAGAGGGGGGGAAGGAGAGAGAGAGGGGGAAGGAGAGAGAGAGGGGGAAGGAGAGAGAGGGGGAAGGAGAGAGAGAGAGAGGGGGAAGGAGAGAGAGAGAGGGGGAAGGAGAGAGAGAGAGGGGGAAGGATGAGAGAGAGAGGGGGAAGGAGAGAGAGAGAGGGGGAAGGAGAGAGAGAGAGGGGGAAGGAGAGAGAGAGAGGGGGAAGGAGAGAGAGAGAGGGGGAAGGAGAGAGAGAGAGAGGGGGAAGGAGAGAGAGAGAGAGGGGGAAGGAGAGAGAGAGTGGGGGAAGGAGAGAGAGGGGGAAGGAGAGAGAGAGAGGGGGAAGGAGAGAGAGAGAGGGGGAAAGAGAGAGAGAGAGAGAGGGGGAAAGAGAGAGAGGGGGAAGGAAAGAGAGAGAGGGGGAAGGAGAGAGAGAGAGGGGGAAGGAGAGAGAGAGAGAGGGGGAAGGAGAGAGAGAGAGGGGGAAGGAGAGAGAGAGGGGGAAGGAGAGAGAGAGGGGGAAGGAGAGAGAGAGAGAGGGGAAGGAGAGAGAGAGAGGGGGAAGGAGAGAGAGAGAGAGGGGGAAGGAGAGAGAGAGAGGGGGAAGGAGAGAGAGAGAGGGGGAAGGAGAGAGAGAGAGGGGGAAGGAGAGAGAGGGGGAAGGAGAGAGAGGTGGAAGGAGAGAGAGGGGGAAGGAGAGAGAGAGAGGGGGAAGGAGAGAGAGAGAGGGGGAAGGAGAGAGAGAGGGGGAAGGAGAGAGAGAGGGGGAAGGAGAGAGAGAGGGGGGGGAAGGAGAGAGAGAGAGGGGAAGGAGAGAGAGGGGGAAGGAGAGAGAGAGAGGGGGAAGGAGAGAGAGAGAGAGGGGGAAGGAGAGAGAGAGAGAGGGGGAAGGAGAGAGAGAGAGAGGGGGAGAAGGAGAGAGAGAGAGGGGGAAGGAGAGAGAGAGAGGGGGAAGGAGAGAGAGAGGGGGAAGGAGAGAGAGAGGGGGAAGGAGAGAGAGAGAGAGGGGGAAGGAGAGAGAGAGAGGGGGAAGGAGAGAGAGAGAGGGGGAAGGAGAGAGAGAGAGGGGGAAGGAGAGAGAGAGAGGGGGAAGGAGAGAGAGGGGGAAGGAGAGAGAGAGAGGGGGAAGGAGAGAGAGAGAGGGGGAAGGAGAGAGAGAGAGGGGGAAGGAGAGAGAGAGGGGGAAGGAGAGAGAGAGGGGGGGAAGGAGAGAGAGAGAGGGGGAAGGAGAGAGAGAGAGAGGGGGAAGGAGAGAGAGAGAGGGGGAAGGAGAGAGAGAGAGAGGGGGAAGGAGAGAGAGAGAGGGGGAAGGAGAGAGAGGGGAAGGAGAGAGAGAGAGGGGGGGAAGGAGAGAGAGAGAGGGGGAAGGAGATGAGAGAGAGGAGAGAGAGAGAGAGATGGGGGAGAGAGAGAGAGAGACTGGGGGAGAGAGAGAGAGAGACTGGGGAGAGAGAGAGAGAGACTGGGGAGAGAAGAGAGAGAGAGAGATTGGGGGGAGAAGAGAAAGAGAGAGAGATTGGGGAAGAGAGAGAGACTGGGAGTGTGAGAGAGAGAGGCTGGGAGTGTGAGAGAGAGAGATTGGGAGTGTGAGAGAGAGATTGGGAGTGTGAGAGAGAGATTGGGAGTGTGAGAGAGAGATTGGGAGTGTGAGAGAGAGAGATTGGGAGTGTGAGAGAGAGAGATTGGGAGTGTGAGAGAGAGAGATTGGGAGTGTGAGAGAGAGAGAGAGAGATTGGGAGTGAGAGAGAGAGAGATTGGGAGTGTGAGAGAGAGAGATTGGGAGTGTGAGAGAGAGAGGATTGGGAGTGTGAGAGAGAGAGATTGGGAGTGTGAGAGAGAGAGATTGGGAGTGTGTGAGAGAGAGTGATTGGGAGTGTGAGAGAGAGAGATTGGGTGTGTGAGAGGAGAGAGATTGGGGAGTGTGAGAGAGAGAGATTGGGAGTGTGAGAGAGAGAGATTGGGAGTGTGAGAGAGAGAGATTGGGAGTGTGAGAGAGAGAGATTGGGAGTGTGAGAGAGAGAGATTGGGAGTGAGAGAGAGAGAGAGAGATTGGGAGTGTGAGAGAGAGAGATTGGGAGTGTGAGAGAGAGAGATTGGGAGTGTGAGAGAGAGAGATTGGGAGTGTGAGAGAGAGAGAGAGATTGGGAGTGTGAGAGAGAGAGAGACTGGGAGTGTGAGAGAGAGAGATTGGGAGTGTGAGAGAGAGAGAGAGATTGGAAGAGTGAGAGAGGTTGGGAGTGTGAGAGAGAGAGATTGGGAGTGTGTGAGAGAGAGAGATTGGGAGTGTGAGAGAGAGATTGGGAGTGTGAGAGAGAGAGATTGGGAGTGTGAGAGAGAGAGAGATTGGGAGTGTGAGAGAGAGAGAGATTGGGAGTGTGAAAGAGAGAGATTGGGAGTGTGAGAGAGAGAGAGAGAGAGAGAGAGAGAGATTGGGAGTGTGAGAGAGAGATTGGGAGTGTGAGAGAGAGATTGGGAGTGAGAGAGAGAGATTGGGAGTGAGAGAGAGAGAGATTGGGAGGAAAGGGAGGGGGAGGGTGAGGAAAGGGAGGGGGAGGGTGAGGAAAGGGAGGGGGAGGGAGGGGAATGGGAGGGAGGGGGGAGGGGAGGGGAGGGAGGGGGGAGGGGAGGGGAGGGAGGGGGGAAGGGGAGGGGGGGAGGGAAGGGGGAGAGTCCCTGAGCCCCGAGCCCCCCGATATCCCGAGCCCCGCCCCCCCATATCCCGAGCCCCGCCCCCCCCCATATCCCGAGCCCCGCCGCCCCCGATCTCCCGAGCCCCGCCGCCCCCATCTCAGGAGCACGGCAACCACCCCCCCACCCCCGATCTCCCGAGCCCTGCCCCCCCCGGAGCCCCGATCTCCCGAGCCCCGCCCCCCAATCTCCGGAGCCCCGCCCCCCCGAGCCGAGCCTCCCCCCGATCTCCGGAGCCCCGCCCTCCAGATCGCCGATTGCGGCTGAGAGCCCCGCACTCCGAGCCCCGGCCGAGCCGGCTTGAAGTTTGCCGGGGTAACCCTTCCCGCTCACCAAGGCCGAGATCCCGCCCCCCGATGACCCGAGCCCCGCCCCCGCCCTCCCGAGCAGCGGCGTCCCACTCTCCGGAGCCCCGCCCTCCAGATCGCCGATTGCGGCTGAGAGCCCCGCCCCCCCGGCCGAGCCGGCTTGAAGTTTGCCGGTTGCCGGGGTAACCCTTCCCGCTCACCAAGGCCGAGATCCGACGCCGCGTCTCACCTGCACTTCCCCTTCTCCCAATCTATTGCTATTCAGATAATAATCTGCCTTCCTGTTTTTGCCACCAAAGTGGATAACCTCGCATTTATCTACGTTAAATTGCATCTGCCATGCTTTTGCCCAATCACCCAACCTGTCCAAATCATACTGGAGTTTCTCGGCATCCTCCTCACAGCACACATGCCCACCCAGCTTTGTGTCGTCTGCAAACTTGGAGATATTACATCTAGTTCCCTCGTCTAGATCATTTATATTTATATATATTGTGACTAGCTGGGGTCCTAGGACCGATCCCTGCGGTACAGTCACTGCCTGCCACTCGGAAAAAAGAGCCGTTTATTTCAACTCTTTGCTTCCCGTCTGCCAACCAGTTTCTTTATCCAAGTTAGTACCTTGCCCCCAATCCCATGTGCCTTAACTTTACACACTAATCTCTTATGCGGGACCTTATTGAAAGCCTTCTGAAAGTCCAAATACACCATATCCACTGGTTCTCCCTTATCTATTCTACCAATTACATCCTCAAAAAATTCCAGTAATTAGTCAAGCACGATTTACCTTTTGTAAATCCATGTTGACTTTGTCCGCTAGTTATACTGCCACTTTCACACCAATGCCAACATGAACAGTTTACATCAAATGCAGAAGCCACAGCATAAATCCAGCTGAAGTCTTTCTGTAATTAAACATTATGCAGCAATTTTATTCTTATAAAACGACTGTCCCAGAAAATAGCTTACAGCAAATATTCCTTTCTTGACAGATACAATTCTCTCTTATTTTTCTTTACCTGGTCACTCTTGCAAGCTTCAAATTATAAAGTCAACTTGGAGACTGCAGAATGCTTGTGAAGTCCACATGCCAATGGTAAGCAACAAAGTAGAAGAAAGTTTGATGAAACTGGAATCTAATGTAAGTTAAGCAGTTCTTCAGGCAATCTAGTATCACACCTACAATTTAAACACTTGTTCTGCATCCACAAACTCCGTTCCCTAGCCACCGACTCCAACCCTCTCCCTGGCAACTGTCTGAGACTGAACCAGACTGATGTCATATTTGACCCCAAGTTCAGCTTCTGACCACATAGCCGCGCAATCACCAAGACCGCTATTTCCACCTCCATGACGTCGCCCCAACTCCATCCCTGCCTCAGCTCATCTGCTGCTGAAACACTCATCCATGCCTTTGTTACTTCTAGACTTGATTATTCCAACACACTCCTGGCCGGCCTCCCACGTTCTGCCCTCCTCCGTGAACTTGAGGTCATCCAAAACTCTGCTGCCTGTGTCCTAACTCGCACCAAGTCCCGTTCACACCATCACCCGTGCTCGCTGACCTACATTAGCTCCCGGTTAAGCAACGCCTCGATTTTTAAAATTCTCATTCTTGTTTTCAAATCCCTCCATGGCCCCGTCCTTCCCTACCTCTGTAATCTCCTTCAATCCTACAACAACCCTCCGAGATATCTGAGCTCCTCCAATTCTGCCCTCTTGAGCATCCCCGATTTTAAATTGCTCCACCATTGATGGCCGTCCCTTCAGCTACCAAGCCCCTAAGCTCTGGAATTCCCTCCCTAAACCTCTCCACCTCTTTTTCCTCCTTTAAGAAGCTCTAAGACCGACCTCTCATCTGCCCTAATATCTCCTTATGTGGCTCGATGCTGAATTTTGTTTGATAACGCTCCTGTGAAGCACCTTGGGACAGTTAACAAAGTTAAAGGCACTATATAAATACAAGTTGTTGTTGCTGATGCAAACTCATCTGAAAACTACCAAATAGGACCACAAATTTCATTCCATGAAATGTTCACATAGTAGCTTTTCATCTCTTGCCTGCTTTATAAATAACCTGCCGCAAGATATTAAGCCTCTCTCTTTTGAAGTCAGTACATATATTACCTGCTCTCCCCATTCCCTCTCCCTTTGTATTTTGTTCACTTATAAAGGGAGTCATTAATTATAATTTCCCAATGTACAGTCTACACCTAACACATTAACCTGCCTTTTATCTTGACAGATGCTGATAAATCCATTGTGTACTTACAGCATTTTGTTGTTATTTCATATTTTCAGCATTCATCATTTTTTTCTCATTTGTATCTCTAGTTATTCAATATGGTGTAATTGCAAAAAATGTTAAAAGTCAAAGGCCTAGAAATTCAGTGGGGCTGCGCCACCCGTTAGCGCCTTAAGAGGGGCGCTAAGTGGGTCGCAAAGCCACTGGCCACACCTCCCGCTAAATTCAGCGGGGACGCTAGTGGTGGCGCTAGCCGTTAGCGCTGGCAACCACTACCGATGACGTCATCGGTTGTGCGCAGCGCCCCCGCTGACGCCCCCGGGCCGCGATATTTAGATGCGCCCCCCTGATTTTACCGCCGGACGTTATGTGCGACCCGGTTCAGGGGGGCCTACCTGCGGCGGTGGAGAAGCGCAAATTAAAGGAGGTGCGGGGCAGCCATTTTTGTTGTTGGCTGCCTGCCAGCACCTCTCTGCGCTGCCGTCACCGGCCTCCTGAGCCCCCGCGCCGAGTGCCCAGCTGCGTTCCAAGAGCCCGGCACTTCTCCTCGGTGCCGGGCTCTTTTGCCGGCACTCCCGATCCTCAGGGGCCCAGCTGGGCCCCAGATCGCGCTGAACAAGGCCCCTCCCCTTTAAGTAGGGGAGGAAGGCCTGCAGTACCGCAGCACGACGTGCCGCAGCGTGTGGCGCTGCGGCACGTTGCGCAGCGATATTCAGTCGCAGCGCCCCCAAGAGGGATGCGGGGCGCCTCCAGTAGCGCCGCGCTTCCCTCTGGGGCGCTCCAACTGAATTTCCGGCGGGCGGGCCGCGAATGCTTCCGGGGCGGCTACTTCTACTGCCCTGGCGAGGTTGGCGCCCCAAACGGGGCTACAGTCAATTTCTAGGCCAAAACACCTTCATAATGCCAAAGGCAATCCACCATACAATACCCACAGTAAATCTGCAACGTATTAAGAATCTTATATCAATACTTTGACAGTATTTATTGCTGGAATTTTGCTCTTGAGCACTCACCATTGAGGATGCATAATCCCAATGATAGCCTTGCCAACAAAAATCTATTATGGAATATGGAACCAAGGCGGGGTAAATGGAGTTAAGATTCAGATCAGCCATGATCTTAATTGAATGGCGGATAGGCTCGAAGGGCCGAATGGCCTGCTGCCTCTTCCTATATTCCTAAAGCTTTTAACAAAGCACGGGGGGACAGTCAGTTACTCCAAATGCACATCGACCAGACTGGCAAATTAAAAGGTTTTCTTCACTCACCGTTTCGGTTTGATATCTCACTTTAACGATGCAGTGATATTTATATCATGATATTTTGACGCAACACATTTGGAAGAAGCGCGCGTTAACACAGGGTTAAAGAGCTGCGCCTGATTTCACAGCAGTCTGCACAGTATTGCAATACTGAACAGTGTATCAACAAGAGAACGAACCAGGAAAAACAGTGTCCTCAATGTATTTTATAATTTTATTGTTGATCGCTCACCAAAACTTTATTTTCCACCTTGTCGCCTTTGATTTCGAGTTTCACCTTCTTCTTCAAGAAGATTTTTACCTTCCTTCCAATAACATCCCTGACGCTTTCTGTAAAACAGCAAAAGTCGCTGAATGAAAAGTCGCTTGTTTTCCATGTCGTAACCTTAGAAATCAATTGTGATTTGGCCTTTCATTTGTCTCGATCTAAACAAACTCACTTGCCCACGCTTGCTTGATTCTATACAAAAGCAAAATCGAATTCCCAAGTCGCCAAAAACATGACAAACCCCGATTAAAACACATGAAATATTAACGTATTCAAAGGGGAGCGGAGCTCGGCTAATACGACACGCGTTTGAAAGTGGATAAACAAACGCGATCTATCCTCTGGATACTACGACAGAAAAATAACTCATTTGTGTATATTTTTATATAACCCACTAAAAATAAAAAATCAGTACAATTCCAGTCAGCTCGTTTGCTTTCCCAGTCGAGATAAAACATCGCCCCCGTTTATCCTGACGAAACCTGAACTCGCTCCTTACCTAGCAGCTCTTTCGGAACCTCGGAAGCGTCTTCGGTCATGTTTTCGGCTGAAGGACGCGGTGGTGGTGTGCGAAAGTTGGCGTGTGCTGGCTGCTTGCAGGCGTGTTGAGGAGCGCTCGGCGGTTACATTATCGCCCTGCTATAATGTTGCGATGTCCCAGTGTTCCACAATGTAGCCTTTTCCCTCGCGCGTTCGATCCCTCTGTCCCTGGGTTGTTCCTCCTCGTTAACTCTCCACTTGCTTTTTCGCTTCCCTTCCTCGTCTGTCTGCGCCTCGGCGGCCGGCTTTACTACTAGCCCAAGCCCTCAATCCTTCACCAACATCGCACACCTCTCGCCGCTCACGCTGATCGCGGACAGGTCCAGGCGGAAGGACAAAACCGCGACACTCCACCCCCTCAGCTCGCGAGATCCTGTCATGGCCGGAAATCCCCGTCTCCCTCAAACCTTCACACACACAAAAAAGGCGTCTCCTCACCGGAGACTGCGGCCAACCGCAAATCAGTGCAGTTAGTGAAATGGGCCTTTCGAAAAAGGATGACACCGCCACCTGCTGATACCGCACCTCTGCAACAACAGTTTTTTGGTAAAAATGAGGCAGTCATCATTGTTAGTAGATGTTCAATGGTAACCACAGTGGAGACATTTTAAAAACCAATTGAATTTCAAAGAGGAATCGTGATCTAAAATCTGCACAGGTACTTAGATACATTTCGTTTGAGTTTGTGATAAAATTTAAGCCTCCGTGAGAAATTAAATGTATAAATTTCATTGCCATTGGAGAGTTCGATGTGTTAATATTTGAACGTGTAGGAAAGGGATTGGAGGGTATAGTGGTAAGTATAGACAGAGATAATCAAATATGCAATGGTACGATAGCAAAATACTGCAGATGTTGGAATGGGACAGGCGACTTCTGTGCTCTTAGGGGCCATGGAACTGTGCCATCAATAGAAAGCAACTGGCCAAGCGTGAATAAGAGTGTATTTGTTGGGTATGGGGAAAATTTTGCAGAACTTTCCTGCAGATTTATAAGTGAGGTAGAATTCATGTAGGGTTGCCAACCCTTCAGGATTATTCTGGAGACTTCAGGATTTAAAGACTGATCTCCAGAATACTGCTGCGAGCAAAGATGTGCGGGTTAGGTTGATTGGCTATGATAAATTGACCCTTAGTGTTAGGGGGATTAAATACGTGGGGTTACGGGGATAGGGTGGGATATGTGTTGGCGTAGGGGTTACGGGGATCAAGTGGGATATGTGTCGGTGCAGGCTCGATGGGCCGAAATGGCCTCTATCTGCACTGTGGGGATTCTGTGAACCCAAAAGAAAAACCATAGGAGCAATAAACATTTTTTTTCAATTTTGAACACTTGTTTATTAATCAGAAAAATATTAGACATGGGGAAGAACGGCTGTTTGACTTACAATCAAGAATCATCTAATCGAGTAATGAAGCGTTTAATCACTTTCCGATTAGGATCAGATGGACATGTTGGGCAACCAATGGTGAGCGTGTGGGGTGGGGTGTTTGAGGACAGGAGGTCATGTGATGAAACCTCAACAACAACAACAACTTGTATTTATATAGCACCTTTAACATAGTAAAACACCCTAAGGCGCTGCACAGGAGTATTTTAAGACAAAAAAATTTGACACCGAGCCACATAAGGATAAGTCAGAGCAGGTGACCAAAGGCTTGGTCAAAGAGGTAGGTTTTAAGGAGCTTCTTAAAGGAGGAAAGAGAGGTAGTGAGGCGGAGAGGTTTAGGCAGGGAATTCCAGAGCTTAGGGCCTAGACAGCAGAAGGCACAGCCACCAAAGGTTGAGCGATTTATAATCAGAGATGCTGAAGAGGGCAGAATTGGAGGAGCGCAGATATCTCAAGGGGGTTGTGGGACTGAAGGAGATTACAGGGATAGAGAGGGGCGAGGCCATGGAGGGATTTGAAAACAAGGATGAGAATTTTGAAATCGAGGTGCTGCTTAACCGGGAGCCAATGTAGGTCAGTGAGCACAGGGGTGATGGACGAACGGGACTTGGTGCGATTTCGGACATGGGCAGACGAATTTTGGATGACCTCAAGTTTACATAGGGTGGAATGTGGGAGGCCAGCCAGGAGTGCGTTGGAATAGTCAAGTCTAGAGGTAACAAAGGCATGAATGAGGGTTTCAGCAGCGGATGAGCTGAGGCAAGGGCGGAGACAGGCGATGTTATGGAGGTGGAAGTAGACGGTTATTGTTATGCTGCGGATATGTTGCCGGGAGCTTATTTCAGCATCAACTATGACACCAAGGCTGCGAACAGTGTAGTTCAGCCTCAGACATGTTGGAGAGAGGGATGGAATCAGTGACAAGGGAATGGAGTTTGTGGCAGGGACCGAAAACAATGGCTTCGGTCTTCCCAATATTTAATTGGAGAACATTTTTGCTCATCCAGAACTATATGTCGGACAAGCAGTCTGACAATGGAGGGGCCGAGAGAAGAGGTAGTGAGGTAGAGCTGGATGTCGTCAGCGTACATGTGGAAACTGACGCTGTGTTTTCGGATGATGTCGCCAAGAGGCAACATGCAGATGAGAAATAGGAGGAGACCAAGGATAGATCCTTGGGGGACACCAGAGGTAACGATGTGGGAGCTGGAAGAGAAGCCATTGCAGGTGATTCTCTGTTACGATTAGATAGATAAGAATGGAACCGGGCGAGTGCAGTCCCACCCAGCTGGACGACGGTGGAGAGGCGTTAGAGAAGGATGGAGTGGTCAACCATGTCAAAGGCTGCAGACAAGTCAAGAAGGACGAGGAGGGATAGTTTACCTTTGTCACAGTCACAAAGGGTGTCATTTGTGACTTTGAGAGCCGTTTTGGTACTGTGGCAAGGGCGGAAACCTGATTGGAGGGATTCAAACATGGAATTGTGGGAAAGATGGGCATGGATTTGGGAGGCGACAACACGGTCAAGGACTTTGGAGAGGAAAGGGAGATTGGACATGGGGCGGTAGGTTGCAAGGATGGAGGGATCAAGGGTTGCTTTTTTGAGGAGAGGGGTGATGACGGCAGATTTGAGGGAGAGCGGAACAGTACCCGAGGAGAGAGAACCGATCACGATATCAGCTAACATGGGAGCTAGAAAAGGAAGTTGGGTGGTCAGCAGTTTGGTGGGAATAGGGTCGAGGGAGCAGGAGGTGAGTCTCATAGACAAGATGAGCGCAGAGAGGTTATGAGGGGAGATCGGAGAGAAACTGGTGAAAAATGTGAGGCTAGGGCAGGGGGGAACCTTAGAGGAAGTTTGGCCCAGTGGGCTAGGGGAAGGAAGGGAAGTGGCAGAGGTAGCTGAACGGATGGTCTCAATCTTCGAGAAAAAGAAGTCCATGAGCTCCTCACACTTGTTATCGGAGGTGAGGGTGGAGGAGACAGGGGAGAGGGGTTTAAGAAGATGGTTAGCAGTAGAGAATAGGAGCCGGGGTTTATCTTTGCATTCCAGAATGATTCTGGAATAGTGAGCAATTTTGGCAGACGAGAGCAGGGCCCGATAATGCTTTATGTGGTCCAGCCAGATCTGGCGGTGAATGGTTAAACCAGTTGTCTGCCATATCCGTTCGAGTCTGCATCCCTTGGACTTAAGGGAGCGAAGATGAGGGCTGTACCAGGGGGAACGTCCAGGGTGAGAGAGAGTATTTGTTTTAATAGGGACTAAGGCATCAAAGGTGGTGGTGAGGGTGTGGTTGAGCAGATCGGTAGCTGCAGAAATGTCATGGTGAATGGAGGGCCAGAGGCTGGACAGTTGGGATTTCATAAATGCAGTTGTAAGAGAGTTGGGAGAGAGTCTTTTCCAGGGGCGGACACAGAAGGAAGTAGGGTTGGGTGGGGGGTGGAAGGGGAATGTGGGTGGAGAGCGATACAAGGAAATGGTCAGAGATGGCCTTATCTACAATTGACACAGAGAGTAGCGAGGCCAAGAGAGATGGCAAGGTCGAGGGGGTTGCCAATGAATATGCCTTGGGGAGATTACATGAAGGGAGAGATTAAGGGAGGATAGGAGGCTAGTGAACTCAGAGGAGAGAGAGAATGATGAATTGAGATGGAGGTTGAAATCACCTGAGGATGCGAAGTTGTTTGGTGCAGAGGCTGAGGGAGGAAAGCAGTGAAGATATCTCGGTAATAACATTTTTATGGTATTTGGGTGGGCGGTAGTGACCGAGAATTTTAAATGAGAGGTGAGAGGGTGGAATAAGGTGAGATGCTCAAAGGAGGAGAAACTACAGGAGGAATAGGGGGACTGACCAAGGTGTGATTTGGTGATGAGAGCCACATCGTCACCACGGCGGTCTGAGCAGGGCAAGTGGTGGAAGGTATAGCCAGGCGGGGAGGCTTCATTTAAAGGTAAGGTGTCATCACCCCTCAACCAAGTTTCTGTCGGGACCATGATGTCGAGGCAATCATCCACGATAAGCTCATGGATGGCAAGGGCCTTATTTGCAAGTGAACGGACATTCTGGAGAGAGACGCGTAGAGGGTCGGTAATTGCTGCCCCACTGCCAGTGTCCACAGGGTCAGCACTGGGGGGGGGGGGGGGGGGGGATGATGAGTTAGATGGGGAAGAGATTGGCAAGATTTGACCCCAGTGGGCGTGCTGGGCAGGAAGGTCGGCGAGAGAGTAGGATGGGACAGTTGGGGTTGCTGCTCCTAAGGCGGCAGCGATGAGTGCCTCGATGAGCACTTCGTAGGGAAGCTGTAGGCTTATCGAAGAGAGAGTCAAGCCTGGGATGGCGGCAGGAGAGTAAGAAGGTCGAAGAGTAATGAAGGATTGAGGTAGGGATTTTGGAGGGCAGAGTGTCCAAGAGAGGAGAGATGAAAGAAGGCATGACGACAGGAGAGTGCGGTCAGGGAGGGATAGAGAGAAAAGGAAAAAAGGGAGGAAAAGTGGAAAGGTATTGAATGACTCGGGTCCGGAGCAGCAGCCAAAATGTGCAAGCGAATGGACACGGGAAAAGCTCAGGTTACAAAGGCCTGTTTAAATGTAATAATTAATGAATACATATTTCCTGGTAGCAGGGAATAGGTTGGGGACAATAGCAGGGAGACCAGGGTCAAAGTCAGAGGTCCCATGGAAGGACAAAGCCAACGTAAGCAGGATGGGGCCGGTACGGAGCATCGACGAAACCCTGTCCAAAGCAGGTGAGTGAAGCCCAGAAGCTATTTGAAGGGTAGGAAGTTCGAGGATGGAGGTTGTTGCTGTAGGAATAAGAGTTGGTAGCGATGCAGAAAGATGATGGCTAAATTGACGCAAGTTGGAGGTCACCGTAGGTCAAAGCAGCGGAGAAATAAAACCATAAACCAGTGACCAGCAAAGTTGAAAACTGGTAGAACAAGTTACTGGACAGCAAGTGGACCAAAATTCATAAAAATATGCCCTGAATTCAAAAATTTGAATGACGACCAAAAACTCCCATACCTATTAGGGGAACAGAGAAATTGCGTAACTTTAGCGGCAAACTATGTTACAGCTTGCCATAAGCAGAGGGACAACCATTAAATCTAAGAAAAGAGTATTACATATTATGAGTGTATATTTATACACACAGGGATATATCTGTTTATACACTGTATGGATAGATCTGCGTTTATGTGTTCAACCATAAATGTTTTTTTCGGTGCTTTGGCAACATAAGATGTACCTTGTCATGCCAATAAAGCAATTTGAATTGAATTGAAGTGGAGCTGCTACCTACAAGCCAGCAGAGCTGAAAAACCAGTAGAACCAGTTCAGCAGAGACACAGCCGGAAGTTTAAAGGTAAAAACATTTTTGCAGCAGAGATAGAGACACAGCAGTTAAGTCTTACAGTGTAATCCAGTGCTGAAATGTAGTGTAATCCAATGTAGTTCAAAGCAGAAACGTGTGTAATCCAATGTAGTTGAAAGCAGAAACATAGTCTGGATGTCCGTAGAAGTCCAGGAGATCGGAAGCCAATTTGACAAAAATTCCGCAGCTTAAGACTTGAAGTGACTGAAAAACAGAGCAGCGCCACAGCCACTGAGTCAAACCGTGTAGTCAGTAAAGTCCTGTCCACGAGGAATCCAGTGATAGAGGGCAAGTTTCAGCAGAGTTCCAGCAGTTGAAACTGCCAGGAATATGTCCAAGCAGAGTTGGCAACCCTAAATCCATGATAATGCAGATTGTACAAGGTTTGTGAAGAAATGGGCTTCATAAATCTTGGTCTATGTTTGTTATGTGCATGAGAATGGGTAAGTTTCCCACATATGTTCTTAACTCGGGCATATAGGCAGCCTAGACATTTAAGATATTCATGTGAGCATGGACACCTCTGGCATTGAATGGCCGCCACATGAAATTTCTGTCGTCACTTCCCTGAACTCACTTGTAATTTTATTTTATTAATTTTTGTTATAAAATCAGCTTGTGGCCCATCCTTCCTTGGAAAATATTCAGGGTGCTGCCCTATGGGGTGATACTTGAAAGAATCCCAATGGGCCAGGCTTGCCGTGCCCCTCTTTTTTTCCACTGGCTTGCTTCTAAACAGGACCTCTGGTATTGGGAGAAGGGGAAGTGCAAAGAGACCTGGGTGTCCTTGTGCACCAGTCGCTGAAGGTAAGCCTGCAGGTGCAGCAGGCGGTTAAGAAGGCAAATGGTATGTTGGCCTTCGTAGCAAGAGGGTTCGAGTACAGGAACAAGGATGTCTTGCTACAGTTGTACAGGGCCTTGGTGAGACCGCACCTTGAGTATTGTGTGCAGTTTTGGTCACCTTACCTGAGGAAGGACATTCTTGCCATGGAAGGAGTGCAGCGAAGATTCACCAGGCTGATACCTGGGATGGCAGGAATGACGTATGAGGAGAGATTGTGTCGATTGGGCTTATACTCACTGGAGTTTAGAAGATTGAGAGGGGATCTCATCGAAACCTATAAAATTCTGTCAGGTCTGGACAGACTAGATGCAGGAAGGATATTTCTGATGGCCAGGGAGTCCAGAACCAGGGGTCATAGTCTAAGGATAAGGGGTAAGCCATTTAGGACTGAAATGAGGAGGAATTTCTTCACCCAGAGAGTGGTGAACCTGTGGAATTCTCTGCCACAGAGGGCGGTGGAGGCTAGTTCATTAAATATATTCAAGAAAGAGTTGGATATATTTCTTGAGGCTAAAGGGATCAAGGGATATGGGGAAAAGGCAGGGACAGGGTACTGAATTTGGATGATCAGCCATGATCACATTGAATGGCAGAGCAGGCTCGAAGGGCCTACTCCTGCTCCTATCTTCTATGTTTCTATGATGGGTTGACAACCAACACCATTATTTGTGAATTTAGAGTCTAGGTATATCAACCAATAATGCATATGGATAAATTAGCTATTAAATACATATACCAGGATAGTGTGGGAATAGTAGTTTATTACTATAAAAAGTACTACCCCCCCCCTCCCCCCGCCATCATTATGCCATTAAAAAAAATGAATTGAAGGTGCTCTACCTCCTGCAATATACAGTATAATTGTTTTTCATGGATTTTTCTTCCATGCAGACCCTGAAACCCACTCTTTCAGCAGTGATAGTACAAGTTACAGTTACCACTAGTGAGCTCTCCATTGAATGACCCAAAATTTCATAAGTGGACCCATCTGGATGCTGATCCAAAGGTGGTCAAGGCAGGAAGAATTAATATTGGCTGGATACCACTGTACACTTAGCCAGTAGTAATTTTTCACAGCTTGGGCTTCCAGATTGGCAGACGTTGAACCGCATTGATCCTGGGTCATTCTCTTGGTGCCGGTACGTACTTACGAACATAACGAAAACTACTGACAAATACTAGCTGGTCCATCGAATCAGTCTTGTTGCAACTAGGCAACATGATGCTCCGTGCTCCCCACCTACCACCAGTCATGCAATCTCCTGCAAAAAAAACAAATTAAAAAAATACCTAGGTCAATTCAGGGGGAAAAGAATACTGGGAAATTCCTCTTCATCAGAACCGCTTGATATCTGGTTTGAAATTAAACCTCCAGGAGGAAGATTAATATCTTTGACTTTTCATTTGAGTGATATGTATTGGGGGAAAGAACACTACACTGCCCTTCACCTTTTGAACTTTAAAATTTGTAGCAGCACCTGCAATCAATGATATGAAACCATTCCATCATGTCGTTGGGCACTTTTTTGTTTAGAAACCGGATATAATATCTTGTACTGCAGTGTACCAAAGGACAGTGTTCCATTGGAACTCCCTATTGTGAGCAGATAACACCAGTCAGTGCACAAAGACAACGGTATTAGCAGACAATTGTCACATTCATGACGTATCCTTTTGTTTTGGTCTCACAAAAAATCTTAAACATTCCACTTGGTGTCTGTGCACAACACATCTTCCACGATCGGCTGTGATGTAATTGTTGTCCCAAAAACTTAGTTTTAGGCAATTATCAGGATGAAATGTGTAATTGATCGAGATTTAATTTGGACATAGGACATCAATACTATAAAAAAAACAAGTTTCTTATTATTTTTGTAAATTTGTTATATAGAGTCAACTTCAGGTGGATGTAAAGGTTCTCATTGCATTACTTGAAGACCAGCGAGCTCACCAGCTGTACCAGCCAGATTTTCTTCCTTGGCCAACAGCACTAAAAGCAGATCAATTGGCTATTCATTTCTTTTGCTGTTTGTGGGATCTAGTTGTGTGCAAATTAGATGTTGTGGTTGCCTACGTAAAAATGATTGCTTCAAAAATAATCCATAGGCTGTGAAGTGCTTTGAGATGTCCTGAGGATGTGATATGATGCTATATAAATGCCAGATCTTTCTGCTTTTGTACCTAAAATGGACACTAACTTCAAGAAAACATGTTCATTGAATGCTTTCCTATTTGTTTACAAACCATCAAATGTTGTCTTTATGTATTGTGTAATTATGGTGAAAATGATGGATGGGTCTTCTGGCCTCTCACTCCCCCAAAAACATTTGCAAAATACTTTCTCATGAAGACAGTACCTGTTTAATGTAGCCCTCTGCCACTTGGCAATCTTATAATATATTGGGTTCAAAGAGCAGTACAGTAGATCATGTGTTTTAATATTTATTGTCACTGCAACTCAAATCTAATAGTGAGAAGCAAGTCATTTTAAAATAATTTTTACTAAGTGAGAATGTTTTCACACGAGAGAAAAATTTGTATTCATATAGCACAATATCATGTTCTTAAAATGTTCCAAAGTGTTTCATGTACAATGACTTGCTTTGATGTAGCATCAATTGTTATGTAAGCAAATGCAGCATACAGCAAGATCCCTCAAACAGCAATTAAGAACAGTGCTAGGTCCCCTGCTTTTTGTGGTATATATCAACGATTTAACCTTCAATGTAGGGTGCATGATTAAGAAGTTTGCAGATGATACAAAAATTGGCTGCGTGGTCGATAGTGGAAAGTGAGATTAGGCTGGATAGCTCTTTTTGGCCAGCACCGACATGATGGGCTGCATGGCCTCCTTCTGTGCCGTAAATTTCTATGATAACATAAGAATTATGAGCAGACGGCCCCTCGAGCCTGCTCCGCCATTCAGTAAGATCATAGCTGATCATCGACCTCAACTCCACTTTCCCGCCCAATCTCCATATCCCTTGATTCCTCTAAAGTCTAAAAATGTGTCTATCTCAGCCTTGAATATACTCAATGACTCAGCATCCACAGCCCTTTTGGTAGAGAATTCCACAGATTCACAACCCTCTTGAGTGAAGAAATTCCTCCTCATTAAGTCTTAAATGGCCAACCCCTTATCCTGAGACCGTGCCCCCTAGTTCTAGACTCTCCAGCCAAGGGAAAAATCCTTTCAGCATCTACCCTGTCAACCCCTTCAGAATCTTATATGTTTCAATGAGATCACCTCTCATTCTACTAAACTCCAGAGAGTATAGGCCAATCTACTCATTCTCTCCTCATAGGACAGCACTCTCATCCCAGGAATCAGTCTAGTAACCTTCGTTGCAACGCTTCTAAGGCAAGTATATCCTTCGTCAGATAAGGAGACCAAAACTGTGCACCGTACTCCAGGTGTGGTCTCACCAAAGCCCTGTACAACTGTAGCAAGAATTCCTTACTCTTGTACGCTAACCCCCTTGCAATAAAGGTCAACATGCCATTTGCCTTCCTAATTGCTTATAGTACCTGCATGCTAACTCTGTGTTTCCTGTATGAGGACACATAAATCTCTCTGAACACCAACATAGTTTCTCACCATTTTAAAAAATATTCTGTTTTTCTATTCTTCCTACCAAAGTGAATAACCTTACATTTCTCCACATTATACTCCATCTGCCACCTTATTGCCCACTCACTTATCCTGTCTATATCTCTTTGCAGGCTCTTTGTGTCCTCCTCACAGCTTACTTTCCCACCTAGCTTTGTATCATCAGCAAACTTGGATACATTGCACTCCGTCCCTTCATTTAAGTCATTAATATAAATTATAAATAGCCGAGGCCCAAGCACTGATCCTTGCAGCATCCCACTAGTTACAGCCTGCCAACCTAAAAATGACCCGTTCATCCCTACTCTCTGTTTTCTGTCCTTTTAATCAATCCTCTATCCATCCATCCATGCTAATATATTACCCCCAACCCCATGAGCCCTCATCTTGCGTAACAACCTTTTATGTGGCACCTTATCGAATGCCTTTTGGAAATCCAAATACACTGGAAATCCAAATACACCACATCCACTGGTTCCCCTTTATCTACCCTGCTAGTTACATCCTCAAAAAACACTTTGTTAAACATGATTTCTCTTTCATAAAAACATGTTGACTCTGCCTAATAATGGATTCCAGCCTTTTCCAGACAACTGATGTCAGGCTAACTGGCCAGTAGTCCCTGTTTCCTCTCCCTCCTTTTTGAATAGTGGGGTTACATTTGCCACCTTTCAATCCACTGGGATCGTTCTAGAATCCAGGGAATTTTGGAAGATCACAACCAATGCATCCACTATCTTTGCTGCCACCTCTTTTAGAGCATTAGGATGTAGACCATCAGGTCCAGGGGATTTGTCGGCTTTTAGTCCCATTAGTTTCTCAAGTACTTTTTCTCTACTGATATTAATTACTTTAAGTTCCTCACTCTCATTAGCCCCTTGGTTCACCACTATTTTGGTGTGCTTTTTGTGTCTTCTACTGTGAAGACAGATACAAAAAATTATAAGTTCTCCTGTCTCAGCCTCTAGGGGACCAATGCTTATTTTTGCTACTCTCTTCCTTCTTACATACTTGTAGAAGCTCTTATAATCTGTTTTTATATATCTTGCTAGTTTACTCTCCCATTTTATCAATTTGTCATCCTTTGTTGGTTTCTGGCGCTTTCCCACTCCTCACGCTTACTACTAAGCAACATTATAAGCCTCTTCTTTTAATGTAATACTATCTTTAACTTCTTTAGTTAGCTACGGATGGATCACTTTTCCTGTGGAGTTTTTATTTCTCAATGGAATGTATATTCTTTGAGAATTTTGGAATATTTCTTCAAATGTTTGCCACTGCTTATCTACTGTCCTGCCTTTTAATCTAATTTCCCAATCTACCTTAGCCAACTCACCCCTCATATCTATAAAATTGGCTTTCTTTAAGTTTAAGACTTGTTTCGGACTTCGAATTTCACCTTGGGTTTCAGAATGAAATACTTATCATATTATGATCACTCTTCCTCAGAAGATCCTTTACTATGAGATTACTAACTCACCCTGTCTCATTACACGCTACAAAATCTAAAATAGCCTGTTCCCTGGTTGGTTCCACGAGGTATTGTTCTATGAAGCTTTCTCTAATGCATTCCATGAACTCATCTTCTAGACTACCTTTGCCAGTTTGATTTGCCCAGTCTATATGAAGATTAAAATCCCTCATAGTTATTGCATTATCTTTGTTATAAGCTCCTATTATTTGTTGACCAATACTCCGTCCAACGGTATAGCTACTGTTAGGGGGCCTATAAACTACTCCCACCAGCGTTTTCTGCCCCTTGTTATTTCTTATCTCCACCCATACTGATTCTACTTCCTGATCTTCCAAGCCAAGATCATTTGTCACTACTGTCCTTAATGTCATCCTTTATTATCAGGGCTACCCACCTCCTTTTCCATTCTGCCTGCCTTTTTGAAATGTCAAGTACCCTGGAATATTTAGTTCCCAACCTTGCAACCACGGCTGTTAGATCAAGCCCATTTATCTCTATTTGTGCCACTAATTTGTCTATTTTGTTATGAATGCTTCATGCATCCAGATAAAGAGCCTTTAATTTTAACTTTTTACCATTGTTCCCTGCTTCCACCTTATTCGCTGATGCACTATTACCCTTAAACTCTCTGTCCCTTCCTGCCACACTCTGCTTATCTTTACCCCATTCACCACACTGGTCCATTGTTTTGACCTTTCTCTTTAGATTTTTAAATTTCCCCTCACCTGATCCCTCCCCCTGCCCTTTTTAGTTTAAAGCTCCATATACAGCCCTAGTTATTCAATTCACCAGGACATGTTCCCAGCTCAGTTTAAGTGGAGCCCGTCCCAATGGAACAGCTCCATCTTTCCCCAGTACTGGTGCCAGTGCCCCATGAATCGAAACCCCTTCCTCCCACATCACTCTTTGAGCCGCACATCTAACACTCTGATTTGCTTGTCCCTATGCCAATTTGCACGTGACTCTGGTAATAATCCAGAGATTATTACCTTTTGAGGTTCAATGTTTTAATTTGGACTCTAGCTTCTCAAACTCTCTCAGCAGAACCTGATTCCTAGTTCTACCAATTCGTTGGTTCCTACATGGACTATGACAACTGGATCCTCCCCCCTCCCAGTTTTTCTCCAGCTGCGAGGAGATATCCTTAACCCTGGCACTGGGCAGGCAACATGGCCTTTGGAACTCCCCGTTGCGGCTGCAGAGTACAGTATCTATGCCCCTGACTATACTGTCCCCCCACCACTACAACATTCCTTTTCACTCCTCCCACTTGAATGGCCTCCGGCCTCCTAAACCACGGTGCCATGGTTAGTTTGCTCATTCCCCCTCCAAGTTCCCCTGCAAGTCGCACATCATTCTGACTTGGAACTATATCGTCGATCCTTCATCGTCGCTGGGTCAAAATCCTGGAACTCCCTACCTAACGGCACTGTTGAAGTACCTTCACCACACGGATTGCAGTGGTTCAAGAAGGCGGCTCACCACCACATTCCCAAGGGCAACTAGGGATGGGTAATAGATGCTGACCTTGCCAGCGATGCCCACACCCCATATACAAATTAAAAAAAAAAAAAAAAAATTGAATGTAAAAACTGAACATGTGGAACAATCATTTATATGTTAGTAGAAGGAGTTTTAGATTTGGGCAACATATTTTTGAAAAATTTTCATTAGAACATTTACAGAAATTTGTTTTTTTGTGAAAAATTTATAAATTATTTTTTGTCCTTCAAATATGAGTATGACCAAGTGCCTATAAAATTCTGAGGTTGCAGAGACAGTTTCAAAGTTTGTGGCGATGGTATTAAAGGGCACTCAAGGTGGTGGGGTTGAGGATTCCTTTGTAACAAATTCCACAGTCATCATTTGTACGGCTCCATACCAAAAGATGGAATTCTCCTCTATTGTTTTCTCCTTTACAGCCACACATTTTAAAGTACCTAGTTCACCTGTCTGGCTATTTTGAACATTTACATAATCTGTTAAATTGTTTCCATGGTGACTGAATCTTTCCATTGTAGCTTACCACCTTCGAAAATATGCAGAAGCTGAAATAGTATGAGTGCTCAGTAACAGTAGATAACACCACTGTATGTATACACATCTGAATTAGAAATTAAAACAGAAAATGCCAGAAATACAGAGCAGTCTGTTAATCTGTTTTTTCTCTTTCAGAGGTTAATAGGATAATTGTCTGATTACACGCTGGTGGCCGGGAAACTCACCCGTTGGCAGCACATAGTAAAAAATTACAGGCAACTTCCTCACTTACCGTGGCTTTTCTCTAACCCAATCCTGGGCCCCTTAACATTCGTCATTGCTCCAGGATCTCTCCAATTTGCCAAATTTCTCCACTCTTTCTCATGGGACTCTGCGTGCTTGCAGACACCAAGGCCGGAATTTTCTGGGGCCCATGTGGGCATGATTGGAGGCGGGTCGGGTGGCAAATTTGAAATATCTTGCAGCAGGTCGGGAACCCGCCTCCACACGCCTTTCCCTCGGGCACATTTGCCAGCACGGCAAGCTAATTTAAATCATTATTAGGTACTTGTCAGACCCATAAGCGCCTTTTTACCCCTAGCTTTAAATTTCACTGGATAACCACGGGAATCACACAGCTCGGAACCACATCTGTGAACCTGAGGCGGAAGTTGAGTGGCCATTGATCCAGCTGATAAGTGCACAGCATGAAAAGTACAATAAAAACACCAACCTCGCAGCTAATCACTTTCATGAGGCAGATGCTGTTGCTGACTGCAGTGCCAGCACAGATTTAGCTTTCTTGAGGTTGCAAGCGTTTCCAGCAATGTCCACATCCGTTATCACCTCATTGGTAGAACCTATCACGCCATTGACATTGCTTCTCTCATCTCTACTTGACCTGCCATCTATTCCATCAGCATGAGTGCCATTTATACTGTCACGCCTTGGTCCTCAGAATCAGACCATGATGAGCCCCAACACCAGCAGCACCAACAACAACGCCACCAACCTTCTCAACCACCTGATGCTCCACAGGACAGAGGGCATCAGTGCAGGGCTGCACCGTGCCAGAGGCGATACCCCCAACACAGGATATACAGGTGGTCTGCTGCGCCCTGCACAACATAGTGCAGCAGCGAGGATTAGCACTGCATGAGGAGCAAGGCACTGAGCGCACAGCCTCTTCAGAGGAGCAGGAGAAGCAGCAGCGGGAAGTTGAGGAGGAGGAGGAGCCTGTGGTCTAGATCCCACCAGCACCCGAGCACATTACTGCCCGGGAGGCCAGGGATGGACTCGTCGTAGCCAGATTTACTTAACTTTACGCAGTACACCCATATGGCTGCCACATGCTGCGCCAGGTTGGCACCACCCCACAGCAACACCATAAAGCATCCCTACAATGACCAAGCCATTCCTTTCACACTGACCACCATTGCTGGAGGTAACATTATGTCTCACCAACTCACTAAGCCACTTCCAAAGGTGCACACAAATTTGTCCACAACTGGAAAGTGGTGGGGGGGGAAAAAGCTTTTTATCTGTGACATCACAGTAATGGAAACTTTACAGAAACATTTAATATAACATCCAAATGGCTACCTTTGTGAATCTACTTGTGTGTCATCTTTCTCTTGCATGTGCTTCTACGAGATGCTATTCCTGTGGCTTCAGCAGAGGTAGAGGCAGCCTGCTCACTTTCCTGCTGCGACTTCACAGACCCCTTTGGCAGACGTCATCTGGGTTTTGGAGCCTGTGATGGCCCCGCCAAAGTCTGCTCCTCCTGCGACTCTGCAGGGGCAGACTCAGCCATTGTGATCCGAGGAGGCATCTGGGGTTCTGACTCATGGGGTAGCAATGGGGGAGAAGTGTGAGCACCTTGAGAGGAGCCCCCACTTGTCCCCTCACGGCATCATCCCTCTCATGGGCCACCCACACTTCCCTTCTAGCAAGGAGCTGGAGAGCGCCTTGCTACACACCATTTAATAGAGCCGGATAATGCACACAGCAGCCTTAATAGGCCTCATTAATGGAAAGTCGATCTCCGGAGGACCCAGGTCTTCACTGACATCCCTCCAAGAGAGGATGTCTATAAGCCTCTGCCATCTATTCTGCATAGAGACCATGTGCTCCTCTGAGTGGCGCATAAGCTGCTCTATGCAGGTGGCCATCCTATCCATGGAAGAGCCTACAGTTACCATCGCCTGCGACAAAGTGGTGCTCATGTTGGAGATGGACTCCTCCATTCTCTGGACATTTGCAGATATCGCGGCCGCAAAACCTGTCAAAGCCTCCTGCACATCTTGCTGCACCTCCAGGATCGCTCTCTTTCTGGATGGCCCCCGAGACTGAGTGCCTGCATGCAGCTGAGCAGAGCTGGGAGCGTCCTGCACCCTCCGACGAGGAGTCGCCACTGCTGTCCCTGTCTCCACCATCTGCTCTTGCTCACTTGTGACATCTAAGACAGGTGACAACACTACTCTATCTCGCGTGGGACCCACCGAGGTGTGTGTATCTGCGCTGGTGCTGGGTGCGCTCATGTCTGGTGATACTGTGCCCTCAAAGGCTGGAGGCTCCTCTGAGGAGTCATCTTCCTCTTCCTCCTGGACAGTGGAGGGGGGCGGGGCTGGGGGGTGTGAGGGGCAGGGCTCTTGATGGACCTGTGGGAGAGTAAAGAGATGAGTTAGATATGTCATATGAATAATGGGTACAGAAATCATTATGCACATTATGAACATTCACTGGCTGCTGACATCAATCCCCATATGAGTGACTGCTGTATGCCATGTAGCTGTATGATATGTAATTCTGTCACCAGGTTGTTGAGATGTTCCCCTCTCCGTATCCCACCTCCAACTGCTCGGCGACTCCAGAGACTTCCGAGGCAGCCTCCTCTGCTGATAAGGTGGCCAATGATGGAGGGCCACCTCTGGTTCGCTCTCTCTCCCTTTTATTGTGGGCTCTCTTTTCCTGCAAGGAGGGAAAGAAGAGAAGGTTGAATCAGAGTGATGGAATGAGTGTAAGGAATGAATGGGTTGCATCTGTAGAGGCTGACTATGATGGAGTGGGGTGGCAATGCCAAGTGGCCTCCTTGTGTGTTAGTTGGTATGATTGCATTAGGATGAGGGTGTGTGTGAAGGGTGGCTAGTCAGATGGGGATGTGATAATGTAGATAGAGAGAGGGATGGGTGGGCGACAAGGTATGTTGGTGTGAGTAAGGATGTGCAGGAGCAGGGTTGGGAAGGCAGAGTGATGGGTATGTGATGAGAGGCGCAGCAGGATGAAGTTGAGTGTGGCTTTCCACTCGCCTGTCCAGATCTAATGAGATCATTGAAGCGTTTCCTGCACTGCACCCAGGTCCTCCTGAACACATCCCTGCTGTTGACCTCCTCTGCTATTTGGAGCCAGGCTCTTTCGATCTCCTGGGGAGGTATCTTCCACCCATTAGAAGGGACGAGGACCTCCCTGTGTGCTCTCACTCCTTCCACATGCATATGGAGGGAGTCATTGGAGAACGTGGGAGCAGCCCTCTGTCTCAGTGCAGGCATGTTTGGCACTCTTTGCAGCAGTCCAGTTATGCAGTGTGCAACCTACACTATCCTAGATGAACCTTCAAATGCAATGTGGCCATGGCCCCATTAAATACAGGAAACTCTTTTTTTTATCCGGGACCGGCGTGGTGCCGGTTTATCAAAAAGTCCGGATTACAGAGAGGTATAGTTAAACGGTACGAGAGCTCCGTACACAGCAACAAATCCAGGCTTCCCTGTTGCTTAGCAACAAGTGCAGGAACCTGGGCCACAGATCAAGCGTCCCTGTTGTTTAGCATCAAGTGCAGGAACCCCGATTACACAGCCACAGATCCAGGAACGGCCACTAATATGAAGTAAAACTTACCTGAACCTACTCCTGAATGTTGCCGGTTAACAGAGATTTCCGGTTATTTAGGTGCCGGTAAATCGAGAGTTTCCAGTATCCCAGCTGACAACGCATCACCGCTGATGTCATCAGATCTGCACCATTTAATAGAGCCGGATAATGCGCAGGGCAGCCTTAATAGGCCTCATTAACGGAAAGTCAATCTCAGGAGTGGCATGGTATGAAGAATGGGGTCGCGACCCGCCATGGCGACCGCCCTCACCCGACCCACCCAGGTACGGAAAATTCCGGCCCAAATCTCTCCAACCCTCTTCACGGGCCCTGCCCTGTTCTGCAGACTCTCGATTTCTCTGATCTGTCTCTAACCCTGGACTGATTACCTCTGCTCAACCAGCCCTACTCTTTGGATGTCTTTCTGTGCCTAACTCTCTCTCTTCTCCATGTTATTTAATGTTCTCCTATTTATCCACTCATGTGCACACATTGGCTGCTACCCCAAATCCCTTCCTTCTCTATGGTCCACCTCCCAGCCCTGCTTTGCTCTGTCTTCCTATAACATTAATCTCTGCCTCTGCTTTCTATTACTGCCTTTCTCCGCTTCTTTTGTTACCTTTTTGTTTCAGCAATATGCCCCTCCTGGCTCTTCTTTAACCTGATTCTACTCTCCACATAACCTGTTCTCTTGCCAATGTCCCACTTGAACCTCATCTTGACAAGTCATAGCATTACAGAGGATAAACGGCACAAACAGGCCATTCAGCCCAACCAGTCCACGCCGGCGTTTATGCTCCACATGAGCCTCCTCCTGTCTTTCCTCATCTAAATCAATCAGCCTAACCCTCTATTCCCTTTTCCCTCATATGCTTGTCTAGCCTCCCCTTAAATGCATCTATACTATTCGCTTCAACCACTCCCTGTGGTAAACATAGAAACATAGAAGATAGGAGCAGGAGTAGGCCCTTCGAGCCTGCTCCGCCATTCAATGTGATCATGGCTGATCATCCAAATTCTGTACCCTGTCCCTGCCTTTTCCCCATATCCCTTGATCCCTTTAGCCTCAAGAAATATATCCAACTCTTTCTTGAATATATTTAATGAACTGGCCTCCACCGCCCTCTGTGGCAGAGAATTCCACAGGTTCACCACTCTCTGGGTGAAGAAATTCCTCCTCATTTCAGTCCTAAATGGCTTACCCCTTATCCTTAGACTATGACCCCTGGTTCTGGACTCCCCGGCCATCAGAAACATCCTTCCTGCATCTAGTCTGTCCAGACCTGACAGAAATTTATAGGTTTCGATGAGATCCCCGCTCAATCTTCAAAACTCCAGTGAGTATAAGCCCAATCGACACAATCTCTCCTCATACGTCATTCCTGCCATCCCAGGTATCAGCCTGGTGAATCTTCGCTGCACTCCCTCCATGGCAAGAACGTCCTTCCTCAGGTAAGGTGACCAAAACTGCACACAATACTCAAGGTGCGGTCTCACCAAGGCCCTGTACAACTGTAGCAAGACATCCTTGTTCCTGCACTCGAACCCTCTTGCTACAAAGGCCAACATACCATTTGCCTTCTTAACCGCCTGCTGCACCTGCATGCTTACCTTCAGCGACTGGTGCACAAGGACACCCAGGTCCAAAGATGTGTGGGTTAGGTTGATTGGCCATCATAAAAATTGGCCCTTAGTGTTAGGGGGGATTAAATATGTGGGGTTACGGGGATAGGGCTTGGGTGGGATGGCTGTCGGTGTAGGGACCGGGTGCTAGGGTTTGGATGATCAGCCATGATCTCGTTGAATGGCGGAGCAGGCTCGAAGGGCCGAATGGCCTACTCCTGCTCCTATCTTCTATGTTTCTATGTTTCCCCTTCTCCCAATCTATTGCCATTCAAATAATAATCTGCCTTCCTGTTTTTGCCACCAAAGTGGATAACCTCACATTTATCCACATTATAGTGCATTTGCCATGTTTCTGCCCAATCACCCAACCTGTCCAAATCGTACTGGAGTTTCCCGACATCCTCCTCGCAGCTTACCCTCCCGCCCAGCTTTGTGTCGTCTGCAAATTTGGAGATATTACATCCAATTCCCTCGTCCAGATCATTAATATATATTGTGAACAGCTGGGGTCTTAGGACCGATCCTTGCGGTACCCCACTAGTCACTGCCTGCCACTCGGAAAACGACCCGTTTATTCCAACTCTTTTTGCTTTCTGTCCGCCAACCAGTTCTCTATCCAAGTCAATACCTTGTCCCCAATCCCATGTGCCTTAATTTTGCACGCTAATCTCTTATGTGGGACCTTATCGAAAGCCTTCTGAAAGTCCAAATACACCACATCCACTGGTTCTCCCTTATCTATTTTACCAGTTACATCCTCAAAAAATTCCAGTAGATTAGTCAAGCATGATTTACCTTTTGTATATCCATGTTCCACATTCTCGCCACTCTTTGGGTAAAGAAGTTTCTTCTGAATTCCCTATTGGATTTCTGGTGACTATCTTATATTGATGGCCTCTAGTTATGCTCTTCCCCACAGTGGAAACATTCTCTCTGTATCTACTCTATCAAAACCTTTCATAATTTTAAAGACCTCTATTAGGCCACCCCTCGGCCTTTTTTCAAGAGAAAAGAGACCCAGCCTGTTCCTCCTTTCCATATATGTATACCCTTGCATTTCTGGTATCATCCTTGTAAATCTTCTCTGCACCCTCTCTTGTGTCTCTATATCCTTTTTATAATATAGCGACCAGAACTGTACACAAAGTGTGGTCTAACCAAGGTTCGATACAGGTTCAGCATAACTTACCTACTTTTCAATTTTATAACTCTAGAAGTAAACCCCAGTGCTTGGTTTGCTTTCTTTATGGCCTTGCTTACCTGTGTATTTGTACTCCGAGATCCCTTTGTTCCTCTACCCCACCTAGACTCGTGCCCTCCAAGTGATAAGTGGCCTCCCCATTCTTCCTACCAAAATGTAATATCTCACATTTATCTGTGTTGAACTTCATTTGCCAATTATATGCCCATTCTGCAAATTTATTAATGTCTTCCTGTAACTTGTTGCAGTCCTCCTCAGTATTGACTATCCCCCCTCCCCTAATTTGGTGTCATCTGCAAATTTAGAAATTGTGTTTTTGATTCCAAACTCTAAATCGTTAATGTAAATTGTGAACAGCAGTGATCCCAGCACTGATCCTGGTGGAACATCACTAACCACCTTCTGCCATGCTGAATAGCTACCTTTTACTCCTACTCTTTGTTGCAGACGACACAAAGCTGGATGGGCATGTGTGCTGTGAGGAGGATGCAGAGAAACTGCAGTATGATTTGGACAGGTTGGGTGATTGGGCAGTTGCATAGCAGATGCAGTATAATGTGGATAAATGCGAGGTTATCCACTTTGGTGGCAAAAACAGGAAGACAGATTATTATCTGAACGGCAATAGATTAGGAAAAGGGGAAGTGCAACGAGACCTGGGTGTCCTTGTGCACCAGTCGCTGAAAGTAAGCATGCAGGTGCAAATGGTATGTTGGCCTTCATAGCGAGAGGATTCGAGTACAGGAGCAAGGATGTCTTGCTGCAGTTGTACAGGGCCTTGGTGAAACCACACCTTGAGTATTGTGTGCAGTTCTGTTCGCCTTATCTGAGGAAGGATGTTCTTGCCATGGAGGGAGTGCAGCGAAGGTTCACCAGACTGATACCTTGGATGGCAGGAGTGACGTATGAAGAGAGATTGAGTCGATTAGGCTTATATTCGCTAGAGTTTAGAAGAATGAGAAGGGATCTCATTGAAACTTATAATATTATAACAGGACTAGACAGACTAGATGCAGTAAGAATGTTCCCGATAGCGGGAGAGTCCAGAACCAAGGGTTACAGTCTAAGGATAAGGGGTAAGCCATTTAGGATTGAGATGAGGAGGAATTTCTTCACCCAGAGAGTGGTGAACCTGTGGAATTCTATACCACAGAAGGCAGTTGAGGCCAACTTATTAAATATATTCAAGGAGTTAGATATATTTCTTAAGGCTAAAGGGATCAAGGGATATGGGGAGAAAGCAAGGACAGGGTACTGAATTTGGATGATCAGCCATGATCTCATTAAATGGCGGAACAGGCTCGAGGGGCTGAATGGCCTGCTCCTATCTTCTGTGTTTCTCTCTGCTTTCTGTTCTGAAGCCAGACAACAATCCATTTTGCTACTTGTACCCTGACTCTGCATTCTCTGACCTTTTCATCAGTCTATTATGGGGTACCTTATCGAAGGCCTTTTGGAAATCCAGGTAAACTCCATCTACTGCATTACCATTGTCAACTCTCTCTGTTACCTCTTCAAAAAATTCAGTAAGGTTGGTCAAACAACACTTTCCCTTTTGAAATCCATGCTGACTATTCATTCTTATATTTTTGGTTTCTAGATGTTCTTCTATTTTCGCCTTCAGTAGCGATTCCATTATTTTTCCTACCACCGATGTTAAGCTGACTGGTCTATAATTTCCTGGACAGGTTCTATCCCCCTTCTTAAATATTAGTACTATACCTTTTTCTAACAAACTATTAAATATGTGTAGTAATGCCTCTGCTATCTCTTCCCTAGATTCTTTTAAAATGCGTGGATGCAATCCATCCGGACCAGGGGTTTTATCCTCTGAGTTTGATTAATTTATTTAATATAGCCCCTTTCTTATTTTAAATGCACTAACCTCAACATCCAATGTCATGTCCACCTGTTCTATCTCCCTTGTAAATACTGAAGAAAAATAATTATTTAATATTTCTGCCATCTCTCTATTGTTACCTGTAGTATTATCCTGACTATCCCTTAATGGCCCTATTCCCATCCCAACCTTCCATTTTTTATTGATGTGCCTATAAAATATTTTATTATTTTGTTTTATGTTCCTTGATAATTTAATTTCATAGTTCTTCTTTGCATCCCTAATTTTTTTTGACTTCTCTCCTAATCTTTTCGTATTCTCTCATCATGCACTCCCCTGCTGTCTATGTACTTAATATATGCCTCTTTCCCTGTCCTCAGTTGTTCCCTTATGGCTTTATTCATCCATGGAGTCTCATTAGTGTTTAGTTTGTTCTGTCCTTTTAGTGGAATATATTTTATTGCACTCCATTTTAAATGGTTCCTATTGCTGTTCTACGTTGTTGTTTGCTAATATTGTTGCCCATTTTTCCCCCCAAGTTCTATTCTCAGCTCCTCAAAATCAGCTTTTCTCCAATCTATTAACCTGTTTTTTGTCATACTTATGTCCTTCTCAATTATCATCTTAAAGCGTATTATATTATGGTCACTATTACCTATATGTTCCCCATCCTTTACTTCTCTTATTTGCTTTGTTTCTTTCCCCATTACGAGATCCAATAGTGAATCCTCCCTTGTTGGGCTTTTTACATATTGGGTTAGAAAGGAGTCCTGTACACATTGTAGGAACTCCATTCCCTTATCCCCTTTATCTACCTCTTCTGTCCAATTAATATCGGCGTAGTTGAATTCCCCATGATTATTATTCTATGTTTTTTACTCATTTCCCTAATTTGTCTGCGTATTTCTTCCTCCGCCACCCTTCCACTATTAGGTGGTCTGTAAACATTAGAAATAGGAGCAGAAGGAGGCTGTATGGCCCCTCGAGCCTGCTCTGCCATTCAATAAGATCATGGCTGATCTGATCTTGGCCTCAGCTCCACTTTTCTGCCTGTTCCCCATAACCCTTGACTCACCTGTAGCTCAAATATCTGTCTATCTCTGTCTTGAATATATTGACTCAGCCTCCACATCTCTCTGGGGTAGAGAATTCCAAAGATTCACAACCCTCTGAGAGAAGAAATTCCTCCTCATCTCCATCTTAAATGGGCGACCCCTTATCCTGAAACTATGCCCCTTGGTTCTAGATGCCCCCATGAGGGGAAACATCCTCTCAGCATCCACCCTGTCAAGCCCCCTCCAAATCTTATAACCTCTCATTCTTCTAAACTCCAATGAGTATAGGCCCAACCTGTTCAACCTTTCATCTCCGGAATCAACCTAGTGAACCTTCTTTGAACTGCCTCCAATGCAAGCATATCCCTCCTTCAATAAGGAGACAGCAAGACTTCCTTACTTTTATACTCCATCCCCCTTGCAATAAAGGCCAACATTCCATTTGCCTTCCTAATTATTGCTGTACCTGCATGTGAACTTTTTTGTGTTCCATGTACGAGGACACCCAGATCCTTCTGTACCGCAGCATTCTGTAGTCTCTCTCCATTTAAATAATATTTTGCTTTTCTATTCCTACCAAAGTGGATAACCTCACATTTTCCCACATTGTACTCCATCTGCCAAATTTTTGCCCACTCCTTTAACCTATCTATATCCCTTTGCAGACTCTTTGTGTCCTCCTCACAACTTGCTTTCTCACCCATCTTTGTATCGTCAGCAAATTTGGCTACAGTACACTCGGTCCCTTCATCCAAGTCATTAATATAGATTGTAAATAGTTGAGTCCCCAGGACTTATCCCTGTGGCACCCCACTAGTTACAGTTTGCCAACCTGAAAATGACCCATTTATCCTGACTCTCTGTTTTCTGTTAGTTTTCATACAATCAGGCAGAGTCAACATGGTTTTATTATGATTTTCTAAATGTCCTGCTACTACTCCCTTAATAATGGATTCCAGCATTTTCCCAATGACTGATGTTAGGCTATCTGGCCTATAGTTTCCTGCTTTCTGTCTCCCTCCTTTCTTGAATAGAAGCGTTAGATTCGTGGTTTTCCAATCCGCTGGGACCTTTCCAGAATCTAGGGAATTTTGGAAGATTACAACCAATGCATCCACTATCTCTGCAGCCACTTCTTTTAAGATCCTAGGATGCAGGCCATCACATCCAGGGGACTTGTCAGCTTTCAGTCCCATTAGTTTGCCTAGTACTTTTTCTCTAGTGATAGTGATTGTTTTAAGTTCCTCTCTCCCTTTTGCTCCTTGATTATCTACTATTATTAGGATGGTTTTAGTGTCTTGTACCGTGAAGACAGATACAAAATATTTGTTCAACGTCTCTGCCATTTCCTTGTTTCCCATTATTAATTCCCCAGTCTCATCCGCTAAGGGTCCAACGTTTACTTTAGCTACTCTCTTCCTTTTTATATACTTGTAGAAGCTTTTACTGTCTGTTTTTATATTTCTTGCTAGTTTACGCTCTAAATCTATTAGACTACGCCTATTATTGTGATTGATCCTTTATTATCTTTCATCTCTATCCATATGGATTCTATTTTAGGCTTGCTGATATTGGCGTCACATTTTTCTACTGCCATTATGTTATCCCTCATAAGTACAGCTACTCCACCTGCCCTTTTTCCCTCCCTATCTTTTCTAAATATGTTATACCCTGCAATGTTTAATTCCCAGTCCTGATTTTTCTGTAGCCATGTCTCAGTAATCCCTACTATGTCTGGTTCCTCGCAATGTATGATTGCCTCCAGCACCCCTGTTTTATTAGAGACACTGTGCATTGCTGTACAGACAGTTTAACTCATTTTTAATAGAATTTCCTCTCTATGTTTAACCATCTTTTTAGACTTCTGTTCTATAACTCTCTCTATTCCCTTGCCATGAATGTCCTCCCTTACTTTATTCATACTATGCTCTCTTTTCCTGTTTTGTTTATATTTAGGCCGGTTACATTTCTTGTAGATCCCTTCCCCCCCCCCATCTGACTAGTTTAAAGCCTTTGCCACTTCCCTATTTAACCTTTCTGCTAGGACACGGGTCCCATCCTGTTTAAAGGTGGAGTCCGTCCCATCGGTATAACTCCTTCCTAACCCAGAACTGATGCCAGTGTCCTATGAAAAACAACCCCTCTTTCCCACACCAGCCCTTTAGCCACGTGTTAATTCTACTGATCTGTCTGCTTCTATGCCAGTTTGCACGTGGCTCGGGCAATAATCTAGGGATTATTACCTTCGAGGTTCTGCTTTTTAATTTAGATCGTAACTCCTGACGCTTTTTCGGCAGGACCTCCTCCGTGTTCCTACCTATGTTGTTTGTTCCAACATGGACCATGACAACTGGATTTCCACCCTCCCTTTCCAAGTTCCTCTCCAGCCACCGTGAGATATCCCTTACCCTGGCACCAGATAGGCAACACACCTTTTGGGATTCTCATTCTTGGCTGCAGAGGACGCTATCTATCCCTATAATTATAGAGTCCCCTATCACTACCGCATTTCTATTCTGCTCTGCCCCTCCCCCCCCCACCCCCTCTTGGACAGCCTTCTGAGCCACGGTGCATTGGTCTGCGTTGTGGCTGTCCTCCCTGCAGTCTTTCTCCTTGTCCTCACAGGTAGCAAGTACATCATACCTGTTGGACAGGATGTGTGTCTGCGGGACCCCCTTCTCATCCTCTCCTAAATCCCCGCTACCCGTCTCCTTAACAGTCACACCCTCCCATTCCTGAACCTGTGCTTTCCTCTGGGGTGTGACTGTATTCTGGATAAAGCTGTCCAGAAATTCTGCCCCCCCCCCCGCCTTATGTGTTGGAGTGTCTCCAACTCTCATTCCAGCTCAATGACCCTGAGCCGAAAAGATTCGAGATGGAGACATCTGCACAAGCTCCCTCATACTGCAGTCCAGACATACAAATGTCCTGTCATATCTTAGTCTAGCCTTATTTTATTTATTTAATTAGCTAAAGTCTTTAATCGACGATTATACATAGTTATATTAATTAGTTGAACTAGTTAAGCTATAAATTTAATACAGTGATATAGTTTCCTGCTCCTAGTTTAAACCACTGTCCTAGGTTAGAGAGAAAAAAAAACGTAATACTCGCCAACCAATCACTTACCTGCTGTAATAAAAACACAAAATGCTGGAAATACTCACCAGGTCAGGCAGCATCTGTGGAGAGAGAAACAGAATTAACGTTTCAGGTCGATGACCCTTCGTCAGAACTGGAAAAAGCTGGAGATGGAACAGGTTTTCAAGCAAGTGTAGGGGCAGGGAAAGGGGGGAGGGGAGGAAAGAACAAAAGGGAAGGTCTGTGATAGGCTGGAAGGCAGGAGAGATTAAGAGACAAAAGGGATGATGGTGCAAGCCAAAAGGAGATGGTAATGGGACAAGTTAAGAAACAAAAGATGGCTCTAGATGAAGTATAAATGGCGATAGCAGAATAAAAGACAGCTGCCAAGCGAGAGAGAAAAAAAATGGAAAAAAAGATAGGGGCAGAGGTTATGGTCTGAAATTGTTGAAGTCGATGTTGAGTCCAGAAGGTTGTAAAGTGCCTAATCGAAAGATGGGGTGCTGTTCCTCGAGCTTATGTTGAGCTTCATTGGAACAGTGTAAGAGGTCGAGGACGGTGAGGTCTTGTAGAATTTGCAAAATTGATATTGTAATAATAAGGGTCGAATGGCAGAAGAGGCCATGATTTTAAAGACTGTTTTAAAAGAAGCCCAGGAAAAAGGGGCATTCAAAATGGCCACCAGACCCCGTGACCAACTTATTGGGACACTTTAAAATGGTTCCTGCAGTCCTCAGACAGCTTTGTGGATTCAACCCACAGTAGGTTCTGGAAGCCATTTCTGAGATAACAAAACCAGACTTTAACTTATGTAAATATAGAGTGGATGCAGATCCAGTCAAGATCGGCCTGTAGATAAAGGCCATCTAAATGTTTACCCAGACAAAAGGGAACAGTTTCATATTCATGAGAAGAGCATCAAGGACCTGTTAAGGACATCACCAGGACATTAAAAACAATGAAGGTCATTCCAGACCAGAGATGGCCCTTTACCGGCCATCCCAAAGTATTTTAAAATATAATAACTACCCCGTTGTGCTCCCAGCCCGCCAAAATTAAAACAAAAGACTAACCTGATTTGGCGCGAGATAAGGGCTTCTGATGAGAAGTATATCTGGAGAACCTGGGGGTAGCAAAAGACAGTCATCGTGGTGCTACCATCGTATCGGTGGCATCATCACTAGAAGGAGAAGAAGACGGTTTGAGCCAGCGTCCCACCCCGGGTAAAACATCGGGAGATCATCGACCAACCCCGGGCCGTTGACCCACTCCGGCTCGGGAGAAGAGACAACGAAAAACTGAAGAAACCTATATGAAAGCCAGCCCGAGGCTCCTCTGACAGGGGTCGAGCAGACTATCCTCGACTCTGCCGACATCCAGGCCCGCCAGTGTCCAGCCTGTCCGTGACCTTCACCTCGAGAGAGAGAGAGAGAGAGAGAGAGAGATGTGGCGCAGCTCGCTGGGGCTCCACTAATCACGTGGAGACAGGACGCCTGAAAGGATCAAAACATAAGACTTCAAAATTCTATACTTTTCCCATTGGACTGGTGAGCATGTTTCTGGCCCTTCATAATCGGATCTAGATAGGTTAAAAGGGGGTGGTCCTTTTGGGTATAATTAACATGAGTTGTCCCTCGATGTTCCGTGTGTTTCCCCATTTCATGATGACTTCTGTAAAGTATAATATGCCTGTATCTATTTTAGCTAGTATTGTATTGTTATGATTTGTTTTTCCCTCCCATGTATCCTCTTATTTGCTTGCATTTGATTTGTTTTTCCTTATGCAATAAAATTCCATTTTGATTCATTAAACTTGGTCTACAAGAGTCTTCTCTGCATTGTAGTTCCTGCACCTAAGTCCAGTGTCGAGAATCTAAGGGGTGAGTGGGTCGAACCACTCAAGGTTTTACTGTGCAAAAGAGAGAGAGAGGCCTCTGGCGAGAGAAACCTCTGCAACCTCGGAGAGAAAACCCCTTGCAGTCTGAGTGGGAGTGGAGTGGAAAATGAAAGTGACAGGCGACCGGAAGCTTGGGGTCACCCTTGCGGACTGAACTTAACTGCTGTCCTGTGACGTCACACTTTGTTTTGGAAATTGTGGAAGGTTTGGCCGCTGCTGGTGTCTCCGATTAGGTCCTCGGCCCCCTTCTGCTCTAGCCTTGCTAAATCTCCGCAGTACCCATTGTGGCATCAGTTTCTGGTTCTCCCAGATTAACAACGCCAATTGTCTCACTCCCCATACATGGCAATCATTTCACTCGGTGCATTCCTGGGCATTAATTTTGCTGCCATCCTCCACAGCAATTTTCATCCATAGAAACATAGAAGATAGGAGCAGGAGTAGGCCCTTCGAGCCTGCTCCGCCATTCAGTGAGATCATGGCTGATCATCCAAATTCAGTACCCTGTCCTTGCCTTCTCCCCATATCCCTTGATCCCTTTAGCCTTAAGAAATATATCCAACTCTTTCTTGAATATATTTAATGAACTGGCCTCCACCGCCCTCTGTGGCAGAGAATTCCACAGGTTCACCACTCTGGGTGAAGAAATTCCTCCTCATTTCAGTCCTAAATGGCTTACCCCTTAATCTTAGACTATGACCCCCTGGTTCTGGACTCCCCGGCCATCAAAAACATCCTTCCTGCATCTAGTCTGTCCAGGCCTGACAGAATGTTATAAGTTTCGATGAGATCCCCTCTCAATCTTCTAAACTCCAGTGAGTATAAGCCCAATCGACACAATCTCTCCTCATACGTCATTCCTGCCATCCCAGGTATCAGCCTGGTAAATCTTCGCTGCACTCCTTCCATGGCAAGAACGTCCTTCCTCAGAAAAGGCGACCAAAACTGCACACAATACTCAAGGTGTGGTCTCACCAAGGCCCTGTACAACTGTAGCAAGACATCCTTGTTCCTGTACTCGAACCCTCTTGCTACGAAGGCCAACATACCATTTGCCTTCTTAACCGCCTGCTGCACCTGCATGCTTACCTTCAGCGACTGGTGCACAAGAACACCCAGGTCTCTTTGCACTTCCCCTTCTCCCAATCTATTGCCATTCAAATAATAATCTGCCTTCCTGTTTTTGCCACCAAAGTGGATAACCTCACATTTATCCACATTATAGTGCATTTGCCATGTTTCTGCCCAATCACCCAACCTGTCCAAATCGTACTGGAGTTTCACGACATCCTCCTCACAGCTTACCCTCCCACCCAGCTTTGTGTCGTCTGCAAATTTGGAGATATTACATCCAATTCCCTCGTCCAGATCATTAATATATATTGTGAACAGCTGGGGTCCTAGGACCGATACTTGCGGTACCCCACTAGTCACTGCCTGCCACTCGGAAAACGACCCGTTTATTCCAACTCTTTGCTTTCTGTCCGCCAACCAGTTCTCTATCCAAGTCAATACCTTGCCCCCAATCCCATGTGCCTTAATTTTGCACGCTAATCTCTTATGTGGGACCTTATCGAAAGCCTTCTGAAAGTCCAAATACACCACATCCACTGGTTCTCCCTTATCTATTTTACCAGTTACATCCTCAAAAAATTCCAGTAGATTAGTCAAGCATGATTTACCTTTTGTAAATCCATGTTGACTTTGTCCGATCCTGTCACTGCTTTCCAAGTGTTCTGCTATTATACCTTTTATAATAGACTCTAGCATTTTCCCCACTACCGATGTCAGGCTTACCGGTCTATAATTCCCTGCTTTTTCTCTACCACCTTTTTTGAATAGTGGGGTAACATTAGCTACCCTCCAATCCATGGGTACTGTTCCAGAGTCTATTCGGTTCTGGAAGATGCATCTACTATTTCTAGGGCCACTTCCTTAAGTACCCTGGGATGTAGATTATCAGGCCCTGGGGATTTATCGGCCTTCAGACCCATCAATTTTCCGAACACCATTTCCCTACAAATACTGATTTCTTTCAGTTCCACCCTTTCATCAGTCCCTATGTTCCCCGGCATCTCTGGGAGGTTATTTGTGTCCTCCTTTGTGAAGACAGAACCAAAGTATGAATTTAGTTGGTCTGCCATTTCTTTGTTTCCCATTATAAATTCCCCTGATTCTGACTGCAAGGGACCTACGCTTGACTTCACCAATCTTTTTCTCTTCACATATCTATAAAAGCTTTTACAGTCAGTTTTTATGTTCCCTGGTAGCTTACTCTTATATTCTATTTTCCCTTTCTTAATTAATCCCTTTGTCCTCCTTTGTTGAATCCTAAACTGCTCCCAATCCTCAGGATTATTGCTTTTTCTGGCCAATTTATCTGTCCTCTCCTTGGATCTTATGCTATCCCTAATTTCCCTTGTTAGCCACAGTTGAGTCACCTTTTTTGTTTTACTTTTATGCCAAACTGCGATGAACAAATTCTGTAGCTCATCCATTCGGTCTTTGAATGTTTGCCATTGCCTATCCACCGTCAACCCTTTGAGTGCCATTCCCCAATCAATCCTACCCAACTCGCTCCTCAGACCATCGTAGTTTCCTTTGTTTAAATTGAGGACCCTAGTCTCTGAGTCAACTACTTCATTCTCCATCTTAATGAAGAATTCGATCATATTATGATCGCTCCGACCCAAGGGGCCTCGTACAACAAGATTGCTAATTAATCCTTTCTCATTACATAATACCCAGTCTAAGATGGCCTGATCTCTGGTTGGTTCCTCGACATATTGGTCCAGGAAGTCATCCCATAAACACACTAGGAATTCCTCCTCCACAGTATTGTTACTAATTTGGTTGGCCCAATCTATATGTAGATTAAAGTCACCCATGATGACTGCTGTGCCCTTATTGCACGCTTCTTTAATTTCTCTTTTAATGCCATCCCCAACCTCCGCTTTACTGTTTGGAGGTCTATATACCACTCCCACTAATTTTCCCCTTAGTATTTCTCAATTCTATCCATACAGGTTCCACATCATCAGAGCTAATATCCTTCATTACAATTGTATTAATCCTTTCTTTAACCAGTAATGCTACCCCACCTCCCTTTCCTTTTTGCCTATCTTTCCTGAATATCGAATACCCCTGGATGTTGAGTTCCCAGTCTTGGCCATCCTTGAGCCACGTTTCCGTAATCCCAACCAAATCATATTCGTTTACCTCTATTTGCGCAGCCAATTCGTCCACCTTATTACAAATGCTCCTCGCATTAAGACACAAAGCCTTCAGGCTTGTTTTTTTAACGCTCTTAGACCTATTAGAATTATTATTTACTGTGGCCATGTTTGATTTAAACTGTTGATTTCTCTGCCACTTTTGTTTTTCTCCTTCCTATCTTTTGCTTTTATCCCTGTTTCCCTTTCCTCTGTCTCCCTGCTCAGGTTCCCAACCCCCTGCCATTTTAGTTTAAACCCCCCCAAGTAGTGCTAGCAAACCTCCCCGCAAGGATATTTGTCCCGTTCTGCTTCAGGTGCAACCCGTCCGACTTGTACAAGTCCCACCTTCCCCAGAAGCAGGCCCAGTGATCCAGGAAACTAAAGCCCTCCCTCCTGCACCAACTCTTTAGCCACGCATTCATCTGCTCTATCCTCCTATTCCTATACTCACTAGCACGTGGCACCGGGAGTAATCCAGAGATTACAACCATTGAGGTCCTGCTCTTTAATCTGCTACCTAGCTCCCTAAATTCTTGCTGCAGGACCTCATCCCTCTTCCTACCCATGTCATTGGTCCCAATGTGAACCACGACCTCTGACTGTTCACCCTCCCCCTTCAGAATACCCTGCAGCCGTTCAGTGACATCCTTGACCCTGGCACCAGGGAGGCAACAAACCATCCTGGAGTCACGTTTACGGCCACAGAAACGCCTATCTGTTCCCCTTACGATAGAATCCCCTACCACTATTGCTCTCCCAGTCTTTTTCCTCCCTTCCTGAGCAGCAGAAGCACCCCTGGTGCCAGGAAGTTGGCTGCTGCTGCCGCCTTCTGGTAAGTCATCCCCCTCAACAGTATCCAAATCGGTATACCTGTTTGAGAGGGGGATGGCCACAGGGGTCCCCTGCACTACCTGCCTGCCTCTACTGCTCTGCCTGATGGTCACCCATTTCCCTTCTGCCTGTGCAGCCCTTACCTGCGGCGTGACCAACTCAGTAAACGTGTTTTCCACAACCCTCTCAGCATCGTGAATGCTCCAAAGCCCATCCATCCGCAGCTCCAGCACCGCAATGCGGTCTGCTAGTAGCTGCAGCTGGATGCATTTCTGGCACACATGGTCGTCAGGGACACAGGCAGCGTCCCTGAATTCCCACATAGAGCAAGAGGAGCATAACACGGGGCTGGGCTGGGCTGTCCTGACATGACTTACCCTTTAATTAATTTAAATTAATTCACTACCACCAATTAAAGATAAACTCTAGGGCGCTTGTATGGTTTACCAACAGTCCCTCGGTACAACAGAAAGACTTTAGCAAATATAAACCACAGAGTTCAAGTTTAAAAAAGAGAAATACTCACCAACCAATCACTTACCTGCTCCCTGGTGACGTCACACTCTGATTACTTTTTACCTCTCTCCCCGCTGCTGAGTTGGTAAGCCTTACCTCACTCCTCTCATACTCGGCCTCGGTGCTCTCCTGGTCCGATCTGGTCGGGCCTCATCTCGCTTCTTTTATACTCGGCCTCGGTGCTCTCCTGGTCCGATCTGGTCAGGCCTCGCCTCGCTCCTCCTTTTATACTCGGCCTCGGTGCTCTCCTGGTCCGATCTGGTCGGGCCTCGCCTCGCTCCTCCTTTTATACTCGGCCTCGGTGCTCTCCTGGTCCGATCTGGTCAGGCCTCGCTTCGCTCCTCCTTTTATACTCGGCCTCGGTGCTCTCCTGGTCCGATCTGGTCGGGCCTCGCCTCGCTCCTTTTATACTCGGCCTCGGTGCTCTCCTGGTCCGATCTGGTCAGACCTCGCCTCGCTCCTCCTTTTATACTCGGCCTCGGTGCTCTCCTGGTCTGTTCTGGTCGGGCCTCACCTCGCTCCTCCTTTTATACTCGGCCTCTGTGCTCTCGTGGTCCGATCTGGTCGGGCCTCGCCTCACTCCTCTTATACTCGGCCTCGGTGCTCTCCTGGTCCGATCTGGTCGGGCCTCGCCTTCAGTCCTACCAGTGGGACACCAACCACTAGACTGTTTGACATAGCCACCCACAACGTTCTCTGCCTCACGAACAAGGCCCTTGCCATCCATAACCTCAGAATGGATCAACCTGTTGACATCCTGACACTGACAAACTTGCCTTACAGATGGTGACTCCTTACCCCTCATCAAAGCCTGACTACACAGTCCACCATGTGTCCTGCACTAACCATGGTGGAGATGTGATGCTCATCAAGTCCCACCTTGGTTTCTTCCCCTACTCCCTGAGCACCTATTCTTCATTTGAGCACCTCACCCTCTTGCATTACCCCACTTTTCATTTGAAGCTATTATTATCCAGGGTGAATTAGTCAAATCAGGTACAGAAAGAGAAGTTGAGAGGGAAAGAAAGATTAGCTCAAGAGAGAGAGAAAAAAGGAAAAGTAGGAAAAAAAAATTAAATTAACATTTAAAAAATCTGGGAGGCCCAGAAAGGTAATGATTGAAACCGTGGAGTCTCATTCCAGCAGGTAGTAAATTGTTCCTAAAGGTTTTTTAAATTTAAAAAGTAATTTTGTAAAAAAAATTCTTGCTTTACCTTTCTGCCTCTTTTTCTCTCTGAATCCAATCTTTCTTTCCTTGCTATTTCTCTTTCTGTATCTAATTTGACTTTAATGCACCCTATTTCCTTCTCCATTGTTCGCTCTGTTTCTTTCTCTATCCTTAAATTTGATTGGTTAAGGAGATAGATTGTTCCCATCATTCACCAAGGCCCCAGAAGCTTGCACCAGCAATTTGTGACACAATATTAATTGGAACTGAAAAATGAGGGAAAAATCCAACTTGTGGCGCTCACCGTGAGATGCCCCGCGCCAGCAAATTCTGGGCCAGTGTTGTCCTTTATTCGCACTGCCGAACCGTCATCTTCTAATGTGCAATGTCGTGGATCCATAATGGTGATAAATACTATTGGGGATAAAGGGTTGCCTTGCTCGACCCGTTTTTAGATCTGAATAGGGTCAGACCAAATTTTGCCTTCCTTTATAATAGTAGATGTTCCTGAGTATAGACTCTCAATGAGGCAGATAAATTTAGTGGGCAGATGTAACCCACAGAACAGGGATTACAGCAACAACTAGACCTACTCGACAAATACTGCCAAAATTGGGCTCTAACAGTAAATCTAAAGAAAACCAACATCATGATTTTTCAGAAAAGACCCAGATGTCAGGAAAACAAATACCAGTTTACCCTCAGTGATACCACTATAGGACACACTATGAGCTACACCTACCTTGGTCTAACTATTACAGCATCAGGGAGCTTCAGCATAGCAGTGAATGCACTAAAAGAAAAAGCCCGAAGAGCCCTATATGCAATAAAAAGAAAATTCTACAACATCCAAATCCCAATCAAAATCTGGCTCAAAATATTTGACAGCATAATCCTGCCCATTGCACTGTACGGTAGTGAAGTATGGGGCCCGCTAAATCACCAAAGCTACACTAAATGGGAAAAACACACAATAGAAGCCCTACATGCAGAATTCTGCCGAAGCATCCTTCGCACCCAAAGAAAAACGCCAACAAATGCATGCAGAGCCGAACTAGGCAGATACCCACTGATAATAAACATCCAAAAACGAGCACTAAACTTCCTAAATCACCTCAAATCTAGCTCCCCAGACACCCTTCATTTCAAAGCCTTTCAGACCCAAGAGCTAAACCCAGAAAAGAGTCCCCTGAGTCAGCTGCTACTGAAACTAAATACTCAGCCGGACCCTGACCAGCCCCAGACCAACACAGCCGTCCAAACACCAATCCGAGTGAACCAAATCATTAAAAAATGCAAAGAAACCTACCTGGAACATTGGAACAAAATAACCGAAAGCCAAAGCAGATTAGAATGTTACCGGGCCCTAAAAAGAGAATATAAACTGGCAGACTACCTCACGACCATCAGAGACACAAAACAGAGACAGACCCTCACCAGGTACAGACTAAGCGACCACCAACTGAAAATTGAAAAAGGCAGATACAAGAAATCCTGGCAGCCTAGAGAGAATAGAATATGCGATCAATGTCTGGCTGGCGAGGTTGAAACAGAAATGCATTTCCTCCTAAAATGCGAAAAATTCAACACATCAAGAAACATATTATTCAACAAGCTAAGCCAAACAACCCCAGATTTCAAGGAATTGGATGATCTGTCAAAATTGAGATTAGTCCTAGGAGAAGGAGACAGACCATACCTTGGGGCTAAATATGTAACAACATGTCACAACCTGAGGACTGTTTAAAAGTAAGACTGTTTAAAATTAATATTGAACGTACCAAATGAAGTAGAAAGACTGTTTAAAATTAATATTGTTTAAAAGTAATATTGTATATACCCAACAAATGTCAAATCGATTGACACCTACAGAATGTTGGAAAACTGTACCTTTTTGCTATGTAAGCTTTGGCAATATGGTTCTCTGTAAACTTTCATGCCAATAAAGCATTTGAACTGAACTGAACTGAACTGAAAACTGTAATCTCTTCAATGACTTGGTTTAGCAATGATCTGCTTTTGGTCCCTTTCTATTTCTCATTTACATGCTACCCCTTGGTGATATCATCCAAGAAACATCAGGGCCTAGAAATTCAGTATAGCCACTTTTGGGGCGGTAAAGTCGGGCGGGCGCTAAAGTTTGCGCCCGCCGGAAAGTGGAGGCCACTTCGCCGATATTCAGTAGCTTTGGCCAAGGAGTTTGCTCGAGCGCTAAAACTGGCGTTGCACCCCTATCTTTAGGCGCTAAGCCGGCGATGCAGACTGAAGCCGGCGATGCAGACTGATACCGCCGAGGCCGGGCGCAGCGCAGGTGCGGTCATGTTTTGATTGACAGCAGACACCCTGGCGCCGGCCAGCTCTTAAAGGGGGAAGGGTCGACTTGGTCTGCTGCCACGCCCTGGATACTGCAGCCCTCCAGCTAGGCCTAAACACTGCTGCTGGAGAGAAATAGCGCCAGCAACGATGCAGAGGGCCCGTGAGCGAGCGCAGCGCTTCTCTGCCCATGATTTGAAGGTGCTGCTTAGGGGTTTGGAGAAGAGAAGCGATATCTTGTGCCCAGACAGTGGCAAGAAGGCTCCCAAGAGGCTGTACAGGAGAGCCTGGAGGGAAATCGCCCAGAGGGTCACAGCCAACAGCGATGTCCCCAGGACTGGTGACCAATGCCGGAAAAAGTTTAACGACCTCACTCAGTTGGTCAGGGTGAGTACCCTTTCCATTGTCCTCCTCATCCTTGCATATGCACCTCACATTATGGGCAAAGGGACCTCAAAGGCCTAATGGCCAGCCCTCCTCCAGCAGCTATGGCACTGGCATGAACATCAATAGCACTTTCTGCACTTTACACACTGGCCAAGCTATTCGACCATGGGAGGCAGTGCACACAACAACAGGGCACCACACTGGCCAAGCTATTCAACCATGGGAGGCAGTGCACACAACAACAGGGCACCACACTGGCCAAGCTATTCCACCATGGGAGGCAGTGCACACAACAACAGGGCACCACACTGTACTTAGAGGCCGTCCTTTCTCTTGCAGGCCAAGCTGGCCCAGAATCTGAAGAGCCGGACTGTCACCGGGGGAGGCCGTGCCCAGTTCCAGGAGCTCAGTGACCTGGAGGAGCGCGTGGGTCGACTCATGGGTGCCCGGGTGATTGGCCCCGTTGCCATTGGAGATGCCGACCCTGTGCTGGGCCCCAATGGTAAGGACATGAGCGTTTGGACCTCTCTCGTTCCCCTTGCGCTTCAGATCTACATCCTTTGCCACTGTCTGACCAATGCGCATAATGCCACCACTCATGCCTCCCTCGCGGACGCCCTGTCCTCACTCTAAAGCTACTCTTGTGCCTTCCTGCTTTCAGCTGGTGAGGAGGAGGTCCCTGAGGCTGCGAGTGTCAGTCCCTCGGAAGAGGAGAACGACGAGGAGCAAGAGGAAGGCGGCACATCGGGGGAACCCTCATCCGCGCCAGGGGATGGCAATGGAGGGGACACGTCTTGCCTGGAGGAGAGCCAGGGGGAAGTGTTGCAGGGGAGTGCAGTTGCTGGGCCCAGTGGCGTCCAGCCACGCGGGAAGGGTCGGGCAGCTCGGCGGCCTTCTCCCCAGAGGGGGGAAGTGTTGCAGGGGAGTGTAGCTCCTGTGCCCAGTGGCATCCTGCCACGCGGGAAGGGTCGGCCAGCTCGGCGGCCTTCTCCCCAGAGGGGGGAAGTGTTGCAGGGGAGTGCAGTTGCTGGGCCCAGTGGCGTCCAGCCACGCGGGAAGGGTCGGGCAGCTCGGCGGCCTTCTCCCCAGAGGGAGAGTCCGGCCTCCAGTCTGGAGACGGTCCTCGCCCAGGAGGTGCGCCTCCTTGATCAAATGTCTGCGGACTCGGAACGTCGGCACACCGAGTTCATGGGGGTTGTGGGACGGTTGCCTGAGGCCATTGAGTCCCTGGCTCATAGTGTGGCCGATTTCGGGGCCTCACAGGCCAGGGGTTTAGAAGAACTCGCGGCAGCACAGGCCAGGGGTCACGAACAATTCGGGGCAGCACAGGCCAGGGGTCACGAAGAATTCAGGGCATCACAGGACGCGAGTCGGGCCGATTTCAGGGCAGCACAGGCAGCGAGTGCAGAGTTGATGAGTGGTGCCGTGCAGTCACTGGCTGGTCTGATGCGGGCACAGACCAGGGCAGTACGGGCACTCACTGCTGCCACACTCGCTGTGTCACGCACGCATCGCCAGGGCACCCGCCGCGCTGCTGCAGCACAGCGGTCTGGGCTTCACCAGATTGCTGCGCTTGCTGCAGTGCCAGCCCGGCCGACTGCCAGTGTCTCTGGCGACCAGCGAGCGCCTGCCATCAGCCAGCTTGCCCCCATTGCTGCAGCCGCCACTGCCACTCCCCCAGCAAAGCTGCGACGAGCTGCTGGAGAGACTGATGCTGCCCAGCCACAGCTGCAGCAGTCAGCAGCCGGCCCCTCCAGGGCCGGAGCTCGTCTAGGCCGACCCCCAAGGGCATCTGCCGTCACACATTGTGCCCCTCAGGAGCCTTCCCCCAGCCTTGCAACACCCACAGGGCCCAGGTTGAGGCGGAGCAGCAGGTCGGCCAGGGGCCGGAAAAGCCTGGACAAGGACTCGCCCTCTCGGCACACAAAGTAGAGTGTGTTGCCAAATGTTTTTTTATATGGGTGTGTTTGTGTTCTGTATGGGGGGGGTTTATTTTGGTAAGGCCGAAGATGAAGGCAAATGTTTTTTTATATGGGGGTGTTTGTGTTCTGTATGGGGGGGGTTTATTTTGGTAAGGCCGAAGATGAAGGCCATTTGGATGGACAAGTTATGTTATTCCTCCCCAGGTTGTGGGAGTGAGATATGTTTTTGACTGTTTTTTGGGGGTCTTGTCTGTTTTTGGGTTTCATGTGGGAAGGGCCCTGAGTTTGTTAAATAAAGCTTTTTATTTATTCAGCTTGTCCATGTGTGATGTTTCAAGTGGTTGTTGCGTTAACCGGCTGAGGGCTTGCGGAGCGGCTGCATTCAGGTGCGTTCATTGCCACAAGCCATTCCCTGACAGGGGGCCTAGAAGTGTCGTTCAATAAGCCGCCGACGGACGGCCCTTGGACTTTGTGGCTCCCTCCTGGGCTGGTACTCCTCCTCCTCCTCCTCCTCCTCCTCATGGTCCTCCTGCTCGTCCTCCTGAGGTGGTGGTCCAACGTGAGGTGGCAGTGCCCGAGTCCTGCGGATAGCCAGGTTGTGCAGCATGCAGCAAACGACGACGAACTGGGAGACTCTACAGTATTCGCCGGATAGAGATCCGCCGGAGCGATCCAGGCAGCGGAACCGTTGCTTGAGGACGCCAATCGTTTGCTCTATGATGTTCCTTGTGGCTTGATGGCTTTCATTGTATGCCTCCTCAGCAGGGGTCCTGGGCGCGCGGAGCGGGGTCATGAGCCATGTACACAAAGGATAGCCTTTGTCCCCGATAAGCCATCCTCTTGGGGGAGGCTGTGCCTGGAACATGTCAGCCACAGTAGTCTGGCGCAGGATAAATGCATCGTGGCTGCTTCCTGGAAAGCGGGCATTGATAGCTAGGATGCGCTGCCTGTGGTCACACACCAGCTGTACATTGAGGGAATGGTAGCCCTTCCAGTTGCGGTAATCCTCGGCATTGTTGATAGGTGCCCGCATAGCCACATGCGTGCAGTCAATGGCGCCCTGCACCATGGGGAAGTCGGCGATCCTCGCAAATCCGACTGCACGCTGCTCCTGCCTCTCTAGGGTCATGGGGAAGGAGATGAATTGGTGTCTCCTTGCGAAAAGGGCATCGGTGACCTGCCGGATGCAGCGATGCACAGCGAACTGGGAGATGTTCGCTATGTCCCCAGCAGCAGCTTGGAAGGAGCCGCTTGCATAAAAGTTCAGAGCCACCGTGACCTTCACTTCCACCGACAGAGACGTCCTGCACATCAGCTGTGGACGCAGATCTCTGTGAAGCAGCTGGCAGATCTCTGCAACCACCTCCCTTCTGAAGCGCAGCCTCTTAACACAATGCGCGGCAGTCATGGTGAGATAGGACACCTGCTGGCGGTATTCCCTGAGTGGGTAAGGCCTACGTTGCCGACGCCTGATGGCCCCTCTGCGTCTAGGCATGGCTGCCCCTCTCACACAGCGTCTGCGAGCCCTTCGCACATAATGCTGGAACTGAGGGTTGGAACCCCATGCAGCCCCCATAATATACTTGCAAACAGTGAAATCACAATGAGACAAATTTGCAAGCTCTGGCCAGAAGCCAAAAATACCTCTCCTATGTTGGCCCAATTCAGTAAGGTCTCTTCCTTGGTCTCTGTCCAGAAATCCGTAGCACTAAAGTCATTGCAGCAAAATGGCTGGCCTTTATAGTTCAGTATAAGTGCCCTTTAATTAGCGCTCCCCGAGGCCCGCAGGGCCTCTGCTGCGTTCCACTTCACAGTTCTTAACAGCGCCACGCCCACATTGGGCGGGCGCCACTGAAGTTCCGGTTTGGGGCGCACAAACGGCGTTGCACGACGAAATGACGTCATAAGCTGCGCGCGCAAACACTTTGCGCCGGCGCTAAATGTCAACTTAAGTTGGGCGTAGGCGCAGATCGGTCTGCGCCCGGGCACTAAGTGCCTAGCGCTCGAAATCTACCCCTCTTATGGCGCTAACGGCTGGCGAACGCAACTGAATTTCTAGGCCCAGGTTCCACATGTACGCCAGCGACACTCCGCTCTAACTCGCCACCACCTCTCTGGACCCCTCCACTGTCTCTAATTTGTCACACTGCTTGTCCAACATCCAGTATTGAATGAGCAGAAATTTCCTCCAACTAAATATTGGGAAGACTGAAGCCATTGTCTTCGGTCCCCGCCACAAACTCCGTTCCTTGGCCACTGTTTCCATCCACAGCAACTGTCTGAAGCTGAGCCAGACTGTTCGCAACCTTGGGGCTCGATTTTAATTGCTGAGGTGGGTTGGAATCGGGTTGCGTGGTGGGCCGCTTCCGGCGGGATCAACTGCTGATGTCTGATTTTGATTTAATGAGCTTGTTGATTTCAATGGGGCACGCTGGCCGGTCCAATGAGTGGGATCGGGTCGGCTGGCCGCCTCTGATGACGTCATCATAGCAGCTGCTTTTAAAGCTGCCATTCAGCCTAAGCCGTTCTCTTGTGGATTCCTGGACTCATTGATATTGATTTATACGCAATGACTTCTTCCAGAGGCAAGGCTGCTCCTCGTTTTAATGATGACTCCCTCCATGCTCTTGTGGATGCTGTTAGAGGGTGCAGGGAGATTCTCTTCCCGCCTGATGGCCGGAAGAAGCCTCTTAATCAGACCAAGGCAGCCTAGCTGCACATTGCTGAGGAGGTCAACACAAGATCCATATGTTCACGCTCATGGATCCAGTGGCGAAAAAGGTTTAATGATCTTGTACGAACATCAAAAGTGAGTATCCCATCACACTTGCCTTCCATCTGCTTCCCTTCTCTTCTCATCACCAGCACTCTGCGTTGTAAGCCTGCTCTTCCACATCCCACCTTACCGTTACTTCCCTTGCACCCTTACCTATCCATCTCTGTCTCTGCACTGAATGACTTCAGCATCCTGCCTATGCACCTCTTAGACTCGCTCATGCAGTGACAACAACTAACAACGCACAGGGAGCTGGCTTCCTCTTACCCCATCTTCGTCTCCCTCAAAGCTTCTATGGTCGGGATTATTCACACTCACTCCATCACTGTGGCTGAAACACCACTTGTGTCCCTCCTTGCAGGAAAAGATAGCCCACAATAAGAGGGAGAGAGCACTGACTGGAGGAGGAACACCTACCCTAGCCACATTGACCAGTGCTGAGGAGGCTGCATATGAGATTGTTGGAGGTGGCGAGGACCTGGAAGTGGGCAATGGAGAGACAGGCACACTAGAGGAAGCTGGTGACATAATAGAGTTTCATGCCTCTCAGACTGCAATGGCATATGATGTTCATCTTCCAAAATTCGATAGACTCTGGAACAGTACCCATGGATTGGCGGGTAGCTAATGTTACCCCACTGTTCAAAAAACGTGGTAGAGAGAAAACGGGGAATTACAGACCGGTAAGCCTGACATCGGTAGTGGGGAAAATGCTAGAGTTCATTATAAAAGATGTAATAGCAGCGCACTTGGAAAACAGTGACCGGATCGGACAAAGTCAACATGGATTTACAAAAGGTAAATCGTGCTTGACTAATCTACTGGAATTTTTTGAGGATGTAACTGGTAAAATAGATAAGGGAGAACCATTGGATGTGGTGTATTTGGACTTTCAAAAGGCTTTCGATAAGGTCCCGCATAAGAGATTAGCATGTAACGTTAAGGCACATGGGATTGGGGGCAAGGTATTGACTTGGATAGAGAATTGGTTGGCAGACAGAAAGCAAAGAGTTGGAATAAACGGCTTTTTTTCCGAGTGGCAGGCAGTGACTAGTGGGGTACCGCAGGGATTGGTCCTTGGACCCCAGCTATTCACAATATATATTAATGATCTGGACGAGGGAACTAGATGTAATATCTCCAAGTTTGCAGACGACACAAAGCTGGGTGGGCATGTGTGCTGTGAGGAGGATGCCGAGAAACTCCAGTATGATTTGGACAGGTTGGGTGATTGGGCAGAAGCATGGCAGATGCAATATAACGGTGGCATAGTGGTTAGCACTGTTGCCTCACAGCGCCAGGGACCCGGGTTCAAATCTGGCCTCGGGCGACTGTCTGTGTGGAGTTTGCACATTCTCCCCGTGTCTGCGTGGGTTTTCTCCGGGTGCTCCGGTTTCCTCCCACAGTCCAAAGATGTGCGGGTTAGGTTGATTTGGCTATGATAAATTGACCCTTAGTGTTAGGGGATTAAATGCATGGGGTTACGGGGATAGGGTGGGATATGTGTTGGTGCAGGCTCGATGGGCCGAAATGGCCTCTATCTGCACTGTGGGGATTCTGTGTGTGTGAAATGCGAGGTTATCCACTTTGGTATCAAAAACAAGAAGGCAGATTATTATCTGAATGGCAATAGATTGGGAGAAGGGTAGTGCAATGAGACCTGGGCGTCCTTGTGCATCAGTCGCTGAAGGTAAGCATGCAGGTGCAGCAAGCGGTTAAGAAGGCAAATGGTATGTTGGCCTTCATAGCGAGAGGGTTTGAGTACAGGAACAAGGATGTCTTGCTGCAGTTCTACAGGGCCTTGGTGAGACCACATCTTGAGTGTTGTGTGCAGCTTTGGTCGCCTTATCTGAGGAAGGATGTTCTTGCCATGGAAGGAGTGCAGCGAAGATTCACCAGGCTGATACCTGGGCTGGCAGGAATGACTTATGAGGAGAGATTGGGTCGATTGGGCTTATACTCGCTGGAGTTTAGAAGAATGAGAGGGGATCTCATTGAAACTTATAAAATTCTAACAGGACTAGACAGACTAGATGCAGGAAGGATGTTCCCGATGGTCGGGGAGTCCAGAACCAGGGGTCATAGTCTAAGGATAAGGGATAAGCCATTTAGGACAGAGAGGAGGAATTTCTTCACCCAGAGAGTGGTGAACCTGTGGAATTCTCTACCACAGAAGGCAGTGGAGGCCAATTCATTAAATATATTCAAGAAGGAGTTAGATATATTTCTTAAGGCTAAAGGGATCAAGGGATATGGGGAGAAAGCAGGGACAGGGTACTGAATTTGGATGATCAACCATGATCGCATTGAATGGCGGAGCAGGCTCGAGGGGCCGAATGGCCTGCTCCTATCTTCTATGTTTCTATAGAGAATCGCGTTGCATCATCTGCTCAAAAGAATGTGTCTGCTACATCATATCAGATGTCTAAATCATGCCATTTCTCTCCCACAGGACCATCGAGCGCCTCCCACCCCACGATCCAGGACGAAGAGCCGGACAACTCCTCAGAGGAACCTGAAGCCTCTGAGAGAGCAGCGTCACCAGGACTCAGCGCACCCAGCACCAGCACAGCAACGCACATGTTGGTGGGGCCCTCGCGAGTTAGAGTAGTGTTGCCACCTGGCCTATCACAGCACACAAGTGAGCATCAGCAGATGGTGGAGGCAGCGACAGCAGCGGAGAGCCCTCGGCGGAGGTCGCAGGACTCTCCTAGCTCTTCTGAGCTGCATGCAGACGCTGTGCCTCTGGGGCCATCCAGAAAAGGTGCGTCTCTGGGCCCATCCAGAAAACGTGCGTCTCGGGAAATACAGGAACAAGTGCAGGAGTCTCTGGAAGGGTTTGCCTCCAGGGTTAGTGCGAGTGTGGATAGAATGGAGGAGTCCATCTCTAACATCAGCACCGCCTTGATAGAGGCAATGACGCATGAATGCACCACCGTGGATAGGATGGCAACCTCTGTGGAAAGGGTGGCTTCCGCCATGGAGGAAATAAGTCGCCAGAGTCAGGAAAACACAGTAACTGTTCAAAATAGAATGTCATCTCTGGAGGAGCGATGGGTAGCTATTGAGCAGAGAGACCAGAGCTTCATGGACGTCTTTGTGATGAGGACTGCCAGTGCAGATAAGGGTCCTCATGGTCCCCCTGATGTGCAGCAAGGTGCTCTCCTGCCACTTGCCAGCACTGAGGTGTGGCTGACCCATGAGAGGGATGTTGTTGGCAGGACAGAAGGAAGTGTGGGCTCCTCTCAAGACGCTCACACGACTGTGCCACTGCGGAGCCCTCGGTCAGAGACCCACTTTGCAGAGACAACTGAGATGGCTGTTTCAGCCCCTGCACAGCTGCAGGAAGAGCAGACTGTTGAAGAGCCCTCCCAGACTCCCAAACCCAGAGGACGCCCGCCAAAGGCATTTAAGCAAGCGCAGCATCCTAGTCAGCAAGGTGCCTCTACATCTGCTGAAGCCATAGGGGAAGCACCATGTAGAAGTATGCGTAAGAGAAAGATTAAGCACCTATAGTCACAATGGGACTCGCTTGGATGTTCAGTCTTTTTTTTCTGACTGTTTTTGGTTTATTATCCTTTTGTCATGTGTAAAAGAAAAATTATGGCAAACAGTTGATTGTGTGGCCTATGCGTTCTGGGAAATGGCAAAAGCGCATTGAGGGCTCAGGGCAACTTCCTTTTGTAATGCTGATGGTGAAAGTGATAGGAAATAACAGGGTATAGCAGAGATGATGTATGACGTTGGACAAGTGTCGGCTGCAATTACAGAGCCATATGGTAGCCACCTGTGGCTGAAGAGTAAGCTTATGCTAATGTGGTATGGCTGTGGTGTGGTGAACTGGAGGAATGCTGCATTGGTCACAACAGGGCATGCAAAGCTCCCCTCATCGTCCTCCTACTCCTCTTCCCAGGAAGATCTGTGCTGAGCCACGCGGCTGCTGCTACTCCGATTATGAGGACCAGGATGAGAGGGCATAAATTTTTCCCATCCCCTTGCTATAGATTTCATTTGAAGCAACAAGCTTGCAAGGGCACATTCGAAGTGGCCTGAAATTATTCCATTCAGGTCACACTGCAGATGGATGTCAGCTTGAACAGTCACAAGGTCAGTAGATGTGCAAAATCTTATCCCATACCTACAACAGCAAATTTGTTGCATTTGAATGTCAGTCATGTTTCTCAGGAGCGCTTTTAAAGTGCTCCACCAATGAATACAAATCATGTCCTCCAGCAACTTGTCTCCTTGAACCTGGACTGTTTCTGACTAGTCGGGAAACAGGAGCCAGAAGCACGAAAATGGGAAACAACTATAAGAACATAAGAACATAAGAAATAGGAGCAGGAGTAGGCCAATCGGCCCCTCGAGCCTGCTCCGCCATTCAATAAGATCATGGCTGATCTGATCCTAACTGCCAATCCACTATCACAGAACCATCTCCTGCATCTAACAGAATTAAACACACGAAATAGGAGCAGGATCAGGCTACACGGCCCCTGGGCCCGCTCCGCTACCCACAGGGCCATGACCGATCCGAACCTAGACTCATGTCCAAATTCCTGCCCGCTCCGCTCCCCGTAACCCTTAATTCCCTTTACTTCTAGGAAACTGTCTATTTCTGTTTTAAATTTATGTAATGATGTAGCTTCTACAGCTTTTTGGGGCAGCATATTCCATGGACCTACCACCCTCTGAGTGAAGTAGTTCCTCCTCATCTCAATTTTGAAAGAGCAGCCCCTTATTCTAAGACTATGCCCCCTAGTTCTAGTTTCACCCATCATCGGGAACATCTTCCCTGCATCCACCCGATCCAACCCCTTCACAATCTTATATGTTTCAATAAGATCGCCTCTCATTCTTCTGAACTCCAATGAGTAGAGTCCCAATCTACTCAACCTCTCCTCATATGTCCATCCCCTCATCCCCAGGATTAACCGAGTGAACCTTCTTTGTACTGACTCGAGAGCAAGTATGTCCTTTCTTAAGTATGGACATCAAAACTGGTGCGGTCTCACCAATACCTTGTACAACTGAAGCAATACCTCCCTATTTTTATATTCCATCCCCCTAGCAATGAAAGCCAACATTCCATTGGCCTTCTTAATCACTTGCTGCACCTGCATACTAACCTTTTGAGTTTCATGCACCAGGACCCCCAGATCCCTTTGTACTTCAGTACTTTCCAGTTTCTTGCCATTAAGATAATAACTTGCTCTACGATTTTTCCTGCCAAAGTGCATAACCTCACACTTTCCAGTATTGTATTCCATCTGCCAAATCTCTGCCCACTTACTTAGCCTGTCTATGTCCCCTTGCAGGTTTTTTATGTCCTCCTCACTCACTACTTTCCCTCCCATCTTAGTATCATCTGCAAACTTTGATATGTTACACTCGGTCCCCTCCTCCAAATCGTTAATATAGATTGTAAAGAGTTGGGGACCCAGCACTGACCCCTGCGGAACACCACTAGTTACTGATTGCCAGTCTGAGAATGAACCATTTATCCCAACTCTCTGCCTTCTGTTAGATAGCCAATCCTCTATCCATGCCAGAATATTACCCCCAATCCTGTGATTTTTTTTATCTTAAGCAATAATCTTTTGTGTGGCACCTTGTCAAATGCCTTTTGGAAGTCTAAATACACTACGTCCACTGGTTCCCCTTTATCCACCCTATATGTTACTTCCTCAAAAAACTCAAGCAAATTTGTCAAACATGACTTCCCCTTCATAAAACCATGCTGACTTTGTCCTATTAAATTATGATTATCCAAATGTCCTGTTACTGTCTCCTTAATAATGGACTCCAAAATTTTACCTACCACAGATGTTAGGCTAACCGGTCTATAGTTTCCAGCCTTCTGTCTACTGCCCTTTTTAAATAAGGGTGTTACATTAGCAGTTTTCCAGTCTGCCGGGACCATTGCCGAGTTTTGGAAAATTATTACCAATGCATCCACAATCCCTACCGCCACTTCCCTCAAGACCCTAGGATGTAAGCCATCAGGTCCAGGTGATTTATCCGCCTTGAGTCCCATTATTTTACCGAGTAACACTTCCTTAGTGATTTTGATCGTGTTTAGCTCCTCCCCCCCTTTAGCCCCCTGTTTGTCCAGTGTTGGGATATCCTTAGTGTCTTCTACTGTAAAGACTGATGTAAAATATTAATTCAGTGTTTTTGCCATCTCCATATTTCCCACCATTAGTTTCCCGGTCTCATCCTCTAAGGGACCAACATTTACTTTAGCCACCCTTTTTCTTTTTATATAACTATAAAAACTCTTACTATCTGTTTTTATATTTTTTGCTAATTTACTTTCATAATCTATCTTCCCTTTCTTAATCAATCTTTTTGTTATTTTTTGCTGTCTTTTAAAGTTTTCCCAATCCTCTATCCTCCCACTAGATTTGGCTACATTATATGCCCTTGTTTTTAGTCGAATACTATCCTTAATTTCTTTACTTAGCCACGGATGGCTGTCTTTTCTTTTACACCCTTTTCTTCTCAGTGGAATATATATTTTTTGGAAGTTGTAAAATAACTCCTTAAATGTACACCACTGATCATGTATCGTCTTACCCTTTAATCTATTTTCCCAATCCACTCTACTCAATTCCGCTCTCATACCTTCATAGTCTCCTTTATTCAAGCTTAGCACGCTTGTTTGAGATCCAACCTTCTCACCCTCTAATTGAATATGGAATTCAACCATGTTATGGTCACTCATTCCAAGGGGATCCTTTACTGGGACATTTTTAATTAATCCTGTCTTGTTACACAGGACCAGATCTAAGGTTGCCTGCCCCCTGGTCGGTTCAGTTACATACTGCTCAAGAAACCCATCCCTAATACACTCAATGAACTCATCCTCAAGGCAGCCCTGCCCAATTTGATTTGTCCAATTAATATGATAGTTAAAATCCCCCATAATTATAGATGTTCCCTTATTACAAGCCTCAACTATTTCCTGATTGATACTCCGTCCAACAGAGTTGCCACAGTTCGGAGGCCTGTAGACTATGCCCACTAGTGTTTTTTTCCCCTTATTATTCCTTACCTCCACCCAAACTGTTTCATTGTCCTGATCTTTTGACCCAATATCATTTCTCTGTATTACAGTGATTCCTTCCTTTATTAACATAGCCACCCCACCTCCCCTTCCTTCCTGCCTGTCCTTCCTGATCGTTAAATAACCTGGTATGTTTAATTCCCAGACATTGTCACCCTGCAGCCATGTTTCTGTAATGGCCACAAGATCATACCCATATGTAGTTATTTGTGCCATTAACTCATCTATTTTGTTATGAATGCTACGTGCATTCAGATAGAGAACTTTCAAAGATGTTTTGTGACACTTAGTTCCTGCTTTTGCCCTTTTTATTACTTTACCTTTTACTCCATACCTTCTGCCCCTTCCTGACATGCTCTGGTTTTTAATTTCCCCACTGCTACCTAAGTCTATGACCTTCTCTGTTGTCATTTGTATTATTTGCTCTCTAGGAACCTCCCCCCCACTAGTTAGTTTAAAGCCCTCTCTACAGCCCTAGTTATATGATCCACCAGGACTCTAGTCCCAGCACTGGCCAAGTGAAGCCCGTCCCAACGGAACAGCTCCCTCCTGCCCCAGTACTGGTGCCAGTGTCCCAGGAAGCAAAACCCATTTCTCCCACACCAGTCTTTGAGCCACGCATTTAACTCTCTAATTTTATTTGTCCTAGCCAAATTCGCTCGTGGCTCAGGTAATAATCCAGAGATTATTACCCTTGTGGTTCTGCTTTTTAATTTGGGCCCTAGCTGCTCAAACTCCCTCAGCAGAACCTCCTTCCTTGTCCTATCTATGTCGTTGGTACCAACATGGACCACGACAACTGGATCCTCCCCCTCCCACTCCAAGTTTCTCTCCAGTCCAGAGGAGATGTCCTTAACCCTGGCACCGGGCAGGCAACACAGCCTTCGGGACTCTTGCTCTCGGCTGCAGAGAACTCTATCTGTCCCCCTAACGATACTATCCCCTACCACTACAACATTTCTTTTAACTCCCCCCACTTGAATGGCCCCCCGCTCCACGGTGCTGTGGCCAGGTTGCTCATCCTCCCTGCAGTCCCTGTTCCCATCCTCACAGGGAGTAAGAGCCTCGAACCTGTTGGACAAGTGCAAGGGCTGCGGCTCCTCCAACACTACCTCCTGGATCCCCGTACCTGCCTCACTTCTAGTCACACCATCCTGACCCTGGCCACGGACTACATCTGAATTAATTAATCTAATTGGTGTGACTACCTCCTGATACACAGAGTCCAGGTAACTCTCCCCCTCCCTGATGTGTCTCAGTGTTTGAAGCTCGGACTCCAGCTCTTCAACACGGAGCCGGAATTCCTCGAGCAGCCAACACTTACTGCAAATGTGATCACCGTGAGCATCAATGGTGTCCACCAGCTCCCACATATTGCAGCAGCAACACATCGCCTGATCTCCCATTCTATGTAATTAATTAAATTTATTAATATTATTCTTAAATACCCTCTGCCTCGATTCTAGATGGTGAATATCATACCTTAGAAACCAGAAACCAAGGAGATTTAAGCTTAAAAAGGGAGAAATACTTACCAAACAATCACTTACCCGCTTTGTGGTGACGTCACACCTTGAATACTTTTTACCTCTCTCCTTCCCTGAGATTGGAGATTGGTACGCCTACCTGAGCCTCTGGGGCCTCTTGTAGTCGCTCTGCCGCTCAGCTCCGCCTCCACCCGCTGCCGATGCCGCACTGGGGCCTACCTGAGCCTCTGGGGCCTCTTGTAGTCACTCTGCCGCTCAGCTCCGCCTCCACCCGCTGCCGATGCCGCACTGGGGCCTACCTGAGCCTCTGGGGCCTCTTGTAGTCGCTCTGCCGCTCAACTCCGACTCCACCCGCTGCCGATGCCGCACTGGGGCCTACCTGAGCCTCTGGGGCCTCTTGTAGTCGCTCTGCCGCTCAGCTCCGCCTCCACCCGCTGCCGATGCCGCACTGGGGCCTACCTGAGCCTCTGGGGCCTCTTGTAGTCACTCTGCCGCCCAGCTCCGCCTCCACCCGCTGCCGATGCCGCACTGGGGCCTACCTGAGCCTCTGGTGCCTCTTGTAGTCGCTCTGCCGCTCAGCTCCGCCTCCACCCGATGCCGCACTGGGGCCTACCTGAGCCTCTGGGGCCTCTTGTAGTCGCTCTGCCGCTCAGCTCCGCCTCCACCCGCTGCCGCACTGGGGCCTACCTGAGCCTCTGGGGCCTCTTGTAGTCGCTCTGCCGCTCAGCTCCGCCTCCACCCGCTGCCGATGCCGCACTGGGGCCTACCTGAGCCTCTGGGGCCTCTTGTAGTCGCTCTGCCGCTCAGCTCCGCCTCCACCCGCTGCCGATGCCTAAAAATAGGATTAGCCAGGCTGTTAACTGCATTAACTACCTGTCCCACCGGTTCCAGTCGAGTCAGTTTGGGAGCGGCTAAACAGACACGAAAATCGGGTGGGGACGGGTTGGGTGTCTGAAGCCATTTTTTCTGAATTTCGCGACAGACCCACCTCCAAGCCCGCCTCCTCAGGGCTATTAAAATCGAGCCCATGGTGTTATATTTGACCCCGAGATGAGCTTCCAATAACATATCTGCTCCATCACCAAGACTGCCTACATCCACCTCCATTGTCTGGCCCAGGTTGCTAAGGGAATTGGGGGAGGAGATAGCGAAAGGGTTCTGATGAAGGGTCATCGACCTGAAACATTAATTCTGTTTCTCTCTCCACAAATACTGCCTGACTTCTGAGTATTTCCAGTATTTTCTGTTTTTATTTCAGATAGCGGAAGGGCTTGCCATAATTTTCCAATCTTCCCTAGATGCGGGGGAGGTGCCTGAGGATTGGAAAATGGCAAATGTGACACCATTGTTCAAGAAAGGGTGTAAGGACACTCCTAGTAACTAGAGGCTAGTCAGTGGTAGGTAAAGTTTTAGAAACAATAATCAAGGAAAAAATTAACAGGCACTTGGAGCGGTTTAAGCTAATTAAGGAGAGCCAACACGGATTTGTAAAAGGCAGATCATGTTTGACTAATCTAATTGAATTTTTTGATGAAGTAACAAGGAGGATTGATGAAGGGAATGCAATGGATGTTGTCTACATGGATTTTTGAAAGGCATTTGACCAAGTACCACATGGAAGGCTGGTTAACAAAATTGAGGCTCATGGAATAGGTGGGTCAGTGGCAGCTTGGATAAGGAATTGGCTTAAGGACGGAAAACAGCGAGTTGTGGTAAATGGCTGTTTTTCAGACTAGAGGATGGTAGACAGTGGTGTTCCCCAGGTGTTCATGCTGGGGCCACTGATTTTTTTGATATATATAAATGACATGGATATTGGAATACAGAGTAGAATTTCTAAATTTGCCGATGACACCAAACTTGGGGTGTGGCAAACGGTGAGGATGATACCAATCGATTGCAACAGGACACAGAAAGACTAGCAGAATGGGCAGATGGAATTTAATAGAGAAGTGTGAGGTTTTTGGCAGAAGGAACAGGGAGAGGCAATATACACTTAATGGCACAGTTTTAAAGAGTGTGCAGGGACAGAGGGACCTGGGAGTTAATGTGCATAGGTCCCTGAAGGTGACAGGACATATTGAGAGAGTGGTTAGCAAAGCATATGGGATTTTGGGTTTCATAAATAGAGGTACTGAGTACAAAAGTAGAGAAGTTATGCTGAACCTTTATAAAGCGCTGGTTAGGCCACAACTGGAATATTGCATCCAGTCCTGGTCACCACACTTTAGGAAGGATGTGAAGGCACTTGAGAGGGTGCAGAGGAGATTTACCAGAATTGTTAAGTCTGTGTGTTCCAGTTGTATTAAGATTAATTACTGACACAGACTACAAGAATAAAGTTCAACAGGTCTTTACTAGTTGGAGGTCAGGACTATACTAAATACAATATCACTACACAGTACTTATATACCGGTGGTCACCACTGGTATTACGTATACAGCAGCCAGAGAAAGTAGTACATCTCTTAAGGTGGAACAGGCTTAAGTTCTCTTAAGGTGGAACAGGTTACATACACCACAATCCTCCCTTTTTAGCTTAACAGTCATATCCCCATTTAACATAACATAATAACATATATACATATATAACTTCAGGTATAAACAGTTCAAAGGTTCAGTCTCTCAGGAGGCCTTCTGATTCGGTTTGGATAACGCCTTTCAGTGGTCTCTGATTCTTGTTGCTGAGGTGACTCTTCTTGTTGGTTTCCTATGTATTGGACGTCATCATCAGGTACAGTCCCTGCCGAGGTAGATGCTTCAGGTTCATTAACGTCTTCCACAGTTGTCTCTGTCGCAACCATGGGTTCGACCCTTGCTCTTGATTCTACCAGTTGATCCGCATGACGCCTTATCACATTGTTACCAATATCTACTGTGTACATCAGAGGTCCTTGTCTGGCCCGAATTGTTCCGGACTGCCATTTTTCGTTTCCATAGCCCCTTGCCAACACTGGTTGTCCTACGTCGAAACTTCGAGTGGACTTGTTATTAATATGCCGGAACTGTTTGTTTTCCACTTCCCTCCGCACATTTGGTTTTAACAAGTCCAACCTGGACTGCAACCTCCTGTTATAAAACATCATGGCAGGACTTTGGTTAGTCACTGCATGAGCGGCGTTTCGATATGCCATTAGGAAATTGTCCACCTTGTGTTGTAACAGAATCTTTTCATCGTTCATGGCCTTTATTGCCTTTTTGAATGTTTGGACAAATCTCTCGGCCAACCCGTTTGTCGCCGGATGATATGGGGCAGAGGTATAATGTTTCACCCCATTCTTCTTTAAGAATTTTTGGAATTCTTCCGACACGAACTGTGGTCCGTTGTCCGAACATATCTGTTCTGGCAATCCGTTTCTTGCGAATATTGTTCTTAACACCGCAATTGTCTTTTCTGAAGTAGTGGTATTCATCTTGATCACTTCTGGCCATTTGGAATGTGCGTCCACCGCAATTAGGAACATGGAGTCCATGAATGGACCAGCAAAGTCAATATGTACGCGTTGCCATGGGGCTGAAGGCCATTCCCATGGGTGTAGCGGTGCGATCGGAGGTGCATTTTGCACTTTTTGGCACCCAGCACAGCTTTTTGTCAACTCCTCTATCTGTTGGTCAATGCCCGGCCACCATACATAAGCCCTAGCAAGACTTTTCATCTTAACTCCCCCCAGATGACCTTCATGCAGTTCCTTTAGAACTCTTTCCCGTAACTTGGGAGGAATAATCACTCTTGTCCCGTACATCAAAGTACCATGGCAGACGGACAGCTGGTCTCACCTTGCCGAGAATGCCGGTAACAGAGGATCACCATGTGTTGGCCATCCCTTCACTGTCACCTCGTAAACTCGGGACAGTGTCGGGTCGTTCCTGGTTTCTCTTTCAATACTTGCATTGGTGACTGGTAAACACTCGATGATGGTCGAATGAAATAACTCAACAGGGTCAACTTTCGTCGTCTCTTCTGCTTCAGGTAGTGGCAGGCGCGACAGCCCATCAGCATTGCCATGCTGCTTTGTACCTTTGAATTCTATTTGATATTGATGTGCCCCTAGGAAAAGGGACCATCTCTGGAGTCGCTGTGCTGTCATCACCGAAACACCCTTCTTAGGGTTAAAAATGGATACCAACGGCTGATGGTCTGTCAGAAGTGTGAATTTTTGGCCCTGCAGGTAATTATTAAACTTCTTCACTCCCCATACAAGGCTGAGAGCCTCCCTATCGATCTGCGCATAGTTGCGCTCAGCGGAGGTCAATGATCTGGATGCAAACGCGACTGGCCTTTCCGTGCCATTTGGCAACTTGTGTGAGAGTACTGCCCCAATACCATATGGAGAAGCATCACAAGCCAATCGAATAGGCAGTGTCGGGTTGAAGTGAGCCAACACTTCCTCTGAGGTGATCAATTCTTTGCTTTTGCGAAATGCCTTCTTACAGTTTTCGCTCCATTCCCATGGTACCCCCTTCTGTAAAAGAGTGTTCAGCGGGTGCAGTACCGTGGATAGATTCGGTAGAAACTTATGGTAATAGTTAATCAATCCCAGAAACGACCTCAACTGAGAGACATTATCCGGAGCGGGAGCCTTTACAACTGCCTCTATCTTGTCAGGAGACTTATGAAGCCCCTCCCGGTCAATGACATGACCACAGTACGAGATCCGCTTCTGAAAGAACTCACATTTCTGCCGATTAACTCTAAGTCCATACTCTTTCAGTCTGTTGAGCACCAGTTCCAAGTTTGCGAGGTGTTCTTCATCACCATCACCTGTAATCAGAATATCGTCCAGGTAACATTGTGTGCCTGGAATTCCCTGTAATACCTGCTCCATGGCCCTCTGCCAAATTGCCGGAGCCGATGCCACTCCAAAAACCAGCCTATTATACCGGTACAAACCTCTATGTGTGTTGATCGTGAGGTACTGGCGTGACTCTTCTTCAACCTCCATCTGCAAGTACGCCTGCGCCAGGTCTATCTTGGTGAAGTGTTTCCCGCCAGACAACGAAGCAAAAATATCCTCAATCCGCGGAAGCGGATACTGCACCGTGTGAAGCACCGGATTAACGGTGATCTTGAAATCTCCACAGATGCGAACCTTCCCTGGTTCTCCTGGCTTGTTGCTCGAAGGACGTTTCATAACGGGAACAATGGGCGTAGCCCACTCACTCCAATCTACCTTAGACAGTACACCTGAACGTTCTAGCGCTTCCAGTTCCGCTTCTACAGTAGGTTGTATTGCATAGGGTACCGGTCTGGCTTTGAAAAATTTTGGTTGTGCATGTTCATCAATCTTGATGTTTGCCGTAATTCCTTTCAGTGTTCCCAGTCCTTGCTGGAACACCTCTTTAGCATCATCCAATATTTTGGACAATCGTTTAGGTTTGACATCTGTTTCCCCGGAATCTACCGTTAGTGCTTTTAAGGAGTGCCAGTCCATATTCATTTTCCTAATCCACTCCCATCCCAGTAGTGGTGGACCTCCTTCAGGTAGCACATATAAGTCCATTACTTGGCTTTCTTCGCCCTTGTGGACCACTTTTACCTCTATCTTTCTGATGGGGTACACTCTTTGCCCCGTGTATGTTTTCAATATAATCTCCGTATCCCGTAGGGGAATATGTTGGAATAACCTTTTGTAATCTTTCTTATTCATGACCGTCAATGCCAATCCAGTGTCCAATTCCATCTTTACTTGGACTCCTGCTATCTGAAGAGTGACCCAAATTGTCTGGAGATCTGCATCCTTACCAACGTTGTGTACTCTTAAGCTACCCAGTTCATTACTGCTAGCGTCTGAATCTGACTTCTGTTCGTTCGAACTGGTCTTTGTCACCTTGTGCACCTTTATGTATTTTCCTTGCGGTGACTTTTTGTTGCTGGTCTTCTTTCCTGACCGGCATACTTTAGCTACGTGGCCAAGCCTGCCACACGTTCTGCATTCTTGGTTTTTAAACCAACACTGGTTCTGATCGTGTGTTGTCTTTCCACAACGATAACATTTTACAGTACTCAAACCCAATTTATTTGTACTGAGCTCCGGTGACCGTAGCTGCATTACTGCCGTGCCTCTCGCTGTGGCTTCGTGTGCTGCTGCCATAGTGACCGCTTTCTCAAGCGTCAGCTCATTCTCCTCGCGCAGTCGCTTTTGTGTATCTTCTTTTAATAATCCACACACAAATTTATCTCTTAGCGCGTCTGTTAGTCCCGTTCCAAACTGACAGTACTTTGCTAGCTTACGCAATTCCATTAAATATTCAGCATTGCTTTCATCCTTCAGCTGCCTTCTGCTGTAAAATTTAAATCGTTCCGCTTGCATCAGCGGCGTGGGGTTTAGATGATTTTTCAGGACAGTAACAATCTCCTCGAACGTCTTATCCGCCGGTTCATCTGGTGATAAAAGGTGTTTCAATTGCCCGTATGTCTTCGCACCCATTAAGTTTAATAAAGTTAGTGCTTTCTCTGCATCTGGGATTTTATTTGCTTTACAATAATTTTGTATGCGTCCTACATACATGGCCCAATCTTCGATGTCGCTATCAAAGGTATTAATGTTCCCATGTTTAGGCATCATTGCAATTTATTTTATCCCAAGATGGCGGCTTCCCGCTCTTGTCTTCGTCCTCCGCCTACAAAATGGCGGTTTTCCCGCGCTTGGCGGTCTTCACCCACTGGCTGCAATGGCGTTTGGCGTGCCGCTGCTGCTCCCCTTTCCCAGCGGTTAGTAACTCCCCCGACGCTGTCTCCGCTTCACCGCGGCTCCCTCGGGCATTCGCGCTTCCCCGATGTCGCGCCTCGCAGCCCTTCTTGCAGCCCGGTTATTAGCACCGGCTGCGTTTGCCTTCACCGCAGCTCTCGCGCCTTCAGTCGCCCCAGACGCTGCGCCTTTTTGGCCCGAAAGCGGCCCGGCCCTTATCACCAGCCGCGATCGATGTCCCCGCGCTGCGCCTTTCGGCCCGAATGCGGCCCGGCCCTTATCTCCGGTCGCGATCAATCTCACCGCCCTTATTCCTCCGTCTTCCTCCCCCCGTCTGTACAGCCAACGCGGCCGACTTTCTGCTCACGTCGCTGACCGGCTTACCCACCACCGAGGTAGAAAGAAGATAGCTGACTGCCGCTGATGGAGGCTTCGAGTTCAGGATGTCTTCTGCACTCCGGGTTCTCGATGCCTGCCGCGCGACGTGTCTTCCAGCAGGGTGATGAGGGTGGATGCCTCTCTTCGACGCCCGTTCTGTGGACGAAGCCGCCGTGGATATAAACTGCCGCAGGGTAAGAATCGGACTCGTCGCCACTGTTAAGTCTGTGTGTTCCAGTTGTATTAAGATTAATTACTGACACAGACTACAAGAATAAAGTTCAACAGGTCTTTACTAGTTGGAGGTCAGGACTATACTAAATACAATATCACTACACAGTACTTATATACCGGTGGTCACCACCGGTATTACGTATACAGCAGCCAGAGAAAGTAGTACATCTCTTAAGGTGGAACAGGCTTAAAGTTCTCTTAAGGTGGAACAGGTTACATACACCACAAGAATGGTTCTTGGGAATGGGGGATCTTACTACAAGGACAGGTTGGAGAAGCTGGATTTGTTTTCATTAGAGCAAAGGAGGTTGAGGGGTGATTTGATAGATGTGTACAAGATTATGACGGGTTTGGATATGCTCGACGGGGGAAAAGCTGTTCCCACTAGTTGATGGTACAAGGACTAGGGGGCACAGATTTAAGATTTTGGGCAAGAGATACAGGGGGAATGTGAGGGAAACCTTTTTTACGCAGCAAATGGTGAGGACCCGGAACTCGCTGCCGACGGAAGTAGTGGAAGCGGAGACACTCAATGTTTTCAAGGGGAGACTGAAAAGGCACTTGAGGGAAATAAACTTGCAGGGCTACAGGGATAGAGTGGGGGAATGGGACTGACTGGATTGCTCTACAGAGAGCCGGCACAGACTCGATGGGCCGAATGGCTCCTTCTGTGCCGTTATGACTCTATATGACTCTATGTAACATCACCCGATTCTGCCCCCAGTCTCAGCTCATCTGCTGCTGAAACCCTTATTCATGCCATTGTTACCTCTAGACTTGACTATTCCAATGCTCTCTTTGCCGGCCTCCCATCTTCCACCCTACATAACCTTGTGCTTATCCAAAACTCTGCTGCCCGTATCTTAACTCGCTCCAAGTCTCATTCACCCATCACCCCTGTGCTTGCTGACCTTCTGTAGCTCCCAGTCCGACAAGGCCTCAATTTTAAAATCCTCATCCTTGTATTCAAATCCCTCCATGGCCTTGATCCTCCCTATCTCTATAACCTCCTCCAGCCCTACAAGCCTTTGAGATCTCTGCACTCCTCCAGTTCTGGCCTCTTGCGCATCCCCGATTTTAATCGCTGTACCATTGGTAGCCGTGTTTTCAGCTGCCTTGGCCCTAAGTTCTGGAATTCTCTCCCTAAATCTTTCCTCCTCCCTACCTCTCTCTTCTCCTTTAAGATGCTCCTTAAAATCTACCACTTTGACCCAGCTTTTGATCCTCTGTCCTGATAGCTCATTCTGTGGCTCAGTGTCAAAAATGTTTTTATTGATATCGCTCGTTAAATGTCTTGGGACGTTTTGTTACGTTAAATGCGCTCCATAAATGTAATTTGTTGTTGGTTATCATTTATGACCTATGGAATCGAAAGCTTTTGCAAGATCGACAAATACTATCCCCAGTTGTTTCTTGTTATTGTTCGTACCCTTATTGATGTTATGGAGAATCACTATATTCTCATTACATCCAAGGGTTGCTGAGAGAAAACCCTTTTGTATTGGGTTAAGTTCAATTATAACGGCAAGTCTTTTTGTCATGATTTTCATCAATCGGTACAATAGTACGGGACCGATTGCTATAGGTCTCCAGTTGTTGATCTGCCGGAGAAGGGAAGCCTCTTCGGTTTTTGAAATTAAAACCGCCTGGCTTCGCTTTAGACAGTCCGGAATAATGGCTGTTCCAAGCCACAAAGAGAATAGTCAGGATTAGAGTCTTATTTGTCTGTGTCAGATTTTTAAGATTAGAGACTTTTTTGTACTATCCAAGCCGGCTGCACAATCCTCTCTTATCCCATCCAGAGCCTTAAAAATTGCCTTAATTAAACTGCCATAGTTTGATCGTCCACCATCATGTGTAAAATGTTTGATGTCTGATTTACTGTTTGGAGTTGATAACTTAGTAATAAACCAATTCTCTAATTAGTAAAGGGGCTGTTCATATTGAAGGGAGCACCCTTGATTTGGCATGCTGGACATTTCCTGTCTTTATAGTATAGTATTTGAGACCTTTTGTAGTTGGCCTTTGTAGTGTATGTACCTTTAAGAGGGAGAACTACTTTTTACAGCTCCTGTATCCTGCAGTACCGGCAGTGACCACACCTGTATATAAGCCCTGAGTGGCGCTCTGTACAGTCAGTTGCAGTTTGAACTTCATCCAGTAAAGACCTGTTGATCGTTCCCTGCAGTCTTTGTCTGATTATTGAAAGGACACAACATTAAGATACCCGGATCTAACATTGGCTACGAGAAGATTCGAACCTACCTGCAACTCTGCATAAGGAGGTCGAGTCCAGAAGCACGGGCATCGCAGGGGAGGCTGTTGAGAGCCAGGCTTGGCCTTCCAGCCACGGTGGTCCAGCGAAACGGGCTGGCAACAGGTACTGCGCAGACCCTTCCTGGACAGCGGCGGCTAGAGCCGACCGAGCGGCACAGAAAGGGCCGAGCAGCGTCGACGGGGGAGAGAGAGAGGGCAGAGCGCACAGAGCGCAGCTGGTGTTCGGGACCGAGCGGCGTCAACGGGGGAGAGAGGCGAGAGAGAGCAGAGCGCAGCCGGTGTTCAGGGGCCGAGCAGCGTCAACGGGGGAGAGAGGCACGCAGGAAAACGCGAGGCGCTGCCATTGCCACGAGGACCGCAGAGAACAGCATTGGCAGCAGCGCAGGAGCAGCGCGCAAGGCCCACAGGGCATCGCCATTTGCCAGGAGGACCGCCGAGAGCGTCGTTGGCAGCAGCGCGGGAGACGCCATTTTAAGCCGCTGCGGGGAAGAAAGGAAAGCGCGGGAGATGCCATTTTAAGCCGCAGCGGGGAAGAAAGAAAAGTGTGGGAGACGCCATTTTAAGCCAGTCTAACCACACCCAAAAATGCCAAAGAGTGGCAGTATCACAGCGTTCGAAAATGAAGTCGAAGATTGGACGACATATGTCGAACGCATAGAAGTATACTGCAAGGCGAATGAAGTGCCAGATGACAAGAAAGCGCTGGTATTGTTGAATTCAATGGGTGCAAAAACGTATGGCTTGCTACGAAACCTAGTAACCCCAGAGAAGCCAGTAGAAAAGGGTTTTGAAAACATAGTGTCAATCCTACAGGACCACTTAAACCCCACACCGCTGCTGATAGCAGAAAGATTTAAGTTTCACAAAAGGAACCAGCATAAAGATGAAAGTAATGCTGAGTATTTAACGGAACTGCGCAAGCTATCGAAACACTGCCAGTTTGGAATGGGACTAGCAGATACTTTAAGGGACAAGTTTGTGTGTGGGCTTCAAAGTGAAGGAACCCAGAAACGGCTTCTATCAGAAAAGGATCTTACGCTGGACAAGGCTTTCAGCATGGCAGTATCACACGAAGCAGCCACACGGGGCGCTGCAGAGATACAACGGAGACCGCAAGAATATCGCACAAATGAAATGTCATACGGAACAGTGAAGTGCTATCGCTGCGGCAGAACAACACACGACCATAATGATTGCTGGTTCAAGGACAAAGTGTGCAGACAGTGTGGAAAAGTAGGACACATAGCAAGAGTCTGCAGGTCGGGAAAGAAAACCAGCAGCAAGAAATCTCCACAGGAGAAGTACAAGAAGGTACATAAGGTGACGGAGAGTAGTTCAGACGAACAGAAGAGTGATACAGACTCCGGAAGCAAGGAGCTGGGTTGTCTGAAACTACATAATGTGATCAAAATGGAGGATCACCAAACTATCTGGGTCACGCTCAAGGTAGCAGGAGTCCAAGTGAAAATGGAATTGGACACAGGATCAGCCCTAACAGTCATAAACCGAAGGGACTACAAGCGGCTATTCTCACATATACCCTTGAGAGATACAAAGATTGTCTTGAAGACGTACACGGGGCAAAAAGTCTACCCCAAAGGAAAAATAAGGGTGAACGTTATATATAACGGCAAGGAAACACCAAAAATGGACCTATATGTATTGCCAGATGGAGGACCACCACTACTAGGACGTGAATGGATCCGGAAGATACAGCTAGATTGGCATTCCATGCAAGCACTGACTGTAGATGCCAAAAAGGATGACGACGTCACACCTGGACGACTGTCAAAAATGCTAACTGACGCACAAGAAGTGTTCCAGCAGGGACTCGGAACACTAAAAGGCATAACAGCGACGATCAAAATAGAGGAAAATGCAAGCCCAAAGTTTTTTAAGGCCAGACCGGTACCTTATGCGATCCGCCCAGCCGTCGAAGCAGAGCTGGAAGGTTTGGAACGTTCAGGAGTACTGTCCAAGGTGGACTGGAGCGAGTGGGCTACACCCATCGTTCCTGTAATGAAGAGGTCGTTGAGTAATACGCCTGGGGAACCAAAGAAGGTTCGCATCTGTGGGGACTTTAAGGTGACAGTGAACCCAGTCCTTCACACTGTACAATATCCGCTTCCGTGGCTTGAAGATATTTTCGCCTCGCTATCTGGAGGGAAACGCTTCACTAAGATTGATCTGGCCCAGGCGTACCTGCAAATGGAGGTAGAAGAAGCCTCAAAACAGTACCTCACGATTAACACTCATAAAGGTCTCTACCAATACAACCGGCTGGTGTTCGGGGTAGCATCAGCTCCGGCTATTTGGCAAAGGGCAGTGGATCAAGTCCTGCAAGGGATTCCAGGGACCCAGTGTTATTTGGACGACATCCTGGTCACGGGTGAAAATGACACTGATCACCTCGCCAACCTGGAGCAGGTGCTCACTAGATTGAAGGAATATGGGCTCCGAGCTAATCGCCATCAATGCGAGTTTTTCCAGGAGCAGATCTCGTATTATGGCCATGTTATTGATAAAGAGGGGTTACATAAGTCCCCTGAAAAGATTGAGGCAGTAGTCAAGGCTCCAGCACCGGAAAATGTGTCACAACTGAGGTCGTTCCTCGGGCTGGTGAACGACTACCATAAGTTCTTGCCGAATTTGTCTACCGTACTACACCCACTGAATACCCTACTGCAAACGGGGGGTACCATGGAAGTGGAGTGACGAATGTAAACGAGCTTTCCAGAAGAGCAAAGCATTGATCACATCGAAAGAGGTGTTGGCTCATTTCAACCCAGCACTACCAATTCGGTTGGCGTGTGATGCATCACCCTATGGCATTGGAGCGGTGCTGTCGCACAAATTCCCGGATGGCTCAGTCTCGGTCACTAACCTCAGCCGAGCATAACTACGCCCAGATTGACAGGGAGGCCCTCAGCCTAGTGTGGGGAGTGAAAAGGTTCAATCACTATCTGCACGGGCAGAAGTTCACCTTGCTGACTGACCACCAACCACTTGTCTCCATCTTTAATCCAAAGAAGGGGGTTCCGGTGATGACTGCGCAACAGCTACAAAGATGGTCCCTTTTTCTAGGGGCGCACCAATATGATATCGAGTATAAGGGCACGAAACAGCATGGAAACGCTGATGGGCTATCAAGCTTGCCACTGCCTACTGCGGAGGAAGCACCAGCAGTGGATCCTGTCGAAATATTTCATTCGACTATAATTGAATGCTTGCCAGTAACTAACGCTGGTATAGAGAAGGAGACCTGAAATGACCCGACACTGTCTCGGGTATATGATTTGACGGTGAAGGGATGGCCAGCACATGGCGACTCACTGTTGCCAGCATTCTCATCCAGAAGTGAACAGCTGTCAGTATGCCAGGGGACCTTGATGTGTGGATCCTGAGTGGTAATTCCACCCAAGTTAAGGGAGAGAGTGCTCAATGAGCTTCACGAAGGTCATCTGGGAGGGGTGAAAATGAAAAGCCTTGCTAGGGCTTATGTGTGGTGGCCGGGGATCGATCAGCAAATCGAGGACCTGACAAAGAGCTGCTCAGGATGCCAGAAGGTCCAAAATGCACCACCACATGCCCCTCTACACCCATGGGAATGGCCCTCATCTCCATGGCAACGGGTGCATATTGACTTTGCTGGTCCATTCATGGACTCAATGTTTTTAATAGCCGTGGATGCGCACTCGAAATGGCCTGAGGTGATCAAAATGTCCTCCACCAGCACGGAGAAAACTATTGCAGTCCTACGGACCATATTTGCCAGGAACGGCTTGCCAGAGCAGATTTGCTCTGATAACGGACCACAGTTTGTGTCCGAAGAGTTTCGAAGATTTATGAAAAGGAATGGGGTAAGGCATTACACATCCGCCCCGTATTATCCAGCCACAAATGGATTGGCTGAGAGGTTCGTACAAACCTTTAAAAAAGCAGTAAAGGCCATGTGCGATGACGACATTCCACTGCAGCATAAGGTGGACAATTTCCTGTTAGCCTACAGAAATGCGACACATGCAGTCACCAACCAGGCCCCGGCCATGATGTTCTTTAACCGAAGGTTGAGATCTCGTCTGGATTTGCTCAGACCAAATGTACGAAGAGATGTTGAGAATAAGCAATTCCAGCACATCAATGAGAAGCCGACAAGGAGCTTCAATGTAGGGCAACCAGTCTTAGCCCGCGACTACCGAACAGAGAAATGGCAACCAGGAACGATATGCGCACGGCAGGGACCACTAATGTACACAGTGGATGTTGGGGAGAACATTGTGAGACGCCACACTGACCAGATCCTAGAGTCACAGGAACGAGTCAACCCCATGTCTCGGCCATACGTACCTGGTGAGGAACCCGACGTACAGGTCACATCTACCTCAGAAACAATAGCATTGGAAGCTGATGAATCAACTGACGACAGGGTGTTAGAATCGCCTCCGCACCAAGAGCGAGACACTCGGGAAAGGCGTTATCCAGAAAGAATCAGGAAGCCTCCCCAAAGACTGAATTTATAAATGGACTATTTCCAGTTAATGTTGCATGTTACAAGTGTTAATTGTAATTAGTTTCATATTTAATTGTTAAATGAGTGTTATGGTACTGTTAATCTAAAAGGGGAGGAATTGTAGTGCATGTACCTTTAAGAGGGAGAACTACTTTTTACAGCTCCTGTATCCTGCAGTACCGGCAGTGACCACACCTGTATACAAGCCCTGAGTGGCGCTCTGTACAGTCATTTGCAGTTTGAACTTCATCCAGTAAAGACCTGTTGATCATTCCCTGCAGTCTTTGTCTGATTATTGAAAGGACACAACATTAAGATACCCGGATCTAACAGCCTTCTTACTGGCGTATCTTCGTCTGACCCCCGAATTGAATTCTATTGCTGTTCTCCATTTTAGGATATTACTTCCTATTGGATATAGGACATACTGGTTTATTTTTGTTGATCATTGAATCCATATCAAAATACATCAGTCCTATGTATAGTCTTGCCTGATCTGGCTCATGCAAGAGTTCTTCTGCTTTCAGTAAGTGATCGTTTAAGTCACAACTGTCAAATTTGTTTTTAAGTGGATCTTTCAGGATTAATTTTGTGTTCGGGTGGATTTGGCATCAGGTCTCGGTTGGAAGTTCAGTGGGCACCGTTATTGCCGTAGTGTTAATAGTTGCAGGTGGCACTTTTTTCTTGGATGACTCCTTTAAGAGCCTCCTTTTACCTGAAATCTGCTTATTTGTTTTTGATTTCAGGTCATTAGTTATTAGTACACTAATAATACATCAGGCCTGATATTTTCTCTCTAGTTCTAAAAGGAGAGCTACTTCCTCATCGGACCAAATAGATTTTCTGCTGTTTTTTTTAGCAGGTATCTATAGGCCCGCATAGTCGCCCTCCATTTCAAAGACTAATTCTTTGGTGCCCCTGAATCATTGTTAAGCTGTGGATGATGGGTATTTCCTGCTGGGCTACACCCAGCATCATCTCCTGCCTTGTCATCTCCAACTGGGCTTTCAGTTGTGCCATTAGCAGTGGTTGGATTAAATAAGGCCGACATCCAGCTATCAGTAACTGAGATACGGTACCAACTAGGCAAATAAAATGATCAGCTTAGAAGAAAGTCCTGCTGAAAGGTCTGAGTATAGGAGGTGGTGGTGCTAGGTCCATTATGTACGGATCTAGCTATAGTGCAGAAAGGACATTTATCGGCAGGTGCTCCTGCAACAAGCATCCTAACGGGGACATTTTTTTACCCAGGCCTCATCCCCTCTGATCAGGGGAATGAATACGGAACCAATTTGTTTGTCCACGGAGCTTTTTGTGTGGGATACCATCATCTATTACCTGCAGGGACTCGGTCAACGAGGACCACGGTTTCTGCCAGGTTCTGTGAAAGTTGTTTAGGCCAGCGAAATATTGAAATAGTGTTGTTTCCAGCGGGACCACAAGGAAGCAAGACTCACTGAGTTCACGAACCCGACAGATGACAGGGTGATCGCTTTGCTGAACACCTCTGTTCAGTCCGCAAGCATGACCCTGAGCTTCTGGTCGCTTGCCATTTCAACTCTGTCCCACTCTCACTCAGATCTCTCTGTTCTCAGCCTCGTACAATGTTCCAATGAAGCTCAAGGAACAGCACCTCATCTTTCGATTAGGCACTTTACAGCCTTCCGGCCTCAACATTGAATTCAACATTTTCAAATCAAAACCACTGTTCCTATTTTTTTGGACAGCAGCTGTTGGTAATAATTCTGCTACAGGTATTGCCATTTAAAATTTCTCTTGACCCATCTTTTGTTTCTTTACTTGTCGCATTAACATCCCTTTTACTCGCACCATCATCCCTTTTATCATCTAATCTCTCCTGCCTTCCACCCTTTCACAGACCTTCCTTTTTGTTCTTTCCTACTCCCACCCCTTCCCTGCCTCTGTTACTTGCTTAAAACCTGTTACAACTTTTTCCAGTTCTGACTAAAGGTCATCGACCTGAAATGTTAACTCCGTATCTCTCGCCACAGGTGCTGCCCGGCTTGCTGAGTATTTCCGGCATGTATTTCAGATTTCCAGCATCCACATTATTTTGCTTTTATGACCATAAATTTAGTCATTGTTGGGCTAGCACGAGAAAAAAATGACCTTGATGGCTACCAGATTATTGTAAAAACCCAACTGATTCACTAAAGTCTTTCAGAGAAGGGAACCTGCTAGCCATACCCAGTCCAGCCTAATTATGACTCTAGTCTACATTACACAATTAATCTTAATGCCCTCTGAAGTGGCCTAACAAGCCACTAAGTTGTATGATCATTACTAAGCATGGACCTATTAACAACAGCCCAGAAATTACATCAGGACACAATAGCAAAATACTGCGGATGCTGGAAACACTCAGCAGGTCAGGCTGAACTCTGACGAAGAGTCCTCGACCCAAAACGTTAACTCTGTTTCTCTCTCCTCGATGCTGCCTGACCTGCTGAGTGTTTCCAGCATTTTGTTGTTATTACATCAAGACAATCAGACATTCTCAGTCCAGTCAACCCAACAACAACTTGCATCTATATAGCGCCTTTAATGTAGTAAAATGTCCCAAGGAACTCACAGGAGTGATGTGAAACATAATTTGACACCGAGCCGCCTAAGGAGATATTAGGACAGGTGAAAGAGGTAGGTTTTTACGAGCGTCTTAAAGGAGGAGAGATAGAGAGGCGCAGATGTTTAGCGAGGGGAATTCCAGAGCTGAGGGCCTAGGCAGCTGAAGGCACGGCTGTCAATGTTGGAGTGATGAAAATCAGGGTGCACAAGAGGCCAGAATTGATGGAGCACAGAGATCTCTGAGGTTTGTAGGCCTGGAGGAAGTTACAGAGATAGGGAGGGGCGAGGCCATGAAGAGATTTGAAAACAAGGATGAGAATTTTAAAATTGAGGTGTTGCTGGACCCTAAGCCAGTGTAGGGTTGATGGGTAAACAGGACTTGGTGTGAGTTAGGATATGAGCTGGAGAGTTTTGGGTGAGCTTAAGTTTATGTAGGATGGAAGGTAAGAATGGAACCAGGCGAGAGTAATCCAACCCAGCTGGACAATGGAGGAGAGTCGTTGGAGGAGGATGGTCAACCATGTCAAAGGCTGCAGACAGGTCGAGAAGGATGAGGAGGGTTAGCTTACCATGGTCACAGTCATATAGGATGTCATTTGTGACTTTGATGAGGGCCATTTCAGTATTGTGGCAGGATTGGAAACCTGACTGGAGGGATTCAAACATGGAGTGATGGGAAAGATCGACCCTTAAATGTCCCCATCACTAACATTTTAGGACTGGTGCTCAAGTCGGGAGATCTGTCTCATAGACTATTCAAGCAACAATCTGACAAAGTCATGCTCAGATCAGCCAACATCTCATTGATTTCTCAGGAAGGGGCCAAGCCATAGTTTGCAGGATTGAGGGAGGCGATTTGACCTATTATCTCTACACTGGCTCTTTGCTAGGCCAATCCAAAATGTATCCCACTGCCCTGCTCTCTCCCCATAGCCCTATGTTTTCCTCTGTTTCAAATATTTATCCATTTTTCCATTAAAGGATGCAATGGTCTCTGCCTTAACTACCCCCTGTATAAAGCATTCAATGGTCTTTCAACTCTATGTAAAGAGATTTCACCAGACCTGCCTCCTCACTCCCTTAATGACAACTTTACATTTAATTCAAATATAAGCATTCTAAATGTAGATCTGAGAAATACCTTTTTTACATAAGAACATAAGAAATAGGAGCAAGAGTAGGCCATTTGGCCCTTCGAGCCTGCTCCGCCATTCAGTAAGATCATGGCTGATCTTCTACCTCATCTCCACTTTCCAGAACTATCCCCATATCCCTTGATTCCCTTAATATTCAAAAATCTATCGATCTCTGTCTTGATTATACTCAACAACTAAGCCTCCACAGCCCTCTGGGGCAGAGAATTCCAAAGATTCACCACCCTCTGAGTGAAGAAATTCCTCCTCATCTCAGTTCTAAATGGCCGACCCCTTATTCTGAGATGGTGGCTCCTGGTTCTAGACTCTCCAGCCAGGGGAAAATCCTCCCTGCATCTACCCTGTCAAGCGTTGTAAGAATTTTGTATGTTTCAATGCGATCACCTCTCATTCTTCTAAATTTAGGCACAGTCTACTCAATCTGTCCTCATAGGACAATCCCCCCCATCCCAGGAACCAGTCTGGTGAACCTTTGTTGCACTCCCTCTATGGCAAGTATATCCTTCCTTAGGTAAAGAGACCAAAACTGTACACAATACTCCAGGTCTCACCAGGGCCCTATATAAGATGTCTTTACTCTTATACTCAAATTCTCTTGTAATAAAGGCCAACATACCATTTGCTTTCCTAATTGCTTGCTGTACCTGCATGTTAACTTTCAGTAATTCGTGTACAAGGACACCCAGGTCCCTCTGAACACCAACATTTCCCAATCTCTCGCCATTTAAAAATACTCTGCTTTTCTATTTTTCCTACCAAAGTGGATAACTTCACATTTCTCCACATTATATTCCATTTGCCATGTTCTTGCCCACTCACTTAGCCTGTCTATATCCCCTTGAAGCCTCCTTGCATCCTCCTCACAACTTACATTCCCACCCAGCTTTGTATCATCAGCAAACTTGGATATATTACATTTGGTCCCCTCATCCAAATCATATATGTAGACTGTGAATAACTGAGGCCCAAGCACTGATCCTTGCGGTACCCCACTAGTTACAGCCTGCCAACTCGAAAATGACCCATTTATTCCTGCTCTCTGTTTTCTGTCCGTTAACCAATCCCCTATCCATGAGTCCTAATTTTGTTTAACAACCTCTTGTGTGGCACCTTATCATTTGACTTCTGAAAATCCAAATACACCACATCCACTGGTTCCCCCTTATCTATTCTGCTAGTTACAACCTCAAAAAACTCTAACAGATTTGTCAAACAAGATTTCCCTTTCATAAATCCATGTTGACTCTGCCCAATCCTATTATTATTTTCTAAGTGCCCTGTACCACATCCTTAATAATAAATTCTAGCATTTTCCCTACTACTGATGTCAGGCTAACTGGTCTGTAGTTCCCCATTTTATCTCTCCCTCCTTTCTTAAATAGTGGGTTTACATTTGCTGCCTTCCAATCTGCGGGAACCGTTCTAGAATCTATGAAATTTTGGAAAATGACAACCAATGCATCCACTATCTCTATAGCCAACTCTTTCAAAACCCTAGGATGTAGGCCATCAGGTCCAGGGGATTTATCAGCTTTCAGTCCCATTAATTTCTCCAGTACTACTTTTTACTAATACTAACATCTATTCATCCTGGGATATCTTCAACATAAATTCTTGTTGTATCTTGGCCGTATTGCAACTAGACAATAGTCAGTCTGAAGCTAGAGGTGAGGGGGCAGGTCAGCAACTCTGTGGTCATGGACAGCCATGTAAGAAGCAAAGAAACCGTGGGGTAGAGTGTCCGCTTTGGGCGCAGTCGGCAATCCGGGCACAAATTGCACTGAAAATTGTGCTGGTTTCTGAATTGAATTTTTTGCATTTCCACTCGAATTCATTTGCATATCGGCGAGTGTAAAATCTTCCACGAACCAGTGCAGGTGGGCAGTCTTTTAGAAAGTAATTGTTTATTTTTTTTCTTGCATTAAAAAATGCTCCTTGATATATTTAGGAGTGGTAACCTAGTGTAGTTTTGTTAATACAGCTGGAAATGGGTTTATTACAAAAAAATAAGCATTTTTAATAAGAGTGTCTGTGAGTAACCTGATTTTAAAGAACTGAAAATGACTTTAAAAATCATTTACTAGTTTCATTGGTATACAGTAGTCAGTTTCTTAGTAAATTAAATATTTTTTTGGCAAAAAAAGCGCTTAATTTTAAGAACCTCCTCGAAGGCTCGCAAACAGGCGCAATTAGCGGAAACTCACCATGGTGATTTATTCGATCTGGGGCGTGGCTAGTTTTGTGGGCAGGGCTGACTTTCAGTGCGTTTTTTAAACCTCGAGCAGAAACTCAATTTGCGCTGGACGTAACATGCTTGAAATTCCTCGGTCGTTTGTGCTGGCTTGGCTGAATTACGCTGGAAAAACCAGCGCAACCTAGCGGAAACTTTACCCCCATGCTCCAAGGGTCAGCTTACGTTGAGAGTTTGTGCAAGGGAGGCACCTTTATTTTTGATTCTGAGGAGAATAGTGAAGTCTGCATTTACTGTAAATCTACTGTTTGTGTTCAGTATTGTTCAGTTACGTGTTTATTACTCAATAAAATTGTCTAGTAGTCTGTAGCCTGAGCCTCGGTCTGATACAGTATATAATCTTCCGCTTACCATGTATGAAGAGATCATGTGGTGGCACGTGATATATTGCAGTGATATGCCGTACAGTGAAAGGGTTCTCTGTTTAACTCTTGGGTCTCGCAACATTTATGAGGTATTGGGCGGGTAGAGGCACACTTTGGTTTGTGGGGCATGTAAGGTACACTTACAAGAGTGGCCAGTAACACTGAACCCAAGGAAATTATTTAGTGTATTACACCCAAAAAAGTAATACCTCTCTTGCGCTTTGGCAGAACAGCTCTCCATGCAAGCGAGTTATCTTAAAAAGTGCCCCATCCCATTGACCATATTACTTTGCTACTAGCATCCCCCTATATGAATGAAGAAGAGTTAGCAAATTAATAATGTCTTCATGAGTCTTTTGAATGTTATGACCCATTATATGTGATGAACTGATCTGTCCAGTTTGACTGCTCTTTGTTTGTACATTGTTGCCAGATTTTCTTCACTAAATTTCTATGAAACATACACACACACAGATGAGCGTAAGACCGGAGTGTTATTCTTCCAGTTAGTAGAGTTCATATAGCGGTTACTATCTTTGCATTTAGATTACATTGAAATATACAATGCAGACACAAATATTATGTCTGTACTTTTTGTGGTTTTGCGCATCACTGCTCATTGAGGTGCCAGCTACAATTTCATTGTGTTATTTTTCTGCAGTTCTTCCGTAATTCACAATCACAGTTTTGATTTGGAGATTCAATGTAGAGTAACTAGTAATGAATATTTTCTCATATTATGTCACATTGGTCCAGATTTTGCGGTCAATGACAAAGGAACGGCGCTCGCCGTTAATCACGCCGACAGCTTCCCACAAACTTTTGGCGCACTTTTGAGTGGCAACTTGCGCTATTTAGAGATAACTTCCAGCGTGGCGCCCTCTCCAGGGGACCTGGGACATCTGTGAGTAGGGTAAGCAACAGCGAGGCTCTTCAACCAATCAGATTGAAGAATCCTCACCGAGACACGCAGGGGGTGAAATTGGATTTAGCCTAAAAACAGGCGTGGAGTGCGGTCTGCCCATGCCCATTCAAAGTGGTGCAAGCAGCACGCAAAATGCGCGCTGCCTGTTTATTTACATAATTGGGGTGCTGAGCTCAAGAGGGGGGCCAATATTGGGTGCAGCCTACTGGCCAATAAAATTTTGCGTAGGCTCTCTGCACTTCTTAAAGGGGAGGTGCTTTGTTGCAGAAGCACCTCATTGTCACTCTGAATGCAGCTATGTCTCAACAGGAAAGAGAAAGGGTTTCTCTGATGCAGCACCTCCGGCCTTGGTCCTGGGGGTACACAGAAGAAGACAGGTCCTCTACCCACAGGGGGGGCAGGAGGCTTTCCAGGTAGAGTGCCAGAAGGCTGTGGGAGGAGATAGCACAAGTCGTCAGTGCCACGTGTGTTGGCCCAGGATCTGGATCCAGTGCCGCAAGAAGTTTAGTGGCCTCACATGAGTGGTCAAGGTCAGTGAATGCATCTTCAAGTGCCTTATCCCACCAACTGCACCACTAGCCTCACACACCGCTCAATGCACCACACCCCATCACTCACCTACCAACAATCTCTAAAACATGACTCATACCTCACATTCATAGCTTCACCTCACCCTTACATTTACCACTGCTGCAAGCCTCACACCCAGATCTCATACCTTGCACACAATGTCAGCTATTTCACCATGACAGGCACATCAGCCAAACACATTGCACCACAGTCACTGACACACTTCCCTTTATCTTGCAAGCCAAGGTGGCTCACAACCGCCGTGAGCAGCAGCAGACAGGCGGGGGTGATGCATGTCTTCAAAACCTCGCGGTGCTGGAAATCACTGGAGGGGCTGTCACTGAGGCCGTGGCGAGCAGCGAATTTGAAAGCGTTGCTGATGACCAAATGCTTATACCTAATCCTTCTTCTCACGTCCCACTTTCCCCTCATGGCACAATCTCTTTTCACTTACAAGCTGCTGATAGTATAAGCATGCGCATCTTGCTTTTCCCCCTCCCCTCACCACATCCCGACCCTTGTGCCTTTCTCCTTTCAGATGCTCAAGAACTACCAGCAGCCCAGCCTGTCCCCGACCTAGTAGAGGAGGAGAGTGATGGAGAAGAAAAGGCACCATTACTCAATCTGATATTCCCAGGGACCAGCTCAGAAAATGGCACAGCGCGAACTTGAGGATAGTATAGTAGTATAGAGGTGGGATCTGCACGTGGTGAGTCTGGGCTGCAGCCAGGCTAGGGGGAAAAGGTAGCTCGAGTGCCAGCTCCCCGGAGAGCGAGTTTGCACATGAGTTCTGCTGCACAGGACTCAGATGATTACTTCGATGGGGCAGCCTTCAAAAGAATGCATGCACACAGAAATGTTTGGTGCAATGGCAGGCCTGCAGAGACCCTCTTGTCAGTGTCAAGGAGCTTGCAGGAGTCCGGCTTCAACAGGGCTCTGTGAGGAGCTTGGAGCCCATGATTTCCAGGATGGAAGTGATGGGCAACTCCATTAGATCACTAGTGGACCCAACAATGATGCTGAGTGCGATGGGCGATGTCGTAGTTTCCATTGCAGCAGAAGTGGAAGCGACCCAACGTCTTGAGTGCTGCAGTGGAAACTCAGGCTACTCTCATACAGGCTCAATTTGCTGCCACGCAAGCTCAGGCTGATGCCACTGTGACTGGGTTTACAAATGTGGAAAGGGGCTTGCAGGGTCTCACAGCAGTCCAGCAATCTGTGCTCCAACAGATGGCTAGGAATGCTGAGGCGTCGCTCCAGGGGAGTGACAGTGGCTCCATGGAGCAAGAACCTGCTGTCCTCTCAGGATGACAGCACTCATACTCCCACTCTGCCAGTGCCCTTGCTGCTGCCTGTCAGCCAGCCAGCCCAGACTACTGCCACCCATGCCAAGGTGGTTCAGTCTACAGCCAGGCCTTCTAGGCTCAGAGCTGCTCGAGGTCATCCTACAAGGCCATCTGTAGTATCCCCCACGGAAGGAGAGCAGCTTTCCACCAGCCATGCTGCAGCCTTCTACCAGCCATGTTGCGGCCAGTGGGGTAGCACTAGAATAGGCAAAGAAACATAAAAGACAGACACTAAGGGAATGCACAAGGGTGATTAGTTGACTTCGTTGCATAATATTGAATTGACTCATTTAGAAATTATGTTTGGAATGTTTGTTTTGTGGTGGCTCTCATTTCAGCTTTGTGTCCAAGAGGACGCTGTGATGTTTCGTTACAGAGGGATAGTAAGGTGGGGAAGTGGTGAGCAACGGGGATGTGGGGTTTCATTCAGGAGAACCAGATTCCAATGCGCTCATGGACAGCCCGTCTGGAACAGGAATCTATTGCCTTCCTCCTCCCGCTCCTGAGGTGGCCGCGGAACCTGTGGTGGCAAGGGCTGCTCCCTCATTATGGCCAAGTTGTGGAGGATGCAGCAGACCACCACAAAATGGGACACCTGCTTTGGGGTGTACAGGAGCAGTCAAGGCAGCGGAACCGTTGCTCTAGATGGTCTGCTCGATGAGGTTCCTCGTGGCAGCGTGGCTCTCATTATATGATTGTTGGCCACGAGTGGTCGGGTTGCAGAGGGGAATCATCAGCCAGGTATAGAGGGATAGCCCTTGTCTCAGGATCGACGTTTTGGCTGTAAGATTGCTGTCACACTGGACTGACACAGGATGAAGGCATCCTGACTGCTGCCAGGATACCGGGCATTCACCATTATGATGTGCTGGGTGTGGTCGCACACCAACTGCACATTAAGTGAGCGGTAGCCCTTGCAGTTGTGGTACATTTCAGGATTGATATGCGGCGACCGCAAAGCCAAGTGTGTGCAGTTGATGGCACCCTGCACCATGGAGAAGACCGATGTCCTGCCAAAGCCAAGTGTGTGCAGTTGATGGCGCCCTGCACCATGGAGAAGACCGATATCCTGCCAAAGCCATGTGTGTGCAGTTGATGGCGCCCTGCACCATGGAGAAGACCGATATCCTGCCAAAGCCATGTGTGTGCTCCTCCTGCTTTTCTCTGTTTAGAGAGAAGACAGTGAAGTCTCTTCTGGAGTACAGAGCTTCTGTGACCACCTGGATGCAGCAATGGATGGCGAACTGGGAGATGTTAGTTATGTCTCAAGCTGGGAATGGTAGCATAGTGGTTATCTTGCTTGGCTAGTAATCCAGAAACCTGGTCTAATGATCCGGAGACATGAGTTCAAGTCCCACCACGGCAGCTGGGGAATTTAAATTCAGTTAATTAATAAATCTGGAATTTAAAAAAAGTTAGTATCAGTAATGGTGACTATTTAACTACCAGATTGTTGTAAAAACCCATCTGGTTCACTAATGTCCTTTTAGGAAAGGAAATCTGCCGTCCTTACCTGGTCTGGCCTATATGTGACTCCAGACCACAGCAACGTGGTTGACTCTTAACTGCCCTCTGAAATGGCAAAGCAAGTCAAGACGGCAGCTCATCGCCACCTTCTCGAGGGCAGTTAGGGATGGGAAATAACTGCTGGCCTTGACAGCGACGCCCACGTCCAATGAATGGAAAAAAGTTCCAGACTGGAAGGATCCGGTGGCGAAAAAAATTAAGGGCCACGGTGACCTTTGAACGGCCGTCATCGCCTTGCTCTGAGGCTGCAGGTCACGTTCCAAGAGGTGGCAGAGTTCTGTGACCACCTCCTTGGTGAAGTGGAGCCTCCGACTAGACTGGTCCTGGTTTAGGTGCAGGTAGGAGAAGTGCTCTCGGAAGACACTAGGTGGGTAAGACCTCCTGCTAAGAGCCCTCCTGCCCCTTCTCCCTCTGCGAGCAGCTTGTCCTCTTCTTTGCCGCCTCTGCTTCATCTCCCTGTCATGCTCCAGCATGAGGGGAACTGTAAGTAGAGCCCCCAGGACTGGGAGCAAGTGGTCTGAGCAGAACCCTTGAATTCAGAAGCAAGGCCATCTCCACTTACAGCACCACTCCCTGTCGCCTCACCAACTTCAAATAACTGTATAAAGCTCCAAACAGTTGCACAAACCTACACAGAGCCTGTAGAAATCAAAAAGCAAGTCACCTGCAAGTTGTTGTTGATCCCTTTAAATACCGCTGGTGGGGCTCCCTCGTGTAGCTGAATGCACGTTTTGCTGTGCGTGATTTGGAGAGGGCGTGCAGTCGAGTGGCAACATCCAAAATAGCAGGTCATGCGTCAAATCAGCGTTGCACATTGATTGACGCCATGATCTGACTGATTAGCATTCTTCTGCCAAGTGCAGGCAATGGCTGTGCTACCAACATGCCCAAAATAGCGACCCACACGCCGGAGGTGGACGGAAATGAGGCAGCCGCCATTTTTTGCCAAGGTGCAGAATTTCGCGGCCGCAGAATCTAAACTAATGTAAAATTATATACAGAAAGCAAAATAAAAATTGTGAAAGAAAGAAGGGATTAAGAGAGAGATAAAAGAGGCAGGCAGAAAAAGTGAAACAAAAATTATTTTTTTCTTTTAAATCTTCAGCACTAATTAAATTCTGAAGGAACAAAACTCCATACTTGTAAAATTAAATTTTCAGGACCAGAGAGGTTGTTTGGCAGTAATGATCACTTATTAAAAATTCACTTACTCCTGACTGCACCAGCTCTAACTTTTTCTGGAGTTATTAATGGGTAAATAGTGGCCAAGTACCACAGCGTCACGCCATTACAGTGATTTCAGTGCCGCAGTTGTACAGGGCCTTGGTGAGACCACACCTTGAGTATTGTGTGCAGTTTTGGTCACCTTACCTGAGGAAGGATGTTCTTGCCATGGAGGGAGTGCAGCGAAGATTCACCAGACTGATACCTGGGATGGCAGGAATGACGTACGAGGAGAGATTGGGTCGATTAGGCTTATACTCGCTAGAGTTTAGAAGAATGAGAGGGGATCTGATTGAAACTTATAAAATTCTAACAGGACTAGACAGACTAGATGCAGGAAGGATGTTCCCGATGGCGGGGGAGTCTAGAACCAGGGGTCACAGTCTAAGGATAAGGGGTAAGCCATTTAGGACTGAGATGAGGAGGAATTTCTTCACCCAGAGAGTGGTGAACCTGTGGAATTCTCTACCACACAAGGCAGTTGAGGCCAATTCATTAAATATATTCAAGAAGGAGTTGGATATATTTCTTAAGGCTAAAGGGATCAAGGGATATGGGGAGAAAGCAGGACAGGGTACTGAATTTGGATAATCAGCCATGATCTCATTAAATGGCGGAACAGGCCCTAGGGGCTGAATGGCCGACTCCTGCTCCTATCTTCTATGTTTCTATGAATCTATCGGCGAGGACTGTTACAGCACACCCTGTGGAGGAGTGGGGTATCTCAGACAGCAACTTCCAGATTTCCGTGTTGATATGTGGACGTCGGAAGTTGCTGTCCGATTATCTTCATAATAACAGTTACACTGATAGCCACACTGTTGTTATCATCGCAAATTCCAGGCCGTTGTATCATACATTATTTGCTCTAGAAAAGAGTCGGCACAGACACACAGGCCAAATGGCCGCCTTCTAAGCTGTAAACTCTATGATGTAGAAATTAATCTGGGCCCGTTACCGAGTCCAGTCTACATCTTCGGGGCGAGACCCGGTGTTTGTCATGCCTCCACAGGCCGCTCCTCCCACAAGAAAAATTAATTTTTGGCCAAAGGTTTCGGGCGGGGTTTGGATCGGGCAATTGGCGGGACCTGGAGCCATTGGTCGCACTCCTCCTTCTGGCTCCACAGAACCTGAGTGGAGTAGGCCCAACGTCTGCCCCGCTCATCAGTAACAAATTTTGTAGCGGGGTCTTTCAACGACCATTAGATCCCTCATTAATATATTTGAGTCCCATGGCTTGGCTTAGGCATCTGTCCAGGACACTTTTAAAAATGGTCCCCATGACTTTAACAGTGAGACCAACCCTTCCGCAGATTGGGAGAAGGGCGACCCACTACTGATGTATATAACAACTAGCTGGAGTACCCGGCGTTGCCGAGGGAAATGAAGAAACCTCTGCCATGTTTATAAAACAGTTTATGAAATTGTTGATATTGAAGAACTCTTCCTAAGCACCAAGGAGGTGGTTCTTTAACTTCATTTTTTGTTAATGGAGAGGGAAGGAGAGATGGAGAGGGAAGGAGAGATGGAGAGGAAAGGAGAGAAGGAGAGGGATGGAGAGAGAAGGAGAGGGATGGAGAGAGAAGGAGAGGGATGGAGAGAGAAGGAGAGATGGAGAGGGCAGGAGAGATGGAGAGGGAAGGAGAGGGGGAGAGGGAAGGAGAGATGGAGAGGGAAGGAGAGATGGAGAGGGAAGGAGAGATGGAGAGGGAAGGAGAGATGGAGAGGGGAGAGGGAAGGAGAGGGGGAGAGGGAAGGAGAGGGGGAGAGGGAAGGAGAGGGGGAGAGGGAAGGAGAGAGGGAGAGGGAAGGAGAGAGGGAGAGGGAAGGAGAGAGGGAGAGGGAAGGAGAGAGGGAGAGGGAAGGAGAGAGAGAGAGGGAAGGAGAGAGAGAAAGGGAAGGAGAGAGAGAGAGGGGGAAGGAGAGAGAGGGGGAAGGAGAGAGAGGGGGAAGGAGAGGGAGGGGGGAAGGAGAGAGAGAGGGGGAAGGAGAGAGAGAGAGGGGGAAGGAGAGAGAGAGGGGGGGAAGAGAGGGAGAGGGGAAGGAGAGAGGGGGAAGGAGAGAGGGGGAAGGAGAGAGAGGGGGAAGGAGAGAGCGGGAAGGAGAGAGGGGGAAGGAGAGAGAGAGAGAGGGGGAAGGAGAGAGAGAGAGGGGGAAGGAGAGAGAGAGAGGGGGGAAAGAGAGAGAGAGGGGGAAGGAGAGAGGGGGGAAAGAGAGAGAGGGGGAAGGAGAGAGAGGGGGAAGGAGAGAGAGGGGGAAGGAGAGAGAGGGGGAAGGAGAGAGAGGGGGAAGGAGAGAGAGCGGGAAGGAGAGAGAGCGGGAAGGAGAGAGAGCGGGAAGGAGAGAGAGCGGGAAGGAGAGAGCGGGAAGGAGAGAGAGCGGGAAGAGGAGAGAGAGGGGGAAGGAGAGAAAGAAGGGGAAGGAGAGAGAGAAGGGGAAGGAGAGAGAGAAGGGGAAGGAGAGAGAGAGGGGGGAAGGAGGTGGAAGGAGAGGGAGAGAGGGGGAAGGAGAGGGAGAGAGGGGGGAAGGAGAGAGGGAGAGAGAGAGGGGGGGAAGGAGAGAGAGAGGGGGGAAGGAGAGAGGGAGGGGGGGAAGGAGAGAGGGGGGGAAAGAGAGGGAGAGGGGAAGGAGAGAGAGGGGGAAGGAGAGAGAGCAGGAAGGAGAGAGAGCGGGAAGGAGAGAGGGGGAAGAGGAGAGAGAGGGGGAAGGAGAGAAAGAAGGGGAAGGAGAGAGAGAAGGGGAAGGAGAGAGAGGGGGGAAGGAGGTGGAAGGAGAGGGAGAGAGGGGGAAGGAGAGGGAGAGAGGGGGAAGGAGAGGGGGAATGGGAGGGGGAATGGGAGGGGGAAGGGGAAGGAGAGGGGGAAGGAGAGAGAGGGGGAAGGAGAGAGAGGGGGAAGGAGAGAGAGGGGGAAGGAGAGGGGGAAGGAGAGGAGAGAGAGAGGGGGAAGAGGAGAGAGAGAGGGGGAAGAGGAGAGAGAGAGGGGGAAGGAGAGAGAGAGAGAGAGAGAGGGGGAGGAGAGAGAGAGGGGGAAGGAGAGAGAGAGAGGGGAAGGAGAGAGAGGGGGAGGGAGAGAAGGAGAGAGAGAGGGGGAAAGAGAGAGAGAGAGGGGGAAGGAGAGAGAGAGAGGGGGAAGGAGAGAGAGAGAGGGGAAATGAGAGAGAGAGAGAGGGGGAAGGAGAGAGAGAGAGGGAAGGAGAGGGGGGAAGGAGAGAGAGGGGGGGAAGGAGAGAGAGAGGGGGAAGGAGAGAGAGAGGGGGAAGGAGAGAGAGAGGGGGAAGGAGAGAGAGAGGGGGGAAGGAGAGGGGGGAAGGAGAGAGAGAGGGGGAAGGAGAGAGAGAGGGGGAAGGAGAGAGAGGGGGGAAGGAGAGAGAGAGGGGGAAGGAGAGAGAGAGAGGGAAGGAGAGAGAGAGAGGGAAGGAGAGAGAGGGGGAAGGAGAGAGAGGGGGAAGGAGAGAGAGGGGGAAGGAGAGAGAGGGGGAAGGAGAGAGAGAGGGGAAGGAGAGAGAGAAGGGGAAGGAGAGAGAGGGTGGAAGGAGAGGGAGAGAGGGGGAAGGAGAGGGAGAGAGGGGGAAGGAGAGGGGGAATGGGAGGGGGAAGGGGAAGGAGAGGGGGAAGGAGAGAGAGGGGGAAGGAGAGGGAGAGAGGGGGAAGGAGAGGAGAGAGAGAGGGGGAAGAGGAGAGAGAGAGGGGGAAGAGGAGAGAGAGAGAGAGGGGGAAGGAGAGAGAGAGAGAGGGGGAGGAGAGAGAGAGAGGGGGAAGGAGAGAGAGAGAGGGGAAGGAGAGAGAGAGAGGGGGAGGGAGAGAAGGAGAGAGAGAGGGGGAAGGAGAGAGAGAGAGAGAGGGGGAAGGAGAGAGAGGGGGAAGGAGAGAGAGAGAGGGGAAATGAGAGAGAGAGAGAGGGGGAAGGAGAGAGAGAGAGGGAAGGAGAGGGGGGGAAGGAGAGAGAGAGGGGGAAGGAGAGAGAGAGGGGGAAGGAGAGAGAGAGGGGGGAAGGAGAGAGAGCGGGGAAGGAGAGAGAGAGGGGGAAGGAGAGAGAGGGGGAAGGAGAGAGCGAGGGGGAAGGAGAGAGCGAGTGAGGGGGGTAGGAGAGAGGGGGGAAGGAGAGAGAGAGGGGGAAGGAGAGAGAGAGAGGGAAGGAGAGAGAGAGAGGGAAGGAGAGAGAGAGAGGGAAGGAGAGAGAGGGGGAAGGAGAGAGAGGGGGAAGGAGAGAGAGAGGGGAAGGAGAGAGAGAGGAGGAAGGAGAGAGAGAGAGAGGGGGAAGGAGAGAGAGAGAGAGAGAGGGGGGATGGAGAGAGAGGGGGGAAGGAGAGAGAGGGGGGAAGGAGAGAGAGAGGGGGAAGGAGTGAGAGAGGGGGAAGGAGAGAGAGGGGGAAGGAGAGAGAGAGGGGGAAGGAGAGAGAGAGGGGGAAGGAGAGAGCGAGGGGGAAGGAGAGAGCGAGGGGGAAGGAGAGAGCGAGGGGGAAGGAGAGAGAGAGGGGGAAGGAGAGAGAGAGGGGGAAGGAGAGAGAGAGAGAGAGAGAGGGGGGGAAGGAGAGAGGGGAAGGAGAGGGAGAGAGAGAGAGAGAAAGAGAGAGAGAGGGAAAGAGAGAGTGAGGAAAGGAGATAGAGAAGAGAGGAAGACACCCCGGGGAAGGGGCTGGACTCGGAGCCCGGCAGGTGAAGAAGGGCAGCCGCCATTTTGTGAGGTCGGCGGGAAGTTTGAATCGCGGCGGCCGAAGGAAGGAAGAAGGCGAGATTGTGGGTTTAAAATTTTAAAAAAACATCCAGAGAGAGGAGATGCAGGTGAAGCCGGAGGTTCTCATCGCATTGGGCTGTGTGTGTGTTGTGTGAGGAGACGGAGACTCTCCGCAGCCCCGCCGGACACCATCTGAGGTGAGTCTCTCTGTGCTTTGCTAAAGCTCTGAGCTCAGGGATTGATGTTGAGGCGGTAGGCCGAGGATCCCCGGCCTCCTCCTCCTCTTTCACACTGAGTATGAGCTGAGCCCAGCACCCCCCGGGTGTGTGGGGGGTGATTGGCCGGGGGCGGGGAGGAAGGAGAGAATGGCGCCGAGTCTCTCTCACACACCCCGAGCCCCCCGGGGCTGTAATAGAGCCGGCTTCCCTCTCCCCCGGGCTCTCGGGCCGCGCGGTTGAGACCGCGGGGAAGGGGTAGGACTCAGAGCCCGGCCTTGGTGACCCGGAGCCCCCCGTGCGCGGCGGCTCTCGCTCTGGACCACCGCCGCCGCTCACCTGCTCGCTTTCGGTCGGGCTGACCCCTGATGAGCTCCCGCTCCCCGACGATGGCGGGCTGACCCCTGATGAGCTCCCGCTCCGGTTTTTCCCGCTCCCGCACTAACGGCAGGCTGTAGGATTAGGCCCCGCCCACACACGCCATGAAACGCCCCCCGTGACGCAGTGCGCTTCCCCCGTAGGATTGGTCAACCATCACGTCACTCAACGCTAATGAGCGGATTTTTACCATTTTTTGAAGGTTTTTCCAAAAAGTAAATATGCCTATGACACTCCCCTAATCATCAGCTTTCTTTTGATAGAACATATGTGTAGGTACGCTCTATAACTTTTGAGTTAAGCGCGGACATACAGACAGACAGACACCACCATCCATTTATATATATAGAGATTCTACATACGTGGGATTTGATAAATTACAAAAATATGAAACTAACCAGCCTGATGTTTATTAAAAAGGGTTGAAAAAACCCAAAGTGTAAACCCTTAGCATAATTAAACATATATCACCTGAATATATACCTACAGAATGTAAAACTTGGGAGCTTGGGTTGAATGTGGGGGAATAAAACACAAAATTGAATTAATAGGCCATTAGGGGGCAGCATATAACAACACAGAGCATATGTGATAATCCTAGCACTTAAGAATCCCTGTAGTTTATGTACTTTCAAAATTACTTTTTCACTTGAGAGCTAGAACAGGGAAAATTACTGAGAATTTAAATAGCCTTTCAAATAATTTCGTTAAAAGTCAAAATGTGAAACAAAGGAAACTACTCGTGGCCTTCCCGCCCCATTGACACTGGTGATGCCGCCGGCTCCATTTTGAAAGGGGCCTACTGCCAGGTGTCCAAACCGCCCGTCTGTTTCAAGCGATAGGCCCCTTTTAATATGGAAATCCAGGCCTAAGTAGGACCCTAATTACCATTTTAGGTTGGAACCTGCGCCATGCACACTCTGACCAGTTCCACAGGCGATGGGACCAGAGAGGCTCAGAAAGTTAAGTGTTGAGTTATTGAGTGCTTCGCTGGGGCCCATAAAAATAATCTGGGCCTCCGTGATCGCGATGCCCCCCCCCCACGGCGACTTACCTTGCTAGCAGCTGATCCAGCCCGATCTTGAGGTCTCGGTCCAATGAGTTGTATTGAGACACCGGTTTGGTGCCCGCAGCTCGCCTGCCAAATTTAAATGAGGCCAAGGGCACAAAAATTGTCGAGGCCTCGTCACCGCCGGAACGGGTGGCCAACAAAAGTTGCCCAAAAGTCAAAATCAACCCCATTGTGCAAAGGAAGCCACAAGAGACCGTGCTCATTTTGACCTAGTATTCATAAATGACCCAGACAACATACAGAAAATGGAAATCATAGCACCCCTGTAGCACAGAGGCTACAGAATCATCAAGTTTAACTTGACCTAGGATTCAGATCTACCAAAGACCAGGAGACAGATATAACTTTAAGATGTCTATATTCAAAGAAATGAGAAAAGACATAAAGCAAATACATTGGAAGAGGATGTTAATCAACATTTCATTAGAAGACAAATGGAATACCTTTAAAGGAATAATCCTGAACATGCAAGAGAGCTTATATACCTAAGATTGGAAAGTTCAAACTAAAGAAGCATGACCCTAAATTGATTAGCAAGCAAATTAAAACTGACAAAGAAGAAAATTGGCCTCTACAAATATTGCAGGGAGAAAGAAGAAGGGATTCACTGAGACAGACATAGAATGCAAGAACACAACAGATGCAAGAACACATCAAAAGAAGCAAAAAGAGGCCTAGAAAAAAGCATAGCTACAGAGGCAGAACATAACTATAAAACATTCTTTCAGTACTACAATAGCAACGCTGCCTCTGCAAGATCCTGCATATCCATTGGCAGGATAGGCGCAGCAATGTCAATGTTCTCGCTCAGGCCAACATCCCCAGCATCGAAGCTTTGACCACGCTCAATCAGCTCTGATGGAGGGGCCACATTGCATGCCCAAAACAAGCGCTCTACTCAGAGCTCCGACATGGCAAGAGAGCCCCAGGTGGGCAGAGGAAACGCTTCAAGGACACCCTCAAAGCCGCCTTGGAAAAAGTGCAACATCCCCACTGACACCTGGGAATCCCTGGCCCAAGACCGCACAAAGTGAAGGAGAAGCATCCGGGAATGCGCCGAACACCTTGAGTCTCTTCGCCGGGAGCAAGCGGAAACCAAGCGCATACAGCGGAAGAAGCGCACGTCAACCCAAGCAACCCACCCACTCGCCCCTTCAACCACCGTCGGCCCCACCTGTGACAGAGACTGTAGATCCCGCATTGGACTCATCAGTCACCTGAAAACCCATTTTTAGTGTGGAAGCAAGTCATCCTCGGTTCCAAGGGACTGCCTAAGAAGAAGAGCAAGAGGGTTGACAGAGAAGAGGTAAGAATGTTAATAAATGCAAATGTGTTTGAAACTGAGGATCAGCATGAATTGAATAAATATTCTGAATTATTGCTTCCTCAAAGTAGTCAGAAGGCAAGACATGAATAACATGACTGCCCAAAAAAGTAATTCAGGACTTTGATATAAATATGATGGAAGTCCTTCACTCAGAAGGTATGGAATTCCCAATTAAAATATCTTTGTATACAATTATCATGGAGAAGGAGCAGGAGAGGATGGAGGAAAGGAGAGTGCCGCAGTATTTTAAAAGGAGGCGTCCTTCAAGTTGTCACTCTCTCCCCCACATACAGAATATACAGGTCCTTTGATGACCTCAATGAGCGACTCTGTATTAGTAGAGTGAGCTTCAGCAAAGAGGTAATAGGGGAGCTGTGCTGCCTATTGCATGACGAGATTATCTGCCACAATTATCTGCCCAGACAACAAAACCTTGCATTTATGTAATGCCTTTAATGTAGTAAAACATCCCAAAGCTCTGCCTGGGGCTATGAAAGTCACAATCACACTGAACTTTAGAGGCACTCCATCCTTTCAAGCAGTCTGAGGGATTTCTGTAATGTCACCCAAGGTTGCCATCCTTTACAACATTAGTAAAAAAGGATAGAAGTATGGAAAAGCAATCAGCGAAGACTCTTATCGTTAGAGTTGAGGAATAAGAGAAGACTTAAAACTGTAACAGGAGTTGTCTACAGGCCTCCAGAAAGCAATAGTGAAGTGGCAAAATGCAATAATTCAGTGATTAGCGAGGCTTGTAGCAAAAGCAGAGTTGTTTTAATGGGAGACTAATTTTGATATTGATTGGGAAGAGCAGAGTAGCTCAAGTCAGAGCATGCAGATAATTTTCTGGAGCAATATGTTCTAGAATATGTTCAGCACGGTGGCATAGTGGTTAGCACTGTTGCCTCACAGCGCCAGGGACCCGGGTTTGAATCCGGCCTCGGGTGACTGTCTGTGTGGAGTTTGCACATTCTCCCCGTGTTTGTGTGGGTTTCCTCTGGGTGCTCTGGTTTCCTCCCACAGTCCAAAGATGTGCGGGTTAGGTTGTTTGGCTATGATAAATTGACCCTTAGCGTTAGGGGGATTAAATACGTGGGGTTACGGGGATAGGGTGGGATATGTGTTGGTGTAGGGGTTACGGGGATCGGGTGGGATATGTGTCGGTGCAGGCTCGATGGGCCGAAATGGCCTCTATCTGCACTGTGGGGTTTCTGTGGTTTCTGTGAACAAACACGACGGTGGGCCATACTAGATTTAGTAATGAACAATGAGCCAGACTTATTTAATAATCTAACAATAAGGGAACATTTATCTAACAGTGATCATAATATGATCAAATTCAATGTTAGGGTTGAAAAGGAGAAACGTAACACAATTACTAAGATTATAAATTTTGGTAAGGCTAACTTTAACGGGATGAGATGGAGACTGATGACAGAAAACTGGTCAAAACTGTTATCAGGTAAAACTACAGATGAACAATGGGAGGTGTTCGAAAAATAATTTAGCTTAATACAGGACCAGTATATACCCCTAAGGGGCAAGAGTGCTACCTACTAAATCAAACAGCCATGGTTGACAAAAGAGGTGAGCAATAACATAAACTATAGGAAAGAGCATACAAAAGTGCAAAGAATAGTGTAGATCCAGGGAACTGGGGTAGATATAAAGAACCACAAAGAAAGACAAAAAAGGTAGTAAGAGCTATAAAAAGGAATGCGAATAGAAACTTGCGAGGGATATCCAGATTAACACAGTTTTTTACAATTATGAGAGAAGGAAAAGGGTAGTCCAAGGTAACATGGGCCCTTTAAAAACTGATATGGGTAATATTGCAAATGAAAATAAGAAACAGAAAGAGAAATAGAGAGGAAAAGATTGGAACAAGAGACAGAAAGGAAAAGTTTTTAAAAAATTTACATTTTACATTTTTTAAATCTCCAACAATTAAAACCTGAAAGAACGAGACTCCACACTTGTAAGAGTTAATTTTCAGTGCCAGAGAGTTTGTTTGGCAGTAATTAACACTTATCACATCGTTGAAAGGGTACTTAGATGGAAATAGACAAGACTTAACTTTCTGTGGCCTGTTTAGTTCGTATCTACCGCACAAATACAGCAACTTCAGGCCATTCAATGCGTTTCAATGGTGAGCCAGACGGTGAGATGCCGTTTTCGCAAAGCTAACGGCGGAGTGGCGCAAATTGGACAGCAACTTTTGGATAATTGAGTTTAATTGCACATCAGCCCCTTGCCTAAAGTTGCTGTACCATTTGTGCATTAATAACGGCGAGTACCATTAGTCTCATCATTATGACAGCTAATTATGGTCCTTTGTGTCAGTCTTCACAGTAGAGGAAGGGGATATATACCTGACATTTCAGGGAAACTAATAATGAATCAAAGACTGTAACTCACTAAATTTAAAGTCAGCAAGAAAATAGTATTAGGAAAAATAATGGCACTAAAAACTGACAAATCCCCAGAACCTGATGGTTTCCACCGCAGAGTTTTAAAGGAAGTTGGTGAGAAAATTGCAGATGCTTTAGCCATAATCTTTCAAAGCTCCCTCGATTCAGGAATTGTCCCTTTAGACTGGAAAATTGAAAATTCAACTTCATTATTTAAGCAAAGTGAGAGAGAGAAACCAGGAAATGATAGACCTAACATCTGTTGTGGGGAACTTATTCAAATCTTTAATTAAGGACAAAGTGACTGAGCATTTAGAGAAATTTGAGCTGATTAGAGAGAGCTATGTTTAACGAACGTCATAGAATTTTTTCAGGAAGTAACTATAACAGGGGAATGTCTATGGATGTAGTTGGACTTCCAGAAGGTTCCACATAAGAGACTGTTCGCTAAAATTAAAGTTCATGGAACTGAAGACAAATTATTGATCTAGTTAGGAGATTGGTTAGACGGTAGAAGACAGAGTAGGTATAATGCGTAAGTACTCAAGTTGGAAGGATGTGACTAGTGGTGTCCCACTATTCACTATATTTATTACTGTAATGACTTGGATAACATAATAGAAAGCCATATATCCAAGTTTGCCGATAGGTGGCATAGTAAGTAGTGTAGACGGTTGCATAAAATTACAAGGAGACATTGATAGATTAAGTGAGTGGGCAAAACTCCCCCAAGGATCTATCTTTGGCCCCCTTCTATTTCTTACCTACATGATGCCCCTCGGCAACATCATCCGAAAACACGATGTCAGGTTCCACATGTACGCTGATGACATTCAGCTCTATCTCACCACCATATTTCTTGACCCTCCAACTGTCTCTGATTTGTCACAATGCTTGTCTAACATCCAGTATTAGCTGAGCAGAAATTTCCTCCAAATAAATATAAGGAAGACCAAAGCCATTGTCTTCCATCCCCACCACAAACTCCATTCCCTGGCCACTGATTGCTTTCTTCTCCCTGGCAACTGTCTGAAGCTGAACCAGACCACTCATAACTTTGGTGTTGTGTTTGACCCCGAGATGAGTTTCTGACCAAATATCTGATCCATCACTATGACTGCCTACTTCCACCTCCGTAACATTGCCCAACTCCGCCCCGGCATCTGCTCATCCATGTCTTTGTTACCTCTAGGCTTGACTATTCCAATGCTCTCTTGGCCGGCCTCCCATCTTAAATCCTGCATAAACTTGTGCTCATCCAAAACTCTGCTGCCCATATCTTAACTGATGCCAAATTCTGTTCACCCATCACCCCTATGCTCGCTGACCTACATTGCCTGGTAACGCCTCAATTTTAAAATCCTCCTCCTTGTATTCAAATCCCTCCATGGCCTCGCCCCTCCCTAGCTCTGTAACCTCTTCCAGCCCTCCAACCTATGAGATATTTGCGCTCCTCCAATTCTAGCCTCTTGCGCATCTCTGGTTTTAATCACTCCACCAATGGCAGCCATGCTTTCAGCTGCCTAGGCCCTAAGTTCTAGAATTTCCTCCCTAAACCCCTCTCTCTTCCATTAAGAAGCTCCTTAAAACTTAGCTCTTTCATCTGTCCTGATATCGCCTTCTGTGGCTCGGTATCAAATTTTGATTAATAACGCTCGTGAAGCACCTTGGGGCATTTTGCTATATTAAAGGCACTATATAATTACAAGTTGTTGTTGTTGACCCTCATGAGAGTTGCTTAAACAGCAACAAAGGAGCACAACAGTGAGACACAAGCCTCTTCTAGAGTGGTGATCTAGAGGTGCGCTGGGGTTTTAAAGTGATGCTTTCCCTGCCTTGACAGGTCAGGAAGGACTTTGCAAAAGCTGCACTTGTGTGATCTGCATTGTTGTAGCCTAGCTTTGCCAACCTAAAAAAGTTTAGAAATGGACGTTCTTGGGGAGGTAGCCATCATAGTTAACATATGAAAAATGATGGATGAGAAAATACCTCATCCAGTCTGTTCCATACATTCGTGATGCTTTTTGCATCACAATTCGTGCACACTCCACTCCACTCAGAAGCCATGTAATCTCCTGAGAGAGACAAAAAAAAACAAATAAAATTCCAGGCCAGTTAGGGAAATAAAAATCGGAGAAATTCCTCTCCAACCTCCTTAAATGATCGAAATTAGTTCAGGATACCACTTTGGCCCTGTTTGATGATGCAAGGTATCTACCTCTTGTACGAGGTGATCTCTGCCCCAACCAGAAACAGGTCCAGCTCTCACTTGAAGGAACTCGGCGAATCAGCTTTCACCGCATGAGCCGGTAACCTGTTCCACAGGACCACTATTCTCTGGGAAAAGAGGAACCTCCTAACATCTAACTTAGTTTTGTCCTTGCATAACTTGAGAGTGCGACCCCATGTCCTCCATATCCTATTTAGCTGAAATAATTTGTCTGCACAAACATAACCTAATCCCTTCATCATCTTATAAACCTCGATCAAATCACCCCTAAGTCTACGGTTCTCTGAAGTATAGGGACTCAGCTCTCGGAGTCTATCTGGATAACTAAGATGCTTTACACTAAATTAATCTGGTGGCCTTCCTCTGCACCCTTTCCAAAGCCTCCGTATCACCAACCATGTGAGAAGACCAAAACTGAACACAATATTCTAACTCAAGACAAAATAGTATGCTTTGTTTTATAGTTAACTGTTCTGTAAATCCTCCAGCGCCACTACAGCTACAGCTTCATGGCATTAGTGATGAACCTTTAGAGATCTATGCACTATAAGAATATCAATATGTTTTTACATTACTTTTGTTTCGAACAAAGACAGAACAGTAATGTAGACAGAATTGGTTTAAATAGTGTTCTCAAAGCCTGTCTTTTCCCCTCAATAATGCTAATAACGTTAGAGAAGGGTGAGTTTCAGGACCAAGGACATTGTACTGTAAAGATAGGCACATATAAATAAATAAGCTAGGTGGAGAAATATTGAGCTTAAAGAATTATTAAGATTGTAACACACAACCCTTTTAAAACACAGGCTTTTCATCACAGCAGAGGATAGCAGAAGATTGATACAATATAAAAGGCAATATGTTGCTAGAAGAGCATGCATCAAAGGTTGTTTACAACAAAGCTATGGCTCGGGGAAAAGCAGTGATAGTAAGTAACAGTATGGTGTGCAAAGGCATGGGGCCTCTCATTTCTGTTTGGCAATCGGTTTGAACAACTAGGCGGTCATAAAACATCAGATAGTGTGGCATCCAGCAGGAAGAAGACCATAAAGAAAATGATATAAAGAGATGTGATGTTTTTACTTGGATAGAAAAAAAGAGACCTTTTGCTACCTTCGAGACCCGGTGAGGTTAACAAACTTGAAGAAGCCATCTTTATGATTCCTCATTAAAATCCACGTGCGTAAGTTTCAGATGTGAGGCTGATGTGCGCTACTCTGAATTGGTGTTTAGGGTGTTGAAGATTAATGTTTTGTCAATAATAAATGAAGTGAATTATCAAACATATTAACTGTTTCTAGCTTTATAAATCTGTTTAAAGGATAAAGGACTTATCTGACAGTTTGATGAGGTAGCTCAGAGCTAAGACTCATAGTTGTTTGAACGTCAAATTGGGGTTTTATGAAAGGGAAATTGTGTTTAACAAATTAATTAGTGTTTTTTGCGGATGTAACTAGCAGGGTAGATAAAGGGGAACTAGTGGATGTAGTATATTTGGATTTCTAAAAGGCATTCGATAGGGTGCCACATAAAAGGTTGCTACGCAAGATAAGGGCTCATGGGGTTGGGGTGATATATTAGCATGGATAGAGGATTGGTTAATGGACAGAAAACAGAGAGGAGGGATAAACTGGTCATTTTCCAGTTGGCAGGCTGTAACTAGTGAGGTGCCACAAGGATCAGTGCCTCAGCTATTTACAATCTATATTAATGACTTAGTTGAAGGGACCGAGTGTAATGTATCCAAGTTTGCTGATGATACAAAGTTAGGTGGGAAAGTAAACTGTGAGGAGGACACAAAGAGCCTGCAAAGAGTTATAGACAGGTTAAGTGAGTGGGCAATGAGGTGGCAGATGGAGTATAATGTGGGGAAATGTGAGGTTATTCACTTTGGTAGGGAGAATAGAAAAACAGTATCTTTTAAATGGTGAGAAACTATTAAATGTTGCTGTTCAGAGAGATTTAGGTGTCCTCGTACAGGAAACACAAAATTAACATGCAGGTACAGCAAGCAATTAGGAAGGCAAATAGCTTGTTGGCCTTTATGGAAGGGGGTTGGAGTACAAGAGTAAGGAAGTCTTACTACATTGTACAGGGCTTTGGTGAGACCACACCTGGAGTACTGTGCACAGTTTTGGCCTCCTTACCTGAAAAAGGACATACATGCCTTAGGCAGTGCAACAAAGGTTCACTAGATTGTTTCCTGGGATGAGAGGGTTGTCCTATGAGGAGAGATTGAGTAGATTGGGCCTATACTCTCTGGAGTTTCAAAGAATGAGGTAATCTAATTGAAACATGTAAGATTCTGAGGGGTTTGACAGGGTAGATGCTGTGAGATTGTTTTCCCAGCTGGAGAGTCTAGAACTCGGGGGCATAGTCTCAGGATAAGGGGTCAGCCATTTAAGACTGAGATGAGGAGGAATTTCTTCACTTAGATGGTTGTGAATCTTTGGAATTCTCTACCCGAAAGGGCTGTGGATGCTGAGTCATTGAGCATATTCAAGGCTGAGATGGATAGATTTTTGGACTCTAGGGGAATTAAGGGATCTAGGGATCGGGTGGGAAAGTGGAGTTGAGGTCGAAGATCACCCATGATCTTATTAAATGGCGGAGCAGTCTCGAAGGGCCATATGGCCTACTCCTGCTCCTAATTCTTATGTTCTTAGGATGGGGCAACTTTGATTTAATAAGACCCATATAGCAGTAGAAGCAATAAAATTGTTCCTCTCAGATATTTGACAATGAGTAAATTAGAGGAGTGCATAGACCAGTATCTCACATGGCATGCTGGTGGAGCTGACCCCGCCCTGAGAGTTATTGGAGAAGATACTCGAGAAGGATCTTTTGAGCAAACCTAACAGGACGAGACTAAGTCTGCTGTAAGACCAGGATAATTTACTGTAGTCAGAACCCTGTCTGCAGCAAATAAAGGTTTTAGGAAAGAGTGTAAGCGGTTGAAAGATGTTTCCCGGAAGGACAGGCTGAGACCAGTGTAATAGTGTTTACTGTGGCCAAAGCCCTGTTCCACAGAATTAAATGTTTCATGAATGAGTTAATGGAAAAAGAAAATAAGCAGAAACAGTTAGAAATAGAAGCACAAGAGAAGGAAATCCACCAATTTAACGATAAGATTGTTGACCAACAAGCAGCAGTAGCTTGTTCAGAAGCATTTAATGTTTCTGTAGAAAGAGAACGTCTCAAAATTTCGAGAGAAAAGGGACAATGTGAGAGGTGTAAAGATGGTTTGGCAGTTGCAGGAGTGAGAGAGACAGTTGTAATGATTTAGCAACCGAGAAATTTACTAGGACTTTCATCGCATTCCTCAGTGACCTCTTCCACGTGTACCCTATGCCATTACACCCCTTCCTTTGTTCAACAGAGAGTGAGTCAAGAAATTGTGCAGGAGGTCGAGGAGTTTGTATTCGCCCTTTTGGAGCAAACAGAGGCTGTAAGGCAGTTATGTAAAAATTCCTTTGTTAGAGATGTGAAAAGTAAGAACAGATTTAGGGAGATAAAGAAATTGAAAACCCACAACAAATATCAGAGATTAAAATTTTTGTGAGAGAACAGGATTGAAGTAAAAGACTAACAGATTTCTTTTGTGTTTCATGTACTGTCCCTTTAAATGTGTGTCCTGCTTTCTGCTATTTCATGCTGCTGTGTCTCACAGAACTAAAAGCCGTTTAATCCTCTGTAGTTTTGGCTGCCGCTCCGGACCCGAGTTCCATCACTTCTAACTCTCTCTTTTTCCTTTCTTAATTACCCTCCCCCAGCCTTCATGCTTCCTTTTCTTTTTCTGCTGTTATGTACTCTACCCTCACTAACCCCTATTCTCCACTACTCATCATCTTTGTAACCGCCCTGCTTCCGCTTAAGGCTTGACTCCCTCCTAAATAATTGCACAGCTTCTCTCTGTGCCTCTCTTGGCATCCTTCGACAGGCCCATCAAGGCACTCGTCGCTGCCTCTTAGCTAGCAGCAACCCAAATTACCCTATTTCACCATCTCCTGTTCCTGGGACTAGGGACAGGGTCACTGGCAAGGCTTGGAAGCTAAGCAGAGCCAGGCCTGGTTAGTACCTGGAGGGGTGACCATCAGGGAAGACCAGGTGCAGAAGGTCACGGAAGGAGCCCCGGGAGGGGCGGCTGGTAAGCAGGCCCGGGCGTTGGGCTGAAGATTGTCGGACAGGAGGAATGGTGGAAATGGAATGGCGGCGCGCACAGACGCAGCGGCTTTGCTTCTCCCAGGACGGCGCTATTTACGTTTAATGTTAATGTTATTTGTACTGGACTCATGGGAGCTTGCAAGATCACATTTCGTTGTGCATTGTACAATGACAATAAAGTTGAATTATAATAATCCCCTCTGGACTATGCCAGTAAATTAGGTATCATCGCCCCTTTCCGCATTTCCCTTCAAAATGTACGTTCACTTGTAAATAAGGGCCTTGTCATCCATGACCTTATTGTGAACAATAAAATTGATGACATGGCATTGACGGAGACATGGTTGAGATGCGATGACACCTTTCCCCTTAATGAAGCTTCCCCACCTGGCTATACTATCCACCATTTTCCACGCCAAACTGCCGTGGTGGTGGTGGTGTAGCCCCTATATCTAAATCTCTACTCCTCCGGCAACTTCTCCTTCGAGCATCTTACCTTGTTCCACCCCTCATGTCTCTCTTTTAAAATCCTTATCCTGTATCGCCCTCCCAAATACCATACCAATTTTCTCACTGAGCTTTCTTCTCTGCTTTCCTCCCTCTGTCTCTGCACTGAACGACTTCTCATCCTCGGTGATTTCAACCTCCATCTCAACTCAACATGCTCCCTCTCCTCTGAGTTCACTGCCCTCCTTTCCTCCCTTAGTCTCTCCCTTCATGTCAACTCCCCCCCCCACCCATATACACGGCCACCCCCTCGATCTTATCATCTCACGTGGCCTCGCTATCCCATTCGTAACCATCACTGATAAGGCAATCTTCGACCATTTCCTTATATCACGCTCTACCCATATTCCCCTTCCCCCTACTAAACCCACTTCTTTTCGTATCCGTCCCTGGAAAAAAAAACACTCAAGTCCCTTACCACTGCACTTTCTAATTCCCAATTATCTACCCTTTGGCCTACAATTCTTCATGCCACCTCTGCAGCTACTGACTTACTAAATCATAGAAAAATAGGAACAGGAGTAGGCCATTCGGCCCTTCGAGCCTGCTCCGCCATTCAGTATGATCATGGCTGATCCTCTATCTCAATACTATAATCACAGAATCACAGAAACCCCACAGTGCAGATAGAGGCCATTTCGGCCCATCGAGCCTGCACCGACACATATCCCACCTGATCCCTGTAACCCCTACACCAACACATATCTCACCCTATCCCCGTAACCCCACATATTTAATCCCCCTAACACTAAGGGTCAATTTATCATAGCCAATCATCCTAACCCGCACATCTTTGGACTGTGGGAGGAAACCGGAGCACCCGGAGGAAACCCACGCAAACACGGGGAGAATGTGCAAACTCCACACAGACAGTCACCCGAGGCCGGATTCGAACCCGGATCCTTGGCGCTGTGAGGCAACAGTGCTAACCACTATGCCACCCGCTCTCTCCCCATACCCCTTGATGCCTTTTGTGTCTAGAAATCTATCTATCTCCTTCTTAAATACATTCAGTGACTTGGCCTCCACAGCCTTCTGTGGTAGAGAATTCCACAGGTTCACCACCCTCAGTGAAGAAATTTCTCCTCATCTCAGTCCTAAATGTCCTACCCCGTATCCTGAGACTGTGACCCTTCGTTCTAGACCCCCCCCAGCCAGAGGAAACGTCCTCCCTGCATCCAGTCTGTCCAGCCCTATCAGAATTTTATACATTTCAATGAGATCCCTCTCATTCTTCTGAACTCTAATGAATACAGGCCTAGTCGACCCAACCTCTCCTCATACGACAGTCCTGCCATCCCAGGAATCAGTCTGGTGAACCTTCGCTGCACTCCCTCTATGGCAAGTATATCCTTTCTTAGGTAAGGAGACCAAAACTGCACACACTACTCCAGGTGTGGTCTCACCAAGGCCCTGTATAACTGTAGTAAGACATCCTTGCTCCTGTACTCAAATCCTCTTGCAATGAAGGCCAACATACCATTTGCCTTCCTAACTGCTTGCTGCACCTGCATGTTTGCTTTCAGTGACTGGTGTACAAGGACACCCAGGTCCCTTTGTACATCCACATTTCTCAATCTATCGCCATTTAAATAATACTCTGCCTTTCTGTTTTTCCTACCGAAGTGGATAACCACATTTATCCCCATTGTACTGCATCTGCCATGTATTTGCCCACTCACTCAACTTGTTTAAATCGCCTTGAAGCCACTTTGCATCCTCCTCACAACCCCACCTAGTTTCGTGTCGTCAGCAAACTTGGAAATATTACATTTAGTTCCCTCATCCAAATCATTGATATATATTGTGAATAGCTGGGGCCCAAGCACTGATCCCTGCGGTACCCCACTAGTCACCGTCTGCCACCCTGAAAAACACCCATTTATTCCTACTCTCTGTTTCCTGTCTGTTAACCAATTTTCAGTCCATGCCAGTATATTACCCCCAATCCCATGTGCTTTAATTTTGCACACTAACCTCTTATGTGGGACTTTATCAAAGGACTTCTGAAAATCCAAGTACACCATTTGCACTGGTTTTCCCTTATCAATTCTACCAGTTACATCCTCAAAAAACTCCAGTAGGTTTGTCAACCACGATTTCCCTTTCATAAATCCATGTGGACACTGACCAGTCCATCCATTCAAGGTGTTTTCATACACTGTTTTCAGTACTGATTCCTTTTGAGTCTCATCTGCAATCGCAGTTGCATTCACGGGAAAGGCTTTGTCAACTGCACCTAGCGTGAAAATAGCACCTTCACTCACAACACACGAGTCCTCGTGTAGCAACCTGGACAAGGCATCTGCGATTGCATTTTGCTTTGAAGTGCGATATTCAATCATATTGTGACAACAACTCTGCCCAACGTTGCATTCTTGATGCAGCCATTGCAGGGATGGGAGATTTGGGCCCCAATATTGGTAGGAGCGGTTTGTGATCAGTTATCAGGGTAAACTTTCTGCTGATCACGAACTGTTGGAATTTCTTGATTCCAAACACTATGGCGAGTGCTTCCTTTTCAATTTGCGCACAGTTTATTTCGCTCTTTGTGAGGGTTCACGATGCGAACACAATTGGTTTCTCTTGGCCGTCATCCATTACGTGGCTTACCCCACACCATAGCTGGAAGCATCACACGCTAACTTAAGCTTACGCTCTGTGTCGTAGTGCACGAGTAGAGCATCACTGGAGAGACTTCTCTTACAAGCGTCGTAAGCTTCCTATTGCACTTTCATCCACTTCCATTGGACATCCTTCTTGAGAAGCTCATGTAATGGAGCTAACATGGTCGCTAAATCAGGTAAGAAACGTGCATAGTACTGGACCATTCCAAGGAAAGATCTTAATGCCGTGTCAATATATATTGCTCATTGATCAAAAGTTTTGTACAGAAGGCTTTCTCACAACTGCGAGTGTGCATAGATACTGTAGATGCCTAGTTCTTCAACATCAGGTGTGTTCACGTCAATATTGTGAATTCCTTCCTTTTGTTGTCGCTGCTTTGCATTGCCACTAGAATGGTTCTTACTTCCTGCTGGAGATCTAGCTCTGCAAACTGTTGAAATATGGCCTTGCTTCTGGCAGTGAAAACACTTCACATTTCTGTATTGGCAGGTTTGTGGTGAGTGATTTCCATTGCAGTGATAACAATTCACTGAACTGCTCTCACCGACGTGCTTTTGACTTGGACCCACAGCTTTAGGTTTGGCGGTGGCTTTGTGATTGTAGACCTCAGCTGCACTTGAGTTGGACGGAGCTCCCTAGCATTCTTGGACACCATCTCCATAGATAGGGCAATATCAAACGTTAAGTTCGGAGTGTTCAGTAACTTGGACTGTGTGCATTCATCCACCAGTCCACACACAAACCTATCTCGCAACGCACAATCCAAAAATGTGCTGAAGTTACAATGCAAAGACAGGTTCTTAAGAGCTACAATGTACTCACTGATGGTTTCACTTTGTTTTTGGTTTCTGGTACCAAACATAGCTCTCTACTATTTCTAACGGCTTTGGGTCAAAATGGTCTTTGAGTTTCTCGACAATGTCTTCAAATGATGCATCCTTCGCTTTCCCCTGCGTGAGTAGGTTTGTCAAAGTTCCGTAGACATCTGGCCTGATCTCCGTTAGAAAAATTGCTTTTTTCCGTTCACGAATTACTTTATTTTGAGCTTGAACATTCTCATCTGCACCTTCCATCTCAATAATGTTATTGGCCTTAAAAAAAAAAAAAAAAACTTCTTCCGCTCAATGTAAGAACTGAATGGTTCGCGAGCTCGGCCATACATGCCGAGGCTTCCGATAAATCCCGTAGGCGCAGTCATGATTGTCCCGATCCCGTCCAACAATGACTCGGCACGCTACCTGTGTACCTTTGAGAATCAACGCCGCTGTTGCTATGTACACATACACACGAAGGCGAAGCACAAACAATTCTGCATCAGTAAAACATCACAAAAATTCAGTTTAGGTATCACAAGTTCACCTTAAACTTTTCCACTTGAAGGTTGAACACTGTGTCCTTCCATGATCCCTAAAAATGGCTTTTGGATCCCATTCTCATCGCCAAAATGAAATATATTGGGTAGAACAAATGAAGGACAGAGACACGATGAGTTGCTAGTCCATGTGCTTGTTTTATCACAGAATCACAGAAACCCCACAGTGCAGATAGAGGCCATTTCGGCCCATCGAGCCTGCACCGACACATATTCCACCCGATCCCCGTAACCCCTACACCAACACATATCCCACCCTATCCCCACGTATTTAATCCCCCTAACACTAAGGGTCAATTTATCATCGCCAATCAACCTAACCCGCACATCTTTGGACTGTGGGAGGAAACCGGAGCACCCGGAGGAAACCCACGCAAACACGGGGAGAATGTGCAAACTCCACTGGCCAGAGTGAACTGAGCATGCTCATACTAAACCACGTGACAAACCATATGATAACACATTACACCGCCCATTTCCACCTTCGTAATAACGCCCGTCTCTGCCCTTGCCTCAGCTCAACCACTGCTGAAACACTCAACCATGCCTTTATCACCTCTAGACTTGACTATTCCAACGCACTGCTGGCCGGCCTCCCAAGTTCTACCCTCCATAAACTTGAAGTCATCCAAAACTCTGCCGTCAATGTGCTAACTCACACCAAGTCCCGCTCATCCATCTCCCCTGTGCTTGCTGACCTACATTGGCCGTCAGTTAAGCAATGCCTCGATTTTAAAATCCTCATCCTTATTTTCAAATCTCTCCATGGCCTTGCCTCTCCCTATAACCTCCTCCAGCCCTATAATCCCCCTAGACCTCTGCGCTCCGCCTATTCTGGCCTTTTGAGTGAGGTCATGCCAGGAGTGTTGCTCCAAGAACATGGATGCAGTGCAGGAAGAAATTCAATGACCTCACTCGAGTTGTCAAGGTGAGGTGAATTCATCCTCAAATGCCATATCCTACCAACTGCACCACTAGCCTCATCCACTGCTCAATTCACTACGCCCCCATCACTCACCTACCAACAGTCTCTCTCAATCAGGACTCAACCCAAACATTCATATGCTTTACCTCATGATCACACACTTAGCACCATTGTAAGCCTCACATCCACATCTCACAACTCACACACTGTCATTCAAACGTGACAGCCACATCACCAGAACATATTGCACGACACTCACTGACATACTTCCCTCTTTCTTGCAGGCGAAGGTGGCACATAACAGGATGCAGCAGGATTTAACTGGAGGGGGATGAGCGCCATGGAGGAGACAGTTCTGGCCATCATAGGAAGGGGCATTGCTGAGGCCATGGCCAGAGGCGGGGCTGAAGTGATTGATGATGAGGGTAAGAACATAAGAAATACGAGCAGGAGTAGGCCATATGGCCCCTCGAGCCTGCTCTGCCATTCAATAAGATCATGGCTGAACTTCTACATCAACTTCACTTTCCCGCCCTATCCCCATATCCCTTGATAGTACCCAAATATCAGTTGACCTCAGTCTTGAATATACTCACGGACAACCCTGTGGGGTAGAAAATTCCAAAGATTCAGAACCCTCTGAGTGAAGAGATATCTTCTCATCTCAGTCCTAAATGGCCAACCCCTTATCCTGAGACTATGACCGCTAGTTCTTGACTCTCTAGCCAGGAGAAACCTCTCAGCATCTACCAGGAGAAACCTCTCAGCATCTACCCTGTCAAGCCCTCTAAGTATTTTATACGTTTCAATGAGATCACCTCTCATTCATCTAAACTCCAGAGAATGTAAGCTCATTCTACTCAACCTCCCATGGGACAGCCTTCTCATCCAAGGAATCAATCAATAAACCTTTGTTGCACCGCCTCTAAGGCAAGTATATCCTTACTTAGGTAATCAGACCAAAACTGTACACAGTCCTCTAGGTGTGGTCTCACCAAAGCCCTATATAATTGCAGCAAGGTTTCCTTACTCTTGTATTCCAACCCCCTTGCAATAAAGGCTAACATACCATTTGCTTTCCGAATTGCTTGCTGTATCTGCACGTTAACTTTCTGTGATTCGTGTACAAAGACACCCAAATTCTTCAGAATACCAATATTTACTAGTCTCTCACCTTTTAAAAAATATACTATTCTTCTATTCTTCCTACCAAAGTGGCTCATTTCACACTTCCCCACATTATACTCCATCTGCCATCTTCTTGCCCAATCACTTAACCAGTCTATATCCCTTTGCAGCCTCTTTACATTGTCCTCACAGCTTACTTTCCCACCTAGTTTTGTATCGTTAGCAAACTTGGATATATTACATTCAGTCCCCTCATCTAAGGGCATTGATAAAGATTTTAAATAGCTATGGCCCAAGCACTGATCTCGCGGCACTCCACTAGTTACACCATGCCATCCCGAAAATGACCCGTTTATTTCTACTCTCTGTTTTCTATCCATTAACCAATCCTCAATCCATGCTAATCTATTACCCCTAATCCCATGAGCACTAACCTTGTGTAACAACCTCTTGTATGGCACCTTATTACATCCACTAGTTCCCCCTCATCTACCCTGCTGGTTACACCCGCAAAAAACTCTAATAGATTTGTCGAACACGATTTCCTTTTCATAAAATGGTGTTGACTCTGCCTAATCATATTATGATTTTCCAAGTGCCCTGTTACCACGTCCTTAATAATAGATTCTAGCATTTTCCCTACTGGTCCTGTCAGAATAACTGGCCTATAGTTCCCTGTTTTCTCTCTCCCTCCTTTCTTGAGCAGCAGGGCTACATTTGCTATTTTCCAATCCACAGGGACCTTTCTAGAATCTAGGGACTTCTGGAAGATCCGCATACCTAATCCTCAATCTCTCATCCCACTTCTCTCTCATCCCTCACTCTCTCTTGACAGAGGAGCTGCAGATGGTGTAAGCATGCACTTCTTACTTTCTTCTATCCCCAACCCTTGTCCCGCTTTCAATTAAGATACCCAGGAACTGGAAACTGGCCAGTCAGTGGAAGACTGACACAACGCATATTTTAAAGGATAGCATAGAGGCAGGTTCTGCACGTGGTGAGGCATTGGGCACAAGTGCGCAAGAGCCAGGGCAGGGGGAAAGGATAGCACAGCTGCCAGCTTGCCAGAGCATGAGGTCTCACATCAGTTCTGCAGCAGAGGACTCGGACTCGGATTTCGGTGGACCAGGCTACAGAAGGCGGCTGATGGGTGTACACACCCAAATACTTGGTGCACTGGAAAGCCTGCCAGAAAGCCTGCACACAAGGTCAAGGAACATGAAGAAGTGCTGCACCAACTTGGCACAGGGCTATGCGCAGAACTTGGAGCCCATCCTTTCCAACATGAAACAGGTGGCCACCTCCATCAGCACACCTGTGGAACCAACCAAAATGCAGTGGTCTGATGGCCAATGTCTCAGCTTCCATTGCAGCACAAGCAGCATCCACCAAAGGAGTGAGTGCTGAAGTAGAAGCTCAGACTGCTGCCATCATGGCTCTGGATACCAGTGTTCAAAGGGGCTTTCAGGGCATCACAGCAGTCCAGCAATCTGTTCTCCAACAGATTCCTAGGATTGTTGAGATGCTGCCCCAGCAGAGTGGCAATAGTTCCATGGAGTACACAACTGCTGTCCTCTTTCAGGAAATGACAGCATTCATGAATGACAGCAGTCGTGCTCCTACCCCTGCCATTCCAACACTGCTCTTCCTGTTGCCTGTCAGCCAGCAAGCCCAGGCTGCTGCAGCCCAGGCCAAGAAGCTGGGTCTTCTAGGCCCAGAGCTGCTCAAGGTCATCGTGCAAGGCCATCTGTGGGCTCCCCCACTGAAAGTCAGCAGCCTTCCACCAGCCACTGGGGAAGCACTTCGTAGGAGCACTGTGGCTGGCAAGGGCACATGGTAGAGTCACTAAGGGAATGTACAAGGGTGATTAGTTCATTTTTGTATGCATTATGGCATGATTTAAGTTATAAATTTGTATTGGAATGTGTATTTTGTGGTGGCTTCTATTTTTGTGTTGTCGGAAAGAGGATGATGCGATTGTCAGTGATAGAGGAAAGGTAAGGCGTGCGGGACTATTGGTGAATCACAGAGTCTGAGCAGCAAGGAGCTGTCTACGTTGCAGCCTCCCTTCCTCTTCCTGTTCCTCCTCTTCCTGTTTCTCCTCCTCCTCATGCTCCTGCTCCCAAATTTCTCCCCGATATGTGGTGGCAAGGGCTGTTCCCTCATAATAGAAACATAGAAACATAGAAGATAGGAGCAGGAGTAGGCCATTCGGCCCCTCGAGCCTGCTCCGCCATTTAATGAGATCATGGCTGATCATCCAAATTCAGTACCCTGTCCCTGCTTTCTCCCCATATCCCTTGATCTCTTTAGCCTTAAGAAATATATCTAACTCCTTCTTGAATATATTTAATGAATTGGCCTCAACTGCCTTCTGTGGTAGAGAATTCCACAGGTTCACCACTCTCTGGGTGAAGAAATTCCTCCTAATCTCTGTCCTAAATGGCTTACCCCTTATCTTTAGACTGTGACCCCTGGTTCTAGACTCCCCGCCATCGGGAACATCCTTCCTGCATCTAGTTTATCGAGTCCTGTTAGAATTTTAGAAGATTCAATGAGATCCCCTCTCATTCTTCTAAACTCCAGCGAGTATAAGCCCAATCGACCCAATCTCTCCTCCTACGTCATTCCTGCCATCCCAGGTATCAGTCTGGTGAATCTTCACTGCACTCCCTCCATGGCAAGAACATCCTTCCTCAGATAAGGCGACCAAAACTGCACACAATACTCAAGGTGTGGTCTCACCAAGGCCCTGTACAACTGCAGCAAGACATCCTTGCTCCTGTACTTGAATCCTCTCGCTATGAAGGCCAACATACCATTTACCTTCGTAACCACCTGCTGCACCTGCATGCTTACCTTCAGTGACTGGTGCACAAGGACACCCAGGTCTTGTTGCACTTCCCCTTCTCCCAATCTACTACCGTTCAGATAATAATCTGCCTTCCTGTTTTTGCCACCAAAGTGGATAACCTCGCATTTATCCACATTATACTGCATCTGCCATGCATCTACCCAATCACCCAACCTGTCCAAATCATAGTGGAGTTTCTCGGCATCCTCCTCACAGCACACACACCCACCCAGCTTTGTGTTGTCTGCAAACTTGGAGATATTACATCTAGTTCCCTCGTCCAGATCATTTATATATATTGTGAATAGCTGGGGTCCTAGCACCGATCCCTGCGGTACCCCACTAGTCACTGCCTGCCACTCGGAGAAAGACCCGTTTATTACAACTCTTTGCTTTCTGTCTGCCAACCAGTTCTCTATCCAAGTCAGTACCTTACCCCCAATCCCATGTGCTTTAACTTTACACGTTAATCTCTTATGCGGGACCTTATCGAAAGCCTTCTGAAAGTCCAAATACACCACATCCACTGGTTCTCCCTTATCTATTTTACCAGTTACATCCTCAAAAAATTCCAGTAGATTAGTCAAGCACGAATTACCTTTTGTAAATCCATGTTGACTTTGTCCGATACTGTCACTGTTTTCCAAGTGCTCTGCTATTACATCTTTTATAATGGACTCTAGCATTACCCCCACTACCATTTTCTCTCTACCACCTTTTTTAAATAGTGGGGTTACATTAGCTATCCTCCAATCCATGGGAACTGTTCCAGAGTCTAAAGAATTTTGGAAGATGACCAACAATGCATCTACTATTTCTTGGGCCACTTCCTTAAGTACGCTAGGATGTAGAATATCAGGCCCTGGGGATTTATCGGCCTTCAATCCCGTCAATTTCCCTAACACCATTTCCCTACAATTATTGATTTCATTCAATTCCTCCCTCTCATTAGACCTTATGTTCCCCAACATCTCTGGGAGGTTATTTGTGTCCTCCTTTGTGAAGACAGAACCAAAGTATGTATTTAATTGGTCTGCCATTTCTTTGTTCCCATTATAAATTTCCCTGATTCTGACTGCAAGGGACCTACGCTTGACTTCACCAATCTTTTTCTCTTCACATATCTATAGAAGCTTTTACAGTCAGTTTTTATGTTCCCTGCAAGCTTACTCTCATACTCTATTTCCCCCCTCTTAATGAATCCCTTTGTCCTCCTTTGCTGAATCCTAAACTGCTCCCAATCCTCAGGTTTGTTGCTTTTTCTGGCCAATTTATATGTCCTCTCCTTGGATCTTATGCTATCCCTAATTTCCCTTGTTAGCCACGTTTGAGTCACCTTTTTTGTTTTATTTTTATGCCAAACAGGGATGAACAAATTTTGTAGCTCATCCATGCGATCTTTAAATGTTTGCCATTGCCTTTCCACCGTCAACCCTTTAAGTAACATTCCCCAATCCATCCTAGCCAACTCGTGCCTCATACCATCGTAGTTTCCATTATTTAAATTCGGGACCCTAGTCTCTGAGTCAAATACTTTACTCTGCATCTTAATGAAGAATTCGATCATATTATGATCGCTCTGCCCCAAGGGGCCTCGCACAAGATTGCTAATTAATCCTTTCTCATTACATAATACCCAGTCTAGGATGGCCTGATCTCTAGTTGGTTCCTCGACATATTGGTCCAGGAAACCATCCCGTATACACTCTAGGAATTCCTCCTCCACAGTATTGTTATTAATTTGGTTAGCCCAATCTATATGTAGATTAAAGTCACCCATGATAACTGCTGTGCCCTTATTGCACGCATCTCTAATTTCCCGTTTAATGCCATCCCCAACCTCAGCAATGGTAAGGTTGTGCAGCATACTACCACAAATCTTGATACCCGCTCAGCTGAGTACTGCAGGGCTCCTCCAGAGTGGTCCAGCCAGCGGAAACGTTGCTCGACAATGCCAATGGTATGCTCTCTAATATTTCTTGTGGCAGCATGGCTCTCATTGTATGCCTGCTGTGCGCATGTGCATGGGTTCCAGACCGGAGTCATGAGGTAAATCAGTGTTAGAGCCATGGGAGGAATTCAAGGAGGAGGTAGTGAAGGTTCAGTGCAGATATGTTCCCACAAAGAAAAAAGGTGAGACTTCCAAATCTGGAGCCCTCTGGACGTCAAGGAGCATACAGTGTAGGATGAGGCAAAAAAGGAAGCTTATTTATTATTATTTTAAAGGCACTATATACATTCAAGTTGTTGTTGTTACTTCATATACCAAGAGCTCAATACTGCAGAAAACCTAGAGGAGTATGGAAAGTGCAGAGGGGTGAAATTAAAACAAATTAGGAAAGCAAAGAGAGGCCATGAAAAAATATTCGCAAGTAAAATCAAGGAAAACCCAAAGATGTTCTACAAATACATAAAGAGCAAGAGGTTAACTAAGGAAAGAGCAGGGCCTATTTGAGACCAAAAAGGTAACCTGTGTGTGGAGGTGGAAGATGTGGGTATGGTTCTTAATGAATACTTTGCATCTGTCTTCACAAAAGAGTGGGACAATACAGAAATTGTAGTTGAGGGTAAAATATTATATGAGATAAACATAATGAGAGAGGAAATATTAAGGGGGTTTAGCATCTTTGAAAGTATATAAATCATCAGGCCTGGATGAAATGTATCCCAGGCTGTTAAGAGAAGCAAGGGCGGAAATAGCAGAGGCTCTAGCCATCATTTTCCAATACTTTCTAGCTACAGGCATGGTACTGGAGGACTGCTAATGTACTGTTGTTTAAAATGGGAGCAAGGGATAGACTGAGTAATTATAGGCCAGTCAGCCTAACCTCAGTGGTGGGCAGATTATTGGAAAAAATTCTGAGGAACCATATTAATCATCATTTAGAAAGGCACGGATTGATCAAGGACAGTCAGCATGGATTTGTTAAGGGAAGGTTGTGTCTGACTAACCATTCCCTTTCAGTTCACGTACATGGCAGAGTTTACATAAGGCACACGCAAAGCAATGTGCTGCAGTCAATGGCACCCTGCACCATGGGGAAACCTGCAATCCGAGCAAACCCTTGTGCTCGCTCCGCCTGCTTCTTTCTGGCAAGAACGAATGAGATGAAGCTTTTGCATAAAAGTTAAGAGCCACAGTCACCTTGATAGCCATGGACAATGTGATCCTTGCCCTGCTTTGAGGTTGGAGTTGTGGCTGCAGCATTTGGCAGATTTCAGTCACAACCTCTTTAGTGAAGCGAAGACGCATCAAGCATTGGTCCTCGCTGAAGTTCACGTAAGAGAATTACTCCCTAAAGACCCTCTGCAGATATGACCTCCTGCTGCTAGCCCCTCCGCTTCCTCCACCCTCTTCTAGCAGCTTGTCCTGCTCTGCGTGGCCTCTCCATGTTCAATTCCCTGAATAAGCCCTACTAGGCCACCCATGCCTGGAAGCAAATGGTTTCAGCACAAGCCTTTAAATCACCCAAGAAGTACTTTAGCACAAGCTAGATCACTCCCTGTAGACTACTGAAACTTTAGCCAAGTATAGCAAAGCTCCAAAAATGCGTACAATTGCACCAGCAACTAGAAGAAATAATCCAGCAACAGACCTGTAAGTAGTTCATGATCCCTTTAAATTGCACTGGTAGGAGGGGCCCTTCATGCGATTTAGCATCGTGTTCAGCTGTGCGAGGTTAAGAGAGGACGTAGGCTGGAACAAGGAGGGTGAAAATGACAGTGCACACTGATTGTCGTCATGATCTGCCTGCTCTGCATGCTGCCAGCAGTCATTAGGTCTGCGCATGCAAACCCCTTTACAAATATGGCGTGCTTCACGGATGCCATTTTTGAATTTTAGTAGGCCTTGTCGCTCCAGAGCCCAATTTCTCCCCCACTGTATCTAAAGTACTGAACAAACATCTTTTGACTTTTGAAGTAATGACATGTCATGAAAGAGGACTGCTGAAACACATCTATGCTGCCCCGATGACTGAAATGTTAAAGCAAACCGTTGCCACTGAACCCTTTCAGGGTCACCGATCATTGAAAGCAACGTTCCCTTCAAGTTGCACAGCCGCGCCGGGGACCGGCTTTTCCAATGTTAAAATTCTGTTAATGCACCGTGCAGCCCCTTAAAGCGGCTGCACCCAAAAAAAAATTATGGGGAACATTGGTTGAAAGGCCTTCTCTTTTCAGTTAATAAATTTGGTTCATTTCTGATTAAGTTCTAACCTGTATGGAGAGTTATTTATTTTTAGATTGAAAGGATGACGTGCATGTACCTTGCTGCTTTGACGGATTTCACTGTGACTAGTCAGGAAGGCGGTACCGGAGTATCTGAATAGTTCGCTAATTAATGACAATTGGCGGTGCAAGGCGGGTTGATATTTATCTGGCAGAATAATACACCCAAAACTTAAAATTTTTCATATTCCTGGTGATGACAAGAAGGCAAATAAATTAACATTCATCAATTATGGTAATTGTTTGAACTGCGGACTCATGTTGAAGGGGAAAGGCAAGATCCCATTTTAATAACACTAAATTGGACCAAGTTGAATTAGCAAAATATCCAAGGCAAGGAGAAGGACCAAATAATGGATTGATAGTGATTTGCGATTCAGAAATTTTCCTACTCTGTTGAAGTTTACTTTTATATCTTTGCCTTCCGATTTATGTAATTGTATGTTTGTAAAATTTAATCATGCGCTGTTAAGAGAAATGGTGCATGATTTTACTATGCGCAATTCGGGAAGAAAACGAGGTAACTTGACAGAGAATGTGGGCAAATGATACAACAATGCGCAAGTAATTAAAGGAATTGTTTAAAGGAATAGATAGACAGGGACTGTTATATCAGAACAACAAACATTATTAAGAACAACTGGTCTCAAAAGTAGTATTAATAGAGGGTTTTCAACTTAAATCATATTCAAAAAGGGTTAAATGATACAGGAAACAATTGGATACCAAATTTTATATTGGGCAAACAAATGAGAATCTGGAAATCAGATGAGAATATGGATTGGTGTAAGATGCAAAGATTCCATTGCAACTGGTGTATTATGCCAGGAAGCCTGCAAGCAGAGTGGTATTATTTTGAACACATTCAATAGATAATAGCAATACCATTGTCATCTATCAATGTAAGACTGATGGAAGTATTTAAAGTGGACTCGATAGACTTGTTGGAAGATGATATACATAAGGGCCTAGAAATTCAGTTGGGCGCGGCAGCCGTTAGCGCCTTAGGAGGAGTAGATTTCGAGTGCTAGGCGCTTAGCGGCTGGGCGCAGTGCGATCTGCGCCTCGCCCCAACTTCACTACACATTTAGCGCCGGCGCAAAGTCTTAGCGCGCGCCCTGCTGCGCGCGCACATCATGACGTCATTTGCTAGTGCAACGCCTTTTGTGCGCCCCGAACCGGAACTTCACTCGCGCCGGCCCATTGTGCGCCGGGCGGCCCGAGCGACTGTGAAGTGGAACGGTACACAGCCCAGCCGGGCCGCGGGGAGCGCAAATTAAAGGGCACTTACCCAGCAGTATAAAGGCCAGCCATTTTGCAGCATTCACTCTTGTGCAACGGTTTTTTGGACAGAGACCAAGGAGGAGAGTTTACTGGTTTGGACCAACACTTGGACAGGTATTTTTGGCTCAGGCCAGAGCTTACCAATTATCTTTGCCTTCATTCAGAGCTCAGTGTTTGCCAGCATATAATGGGGGCTGCATTGGGTGGCAACGCTGAATTTCAGCCTTATGCCAGAAGGGCTTACAGACGCCGTGAGAGAGTGGCAGCCCTGGCTAGACGCAGAGGGGGCAACAGGCGTCGCCAACTGAGGCCTTACCCACGCAGGGTATACCGCCAGCAGACCTCCTATCTGACCATGTCTGCCGCGATGTGTGTTAGGAGGCTGCGATTCCGAAGGGAGGTGGTTGCAGACATCTGCCGGCTGCTTCAGAGAGATCTGCAGCCACAGCTGATGCGCAGGACGTCTCTGTCGGTGGCAGTGAAGGTGACGGTGGCTCTCAACTTCTATGCCTCCGGCTCCTTCCAATCCGCTACTGGGGACATCGCTAACATCTCCCAGTTCGCCGTGCATTGCTGCATCCGCCAGGTGACCGAAGCCCTTTTCAGAAGGAGACATCAATTCATCTCCTTCCCCATGACCCTGGACAAGCAGCAGCAGCGTGCAGTGGGGTTTGCAAGAATAGCGGGCTTCCCCATGGTGCAGGGCGCCATTGACTGCACGCATGTGGCTTTGCGGGCACCTCTTGAGCATGCCGAGGATTACCGCAACCGGAAGAGCTACCATTCCCTCAACGTACAGCTGGTGTGTGACCACAGGCAGCGCATCCTAGCTGTCAATGCCCGCTTTCCAGGCAGCAGCCACGATGCCTTTATCCTGCGACAGACAACTGTGGCTGACATGTTCCAGGCACAGCCTCCCCCAAGAGGATGGCTTATCGGGGACAAAGGCTATCCTTTGTGTACCTGGCTCATGACCCCGCTCCGCGCGCCCACGACCCCTGCTGAAGAGGCATACAACGAGAGCCATCAAGCGACGAGGAACCTCATAGAACAAACAATCGGCATGCTCAAGCAACGGTTCCGCTGTCTCGATCGCTCCGGGGGAGCCCTCCAGTATTCGCAGGATCGAGTCTCCCAATTCGTCGTCGTTTGCTGCATGCTGCACAACCTGGCTATCCACAGGACTCAGGCACTGCCACCTCACGTTGGACCACCACCTCAGGAGGAGGAGCAGGAGGAGCATGAGGACAATGAGGACGAGGAGTACCAGCCCAGGAGGGAGGCAGAAGGTCCAAGGGCCGCCTGTCGGTGGCTTATTGAACGTCACTTCTAGGCCCCCTGTCAGGGAATGGCTTGTGCCAATGATAGAACATGATTGCAGCCGCTCCGCAAGCCCTCAGCCGGTTAAGGCAACAAACACTTCAAAGATCAAACATGGACAATGTGAATAAATAAAATGGTTTATTGTACAAACTCTGGGCCCTTCCCACATGAAAACCAAAAACAGACGAAACCCCCAAAAAACACTCAAACACATTACTCGCTCCCACAACCTGGAGAGGATTAACAAAATAGGGCAACTAAAATGGCCGTCATTCTCGGCCTTCGTCAAAAACAAACATCACATCATCAGCCTTCAAAAAACAAACATCCAATTCTCGGCCTCAAGAAACAAACACAAATGGCCACACATTCGACTATTTGGCCCGCTAGGGCGATGCCTTGGCCATCTTTGGGTGGCCCCTGCCCGCCCTGCTGCTCCGCCTCAAAGTAAGGCCATTGGCTGCTGCAAGGCTGGGGGCAGGCTCCTGAGGGGCACATGTCGTGACGGCAGATGCCCTTGGGGGTCAGCCTAGTCGAGGTCTGGCCGTCGAGCGGGCGGCTGTTGATTGCTGCAGCTGTGGCTGGCCAGCATCAGTCGCTGCAGCAGCTCCTGGCAGCTCCACTGGGGGACTGGCAGTGGCGACTGGAGGAATGGCGGCAAGCTGGCGGATGGCAGGCGCTCGCTGGTCGCCTGAGAGACTGGCACTCGCCCGGGCCAGCACTGCAGCATGCGCACCAATCTGCCGAGGGACAGACCGCTGTGCTGCTGCAGCGCGCCGGGTGCCCTGGCGATGCCTGGCTGACACAGCGAGTGTGGCAGCAGTGAGTGCCCGTGTTGACCTGTTCACTGACCGCATCAGAGCAGCCAGTGACTGGACGGCACCACTGATCACCTGGCCAGTCGCTGACAGAGCTGCCCCGAATTCCGCCCGACTCGCTGCCTGATCTGCCCGGTATTCCGCCCGACTGGTGGCCTCTGAGGGCCCGAACTCGGCCACACTCCGAGAGAGGGAATCGATGGACTCAGGCAACCATGCCACTGCCGCCATGAGCTCCGTGTGCCGGCGCTCCGAGTCCGCGGACAAGTCTTCGAGGCGTTCCATCTCCTCGGCGAAGAGCATCTCCTGACTGGAGGCCGGACTCTCCCTCTGGGGAGAAGGCCGCCGAGCTGGCCGACCCTTCCTGCATTGCTGGAGGCCGCTGGGCCCAGCAATTGGACTCCCCTCCGACGCTTCCTCCCTCTGGGGAGAAGGCCGCCGAGCTTCCACCCCCCTCCCGCCTTTCTGCAGCCCGCAGGTCCCAGGAGCTCCCCTCCCCTTCGACACTTCCGCCACGCTGCCCTCCAGGGAAGACGTGTCCCCTACATTGGCCTGGGTGGCCGCGGCTGAGGGTTTCCCTGATGGGCCGCCTTCCTCTTGCTCCTCCTCCTGCTCCTCTTCGGAGGGTCTGTCACTGGCAAGTTCAGGGACCTCCTCTTCACCATCTGAAAGCAGGAAGGCACAAGAGTAGCTTTAGAGTGAGGAGAGGGCATCAGTGCGGGATGCATGAGTGGTGGCATTCAGCGCATTGGTCGGACATTGGCAAAGGATGTAGATCTGATGCGCAAGTGGGACGAGAGAGGTGCAAAAGGTGGTGTCCTTACCATTGCTGCCCAGAACAGGGTCGGCATCTCCACATGCAACGGGCCCAATCACCCGGCCACCCATGAGGCGCTCCACGCGATGTTGCAGGTCGGTGAGTGGCTGGATATGGGGTCGGCCTCCCCCGGTCACAGTCCGGCTCTTGCGATTATTTGCCAGCTTGGCCTGCAAGAGAAAGGACGGCCTCTAAGCACAGTGTGTCGCCGTGATCTTGTGTGCACTGCCTCCCATGGTGGAATAGCCTGGCCAGTGTGTCGCCATGATCTGGTGTGCAATGCCTCCCATGGTGGAATAGCTTGGCCAGTGTGTTAAGTGCAGAATGTGCAATTGATGCTCATGCCTGTCCCATAGCTGCTGGATGAAGGCTGGCCATTAGAGCTTTCAGGTCCCTTTGCCCATAATGTGAGGTGCACATGCAAGGATGAGGAGGTCACTGGAAAGGGTACTCACCCTGACAATGCGTGTGAGGTCATTTAACTTTTTGCGGCATTGGGCACCGGTCCTGGGGACGTCGCTGTTGGCTGACAGCTTGGTGGCGACATGCCTCCAGGCTCTCCTGTAGACGCGGACCGTCGCCTTCTTGCCATTGTCCGGGTACAAAACATGGCGCCTCTTCTCCACAGCAGCAATCAGCACACTCAGATCACGCTCTGAGAAGCGCTGCGCACGTTCACGGGCCTTCTCCATGTCTTCAGGCGCTATTTGGGTCCAGCAGCAGTGTTCAGGCCTAGCTGGAGGGCTCCACTATCCAGGGCGTGGCAGCAGACACAGTCGACCCTTCCCCCTTAAGAGCTGGCCGGCGCCAGGGTGTCTGCTGTCAATCACGAGATGGCCGCACCTGCGCTGCGCCCGGCCTCGGCGCTATCGATCACCACCTCCGGCTTAGCGCCCAAAGAGAGGCGTCCAGCAGCAGTTTTAGCGCTCGCCCGAACTCCTAGGGCGAAGCTAATGAATATCGGAGAAGTGGCATCGATTTGGCGGCGGCCGCAAACTTTAGCGGACGCCCCACTTTAGCGCCCCAAAAGTGGCGTCAATGAATTTCTAGGCCAAGGAGTTTGTAAACTATCCAAGGATACTGGTTAGAAGGAATGAGGGAGACTGGAAAGCCGGAGATACCTATTGCTGTTCCGGAAAGGTGGTGCCTGCTTATGCGGCTGTAATGTTGATTGATCGAACTGAAAGAGAACTAATGTTTGAAGAGAGGAAGGTATTGCGTTACACGCCATATGTATGGTTTGACGAACAACATTTTGCCTTACATCAAACAAAATAACTACATTTGGGGATAAACTATTGGTGCATGCTAGGGCCCACAATATTACAGAAATTCAAGTAAATGTAACCTTCCAGACAGAAGCCTTACGAGCAGTTGTAAACTTTGGCCTGTGGTGACACGCCACCACTGGACATAATCCGCTCACGGCGGCACGGACAGTTTAAGCAGACGCCCCCAGCCGGGGGCCCTTTCCTCCAGCAACTTGTTTCCGCAGGGACAGGCTGCCGGGAGCACTTCCTGTCTGGGGAGTATTTAAGTGGATGCGCGGGCATTTCCAGTTTCTCTTTTGCCATGAGGTTGAATAAAGCAGTTGTGTTTTACTAGCTCTGGTCTCGACTCCCACGTTTGCCGCGGTATCTCAACACTGGTGACCCCGACGCTCAGGATGGATCCTAAGCTAGCATGGCGGATACAAACGCAGTCACGGTTAAACTACCGGACTTTTGGGAGAACCTGGCCGAAGCCTGGTTTGTTCAAGCTGAGTCCAGATTCCGGCTGAAACACATTACAGTCGACACCACAAAGTACGACTACCTCGTCTCCTCTCTCACCTACGCCACAGTCCCCAAGGTTTGGGCAGCGCTGCAGGATCCACCAGTGGAAGGCAAGTACGAACATCTGAAGGCTGCGCTCCTTAAAAAATTTCAAACGTCCTCTTACCAGCGCAACTGCCAACTCCTTGACCTCCCCGGCCTTGGTGATGCTTCACCCTCGGATCTGCTTTCCCACATGCTGTCCCTCTCGGACGACAAAAACACCGGCGCCCTCTTTCGCACGCTTTTCATTCAGCAGCTCCCCGCCAGCATCCGCCCGCTCATTGTGGAGTCTGGCTCCACGGACCTGAATGACATAGCCGAAAAGGCCGACCGGCTGCTCTCTGCGCAGTCCGCTCGCGAGGTCGCGCCCGACCTCACGGCAACGACCACGCGGTCTTCCCGGCCCACTAGGCCCGACCGCCCTACCACTCCGGGTCACTGCTACTACCACACCTGTTTTGGCACTAGGGCCCAACGCTGCACGCCACCGTGCACTTTCAAACCCCCCCCCCGCACCGGCCCCCACGATGGCCGCGGGGCAAAAGGGGCCTCTACTGTACGTCACCGACGACAGAACCAACCGCCGATTTCTGTGCGACACAGGGGCCCAGCACAGCATCACCCCCGCCTCCGCCCTCGAAATCCAACGCGGCACACGGGGTATCGCGCTGGCCACAGCCAATGGCTCTGACATCCGCACATATGGCACCCGCATGGTTACGCTCGACCTCGCAGGCCGCCGCTACCGCTGGGAGTTCCTCACAGCCAAGGTACTCTGCCCACTCATCGGCGCCGACTTCCTACGCGCCCACGGCCTACTTGTCGACATTCCGAGGCACCGCCTCGTCGACATCAACACTATGGCCCCCATCCCCGGCGCATTCACCCCGGCCCGTTCGGCCGGCCTGACGACCTACTGCCTCGCCAGAGCCACGGACGACTACTCGGCACTCCTAGCCGAGTTTCCCGCCCTCACTAACCCGACCTTTTCAGCCAAAGCCGCCAAACACGGTGTGGAGCACTATATCCCCACCACCGGCCCCCCAGTTTCTGCCCACGCCCGCAGACTCAACCCGGCCAAGCTGGAAATCGCGCGGGCCGAGTTCACCACCATGGAACAACTCGGCATCATCTGCCGCTCCAGCAGCCCTTGGGCCTTGCCCCTCCACATCGCCATCGCCCCCAAGCCCGGCGGAGGCTGGCGCCCTTGCGGGGACTACCGCCGCCTCAACGACGCCACCACCCCCGACCGATACCCGGTGCCACACATCCAGGACTTCTCGGCCCGACTGGCCGGACGAACCGTCTTTTCCAAGGTCGACCTGGTGCGCGGTTACCACCAAGTCCCCGTACACCCCGCGGACATCCCCAAAATGGCCGTCATCACCCCATTCGGCCTGTTCGAGTTCCTGAGGATGCCCTTCGGCCTCAAGAATGAAGCCCAGGCTTTCCAGCGCCTTATGGACTCAGTCCTCCGGGACCTGAACTTCCTATTCGTCTATCTGGACGACATTCTCGTGGCCAGCTCCTCCAAACAGGAACACCTCGAACACCTTCGCATCCTATTCGGGCGCCTAGCCCAACACGGGCTCATCCTCAGCCCGGCGAAGTGCCAATTCGGCCTAACCGAGATCGATTTTCTCGGTCACCACATCACCCCTGCTGGGGCCGTCCCCCTGCCCAACAAGGTGCAGGCCGTCCAGCAATTCCCCCGCCCCAAAACCATCAAGGGCCTCCAGGAGTTCCTCGGGATGGTGAACTTCGACAACAGGTTCATCCCCAGAGCTGCAGCCCTCATGAAGCCCCTATACGACTCCCTCCGAGGTAAATCCGGCAAGATGGACGTAGCCTGGACCACTGACACGTCAGCCGCCTTCGACGCCACCAAAAACGCGCTCGCCGACGCCACCCTGCTCGCGCACCCGAGGGCCGATGCCCGGGTCGCGCTCACCACCGACGCCTCCAACCACGCGGTCGGAGCCGTGTTCGAGCAGTGGGTCAATGGCGCGTGGCAGCCACTTGCCTTCTACAGCCGCCAACTGCGCCCCCCGGAGGTCAAATACTCCACTTTCGACCGCGAGCTTCTCGCGCTCCACCTGTCGGTCTGCCATTTCAGGTTCCTCCTGGAAGGCCGCCCCTTCACCGCGTACGTGGACCACAAGCCGCTCACATACGCGATGGCCAAGCACACCGAACCCTGGTCCGCTAGGCAGCAACGCCAGCTCGCGGCCGTGTCCGAGTTTACTACGGACATCCAGCACGTCTCCGGTAGAGACAACGTTGTCGCCGACTGCCTTTCCCGCCCCGCCATCTGCGCGAATCACCTCGCGGTCGACTATGCACAACTAGCAGCGGCCCAGCTCATGGACCCAGACCTCCTCTCGGCGGCTACCAGCCTGCCAGGGCTACGCCTAGCCAAGGTCGCGCACAGGCCCAAAGCCACGGCAGTCACTTGCGATGTCTCACTCGGCCAACCCAGGCCGGTCGTCCCTGCAACCTGGCGCCGCCGCATCTTCGACGCGCTACACGCGCTCTCCCATCTGGGTGCCCGCGCATCCGTCAAACTCCTCTCTCAGCGTTTCGTCTGGCGCGGCCTCAGCAAAGATGTTCGGACTAGGGCCACCTCCTGCCTCGCCTGCCAACGGGCTAAGGTACAGCTACACACAAAAGCACCCCTGGGAGACTTCGAGGTACCCAGCCGCCGCTTCGACCACGTACACGTTGACATCGTCGGTCCTCTGCCGCCATCGCAAGGCCAAACTTATCTCCTCACGATGGTCGACTGCTACACACGCTGGCCTGAGGCAGTGCCACTGCCCTCCACCACTACAGCCGACATTGCCAGGGTGTTCGTTAACACCTGGGTCGCAAGGTTCGGCGTACCAGCCGACATAACCTCCGACAGAGGCGCCCAGTTCACCTCCGAACTCTGGACGGCCACAGCACGCAACCTCGGGGTGACGCTCCACCGAACCACGGCGTACCACCCGCAGGCCAATGGGCTGTGTGAACGCTTCCACAGGTCACTCAAGGCCTCACTCTGCGCCGGCCTGCAGGACAGTACCTGGACTGACCACCTACCGTGGGTGCTACTAGGCCTACGCACCGCGGTCAAGGAAGACCTCCAGTCCTCGGCAGCGGAGTTAGTCTACGGACAACCGCTGCGCGTCCCAGGCGAATTCCTTCCGGAGGCTACCACGCCTTGGTCGGCCGAACAGCAGCGGCTCAACTCTTTCTCTTCCGCTCAGCAGTTCGCCCCACTGCCGGTCAACCGACACGGCGAACTCGCACCTCACGTCCCGCCAAATTTACAGCAGGCGCGCTTCGTCTTCGTGCGACGCGACGCGCACCGCGGGCCCCTGCGATCCCCGTACGACGGACCATACGAGGTACTACAAACCGGGGACAAGGTCTTCAAGCTGCGACTCGGCGACAGGGTTGACACAGTCTCCATCGACCGGCTCAAACCAGCACACACAGAACCAGGGGAACAGGTCCCCGTGGCCCGGCCTCCAACTAGAGGCCGTCCCGCCAGCAAGCCAGCACAGCCAGCGGTGAACCGCCCGGCCTCACCAACTAGACCGGCGACCACTCAGAGCCGCTGCGGCAGAACCATCAGACCACTGTCACGACTCGTCCACTCCTCCTAAGCGGATTCTGGGGGGAGCTCTGTGGCGACACGCCACCACTGGACATAATCCGCTCACGGCGGCATGGACAGTTTAAGCAGACGCCCCCAGCCGGGGGCCCTTTCCTCCAGCAACTTGTTTCCGCAGGGACAGGCTGCCGGGAGCACCTCCTGTCTGGGGAGTATTTAAGTGGATGTGCGGGCATTTCCAGTTTCTCTTTTGCCATGAGGTTGAATAAAGCAGTTGTGTTTTACTAGCTCTGGTCTCGACTCCCACGTTTACCGCGGTATCTCAACAGGCCATCCAATTCTGCCTATTTTTTGAGTTTCCAATCTATATTGCAATGCACCAGCTTTTCTCAGGGACAATATCATTGTTATGTGGCAGCCAAATGATAATATTGAACAGTCTATTGCCACCTTGGGTAACCATGAATGGTGGGAGGTGGTAGATACCACCTCTGTGTAAGAACAGCCTCTGTGTTCCTGCTGGTAGCACAGCTACTTGTGCTGATTGTCCTCATAGTAATTATTTGTTTGTTTTTCAAAAAAAACTGACACAGGTTAAGATAAGAGAAAATATGATAGAAACATTAGCTCTGATGGGAAAATAAGTTTACGAGACCACAAAAAGGTGTCTTTTCTAGCCTCGTAGTGGGAAATGTAAGAATATTGATATGTTTTTACATTACTTTTGTTTATAACAAAGACAGAACAGTAATGTAGACAGAATTGGTTTAAATTGCATTCTCAAAAAGCCTGTCTTTTCCCCTCAATGATGCATTAGATAACATTAGAAAAGGATGAATTTCAGGACCAAGGACATTGTAGTGTAAAGATAGGCACATATAAATAAATAAGCTAGGTGGAGAAATATTGAGCTTAAAGAATTATTAAGATTGAAACCCATAACCTTTTAAAACACAGGCTTTTCATCCCAGCAGGAGGTAGCAGGCGATTGCTGCAGTATGAAAAGTAATATGTTGCAATAAGAGCATGCATCAAAGGTTGTTTACAACAAAGCTAGGGCTTGGGAAAGCAGTGATAGGAAGTAACAGTATGGTGTGGAAAGGCATGGGGCCCCTCATCTCTGTTTGGCAATCGGTTCGAACAACTGAGTGGTCATAAAACATCGGATAGTGTGGCATCCAGTAGGATCAAGACCATAAAGAAAATGATATAATGAGATGCTTTGTTTTTACATAGTTAGTAAGAAAGAGACCTCTTTCACACCACTGGCTACCTTTGAGACCCGGTGGCGTGAACAGGCTTGGAGAAGAGATCTTCGTGATTCCTCATTAAAATCCATGCACGTAAGTTTCAGATGTGAGGCTAATGTGTGCTACTCTGGGTAGGTGTTTGGGGTATTTCAATAATAAATGAAGTGAATTATCAAATATATTACTGTTTCTAGTTTTATTATGAATATGTAAAGGACTTATCCAACATGCACTCGAATGCTTAGATCTCTTTCTTTTACCACTGGCTTTATTTCTTTTCCCTGAAGGGTGTATGTATGTCCAGAATTTGCTCTGCTCACATGCATAATACTGCTCTTTTCTAAGTTAAACGTCATTTGCCAGTCGCGGGCCTAATCCTCCAGTGCACCTAAATCTGCTTGTAGTAATCGAGCATACTCTACAGTCCTGATTCTCGCACATATCTCTGTATCATCTGCAAACTTGCAAATCATTTCCCCAACACCCACATCTAGATCGTTAATGAATGATCATTAAGGGAATGCAAAAGGTTAATCTGGAATACAACTTTAAACTGTGGGAGAAGGACAAATTTAGGACATGCAGAAAGTGATCAGTGCTTGGAATTAGATGCAGCAATGGGGGGATTGTAGGGTCTTTCTGGATTGATGAATTAAGATGGGCTGAATGATCTTATCCATAAATGATCTTGTGGTTAAAGCAACTGAACAGTTTCAGTATGCTATGTATCCAGGTAGAGTTCTCAGTTCAGTTGTTATTTGCCTTTGTTCTTGATAGTATCTAGGCAGCACTTTTGGGAAAACGCAGTTCCCGTATCACAATATCTCTGGTGTAAGAGTCATGAAAGTTTAAGAAAGAAAATACTTAAAAATATTGGTTAAATAGTATAATACAGTTAATTTACCTGACTGACTTATTGTATTGAGAAACCCCCTATTTTCTTGTTCCAGTAGTATAGTCTGAGACACCCCCTTTATTCTTGCTACAATGGTACAGTCCTTAAGCTTGTCACATGGTATCCAGCCATTTTACAGTTCAAGCTCCACGAGGCTAGAGAGAAGGTAAAGGCTTTGAGGGCTGGAGCAATACAGTTTTTGAATGTGTTCGTTTAAACGTGTTTTGCTTTGTAATTCTGTTTGTAAGGTGTTACAGTAAACAGTTTAAAGACAAAGTTACGTTTTGGAAAGTTTTATTTCGACACGCGTCTACTCGTTGTTAAAAGCCTCAAAGCTCAGTGGCTGCATGTTTGGAAATTACGAAGCGCCACTACATCTGGCATAAGATTTAAGATTGCATGGCTGGACAGACTGAATGGGCTGGATTTTCATTGAGAAGTCGGGTAGGAGGCGGGACTACAACTTTCGGGGTTATAGTCCCGCCTCCATTGAGTTCTAGCCAACCCACGCAATTTCGACTTGATTGACCTTGTTGAGCCCACCCAGCGGGCTCAGCAGGCCAATTAAGGGCCACCCAGCAACAGGTGACGCCACAGATTGATATTTCATCTGTCAAGACCTTTTGACAGATGAAATATCAGCGTTCGGCAGCTGTTTGAAGCTGTCAAACACTGACAATCTGTACTACAAGTTAATTCCTTCCTCTCAGGATGAATTAGAGATCTTCCCGGAACAGAAAGCTGAATGCTGCAATTTTTGACAGCTCGCAGCCACTCTGCTTTCTGTGCCGGTGAGATGAGTGACTCCGAGACCTGAAGGAAGGAAGGCTGTAAAGGTATGTAAAACTTATTTAAACACTTTACACACACCAAACACACCTTTGCATTCATGTACCCATCACTCACCTGAACACCGGACATCTCGACCCCTCCAAGCCCTTCATCCCGACTAACTTGGCGTGGTTTGGAGCCGTCGGGAATCCTACATTTCAACATTAAAAATAGGGATTAGGCTAAAAACTGCCTGTTAACTATCTGTTAACAGGCAGTTAATTGGCACTAATCCCCTTCCCGCCTCGGGGAGGTGGGTCCCAGTGCGGGGCGGGCACCCACCTCCTTTGAAACTGGCATGGAGGCAGATGGGGTCGGGACCCCCGATTTCGGGATTTTAACCCCCCGCATGCCTCCAATCCCACCTCCATGGCCCAATGAAAATTCTGCCCAATGTGTTTGGGGGTTTGTACAGTTCCACATGTTTAAATGTCAAGATTTAAGATTGCATGGCTGAACAGACTGTGTTTAGGGTTTGTTCAGTTCCACATGGTGAAAGATATTGAGAGTCTTGTATAGTGGCTATGAGCCATATGTTCTTTCATGCTGTATTCAATAGGGTGGCACAATCAAGCTGTGGACAATCAACAGTTTGCAAGATCCAAGAAAAAACAACTGCCTCGCGACTGATCTCCAGCAGTGTCCTGTAGACCATTATTTGCAATCAGATTGCTCTCCACCAAGATAGCCAACCTGAAGGAAATTCATATGTGATCATCTGGACAAATTTGATGGGGATCACTTATAGCTACAAAAAAAACAAAGTACTGGGAAAATGCATGTCTGGCAGACCAAGAGAAGGCCATAAAGAAATGTGAGGTATGTAAGAAGAAAGCCAACAGCATTGCAGACTGATGAAAGAAACCATGGTGGGAGATGAGGAATGCTAGAGAGGATGAGGGATGCTAGAGAGGATGAGGGATGCTAGAGAGGATGAGGAATGCTAGAGAGGATGAGGAATGCTAGAGAGGATGAGGGATGCTAGAGAGGATGAGTGATGCTAGAGAGGATGAGGGATGCTAGAGAGGATGAGGAATGCTCGAGAGGATGAGGAATGCTAGAGAGGATGAGGGAGTTGAGCGAAAGAGAATAAATCAGTACCAAAAGCTTTTAAACAGTTTACAGCATTGAGCTCTTCAGCATCATAATCAGCTGAGCAGTACTGGGTCAAGGGCACTTTTTAAATAAAAGAGTAAACTGTTGAAAAGCCCCAATGCACTGCTCAGCTATATATTTGAATCATTCCTCGTCATAAATAAAAAATCTTGAGACCTGGATGTTTGATAAATCATTACAAGTACAAAGAAAGTCAGATTAACCAAGTAATTAATTTAAATATAATTTTCAGTACGAGCTATTCAAGCATTGCTGTTCTTAAAACGTGAACTCTTTTGTTCCTGATTTAAAATCTCCAAAGTTGATTAAACGTGAGAGCAAGTACATGGTTCTAGTTGCCATGGATCTATAACTCAGTCATTTAAAATCTGCAAATGTCAGTGAATCATGCTAAATAACTTCGCTGCTCTGCTTAATTTCCTACAGTTTGCCACAATGCAGCTCGATCAATGCCCTTTGCTGCCCAACTATTTGAAAAGCCTGAAATGGGTATGATTGAGGATGAGTCCTGATTGGCCAGGCTTCTGCCAGTAAGACTAACAAAATAAGATAGAACAAAAGTAGCCAATGAGAACTGAAGTCATTAACATTTCTATTCACTGCTATTAAATAAAATATGGTGAACTAACACCCAAGTTTCTCAAACTTGCCCCCACCCACATTAACCTACAGAAAGTACAGAGGAGATCTAAAAGTGGAAGGAGGAGCAAAAAGAGAGCATGAGAATAGATTAGCAGTCAACATAAAAGGCAACACAAAAGTATTTTATAAACAAATAAATAGTGGAAGGGTAGTCAAAAGAAGGGAGGGGCCGATTAGGGACAAAAAGGAGATCTTCTTTTGGAGGCAGAGGGTATGGTCGAGTTAATAAATAAATAGTTCACATCTGTCTTCACTGGAGAAGAGGATGCTGCCAATGTAGCAGTAAAGGAGGAGGTAGTAGCGATATTGGATAAGATAAAAATATATAAAGAGGAGGTACTCAAAGTAGAAAAGTAATGGGCCGAAAAATTTGGCTCCGTAGTGCCTGACTTTTGGGCGCTACGGGTGCGGTTTTGTGATGAAAATATCATACACGCCACAAGCACACTTCTGGTACATGCCGCACCGGATGCCATTTTGATGAGGGCATTAGCGTCAGCACTGAGAGCGTGCGCCACAAGTATCTAGAGTAGGCAAATCGTGATGTCATTCAGTGTGCAACACTGATTTGATGCCCGCGCTGCCATTTTTGTCCTCAATGCTGGAACTAACACCCCGTGTTAACCTTGCACAGCTGAACAAGTGTTCAGCAGCAGTAAGGACAACCTACCAGCAATATTTAAAGGGTTCATCACCCACTCTCGGGTTAGTTGCTGATTAATTTCTACTGGCTTTGTGTAAGTTTGTGTTTGGAGCTTTCTAGAGTTGTTTAAAGTTGGTGAGGTGACAGGAATTGGTGCTGCAAGTGGAGAAGGCCTTGCTTCTGATTTCAAGGGTTCTGGTCAGACCACTTGCTCCCAGTCATGGGTGCTCTAGTTGTCATCCCTGTTGGCCTGCAGCATGACAGGAAGATGGAGCAGAGGCAGCGAAGAAGAGGACAAGTTGCTTGCAGAGGGAGGCAGAGGAGGGGGAGAAAAGCTCTCAGCAGGAGGCCTTACCCACCTAGGGTCTCCCGAGAACAATTCTCTTACCGCGTGAGCCAGGAGCAGTGTGTGAGGCATTTGCGCTTTGCGAAGGTGGTGTTCACAGAACTCTCCCACCTCTTGCAACCAGACCTGCAGCCTCACTCCAGTGCTAGGACAACACTACCAGTGGCTGTGAAGGTTACAGTGGCCCTGAATTTCCTCATGTTGAGATCCTTCCAGGCTGGAGCAGATGACATCTGTAACATCTCCCTATTCGCTGTCCACTGCTGCATAAGAAAGGTGACGGACGCTCTTTATGTCAGGAGAGGGAAGTTCATTGTCTTCTCTCTGACCAGAGAGAAGCAGGCGGAGCATGCACGTGGGTTTCCAGGATAGCAGCATCCCCATGATGCAGGGTGCCATCAACTGCACGCACGTGGCTTTGTGAGCGTCGCATCTAAATGCTGTGATGTACCACAACTGCAATGGTTATCACTCGCTGAATGTGCAGTTGGTGTGTGACCATGCTCAGCACATCATGATGGTGAATGCTCGGTATCCTGGCACAGTCATGATGCTTTTATTCTGTGCCAGTCCACTGTTCCCTCAGTCTTTGAGCCACCAAGACAAATCAGAGGGTGGCTACTGGGCGACAAAGGCTATCCGCTGACCACCTGGCTCATAACTCTTCTCCTCAACCCAACCACACATGGGCAGCATGCGTACAATGAGAACCATGCTGCCACACGGAATCTGATAGAGCAGACCACTGGTGTCCTTAATCCATACTTACGATGCCTGGACCGCTCTGGAAGAGCCCTGCAGTACTCGCCAGAACACGCCTCAAGATTCGTCGTGGTCTGCTGCATGCTCCACGACCTCGTCATCAAGAGGGCACAGTCCTTGCCACCAGGCATACGGTGACCAGCTGAGGAGGAGAAAGTGGAAAAGGAGGAAGCAAAAGGGAGGAGGCAACTCAGACAGCCCGAGCTGTCCGTGATCGGCTCATCTGACTGTGGTACCAGTGAACGTAACCCCAATTCCCCATTCAACAATAGTCCTACACCTTACCTTCCTTCTGTTACTGACCATCACAGCGTCCTCTTGGCCACAATGCTGAAATAAAAGCCACCACAAAAGAAACATTATGATCCAACTTTATACATCAATCCATCCAATATTACATAATAAAATCAACTAATCACCCTTGTGCATTCCCTTAGTGCCTGTCTTCAGTTGCCTTTGCCTGTCCTAGTGCTCCTACGACGTGCTACCCCAGTGGCTGCAGCATGGCTGGTGGAAGGCTGCTGACTTTCAGTGGAGGAAACTGCAGATGGCCTTGCAGGATGACCTTGAGCACCTCTGGGCCTAGAAGTCCTGCCTGTAGACTGCACCACCTCAGCATAGGCGGCAACAGACTTGGCTGGCTGACGGGCAACAGAAAGGGCACTGGCGGAGTGGCGATGATGGGTGAACAAATGCTGTCATCCTGAGAGAGGACAGCAGGTTTGTGCTCCATGGAGCTACTGCCACTCCCTGGAGCAGCGCCTCAGCATTCCTAGCCATCTGTTGGAGGACAGATTGCTAGAATGGTGTGACACCCTGCAAGCCCCTTTCCACACTGGTAAATGCAGCCATGATGGCTTGCATGAGAGCAGTCTGGGCTTGCATGAGAGCAGTCTGTGCTTGCATGGCAGAAGTCTGAGCTTCTACTTCTACTGCAGCACTCGGACATTAGGTGGCATCTACCTGTGCTCCAAAGGAAGCTGAGACATCGGCCATCAGACGCTGCGTCATGGTTGGGTCCACAAGTGTGCGAAGGGATCTGTCCAGCCCTTCCGTGCTGGAAATCCAAGCTCTGTGCAAGTTTGGTACCCGAGTCCCTTATGCTCCTTGACATTGCACTCAAGCTTTCTGGCAGGCTTGCCAATGCACCAAGCATTTTGTTGTGCATACCCATCAGCTTTCTTCTGTAGGCCACACCATCAAAGTCCTTATCTGAATCTTCTGCAGCAGAACCCGTGTATGACCTTGCCCTCCGGTGAGCTGGCACCTGCGCTACCCTTTCCCCCTACCCTGGCTGCAGCTCACTCATGCCTGGTGACTCACCATGTGCAGATCCTGCCTCTAAGCTACCCTCTATGCAGATTCTGCCTCTAAGCTACCCTCTAAACTCCGCACAGTGCCAGTATCTGAGCTAGTGGCTGCAAGTTTCAGATCGAGTGACGGTGTTTCTTCTTCATCATCACTCTCCTCACCCTCTTGCACCACTGGCTGGCCTGGTTTGATTTCCTGGGTCTCTGAAATGAGAAAGGCACAAGGGTAGGGTTGTGGTGAGTGGAATGGAGGGAAGCAAGAGGTGCATGCTTACACCATGTGTAGCTTGTAAATCAGAAGAGATTGTGGGATGTGAGAAGGAGGATTACGTATGAGGATACCAACATCTTGTATTGTTTTAACCCTGCCACTGGCCACAGGCTCAGCGATGCCCCTCCCAAGAATGCCCAGCAACATCTCCTCCATGGGGGTGAGGTTATGTAGGCGCGCCTGTCCCCTGCAGGTTAGGTGCTTGTGGCGCTGGTTATAAGCCACTTTTTTCCTTTAAGAGAACGGGAGGTGCATCAATGAGTGTGTTTGGATGATGTGCCTGACATGGTTAAATAGCTGCCAGTATGTGCAAGCTGTGAGATGTGGGTGTGAGGCTTGCCGCAGTGCCAAGTGCGTGAGGGTGATGTGAAGCTATGATTGTGAGGATGAGTCATGTTTGTTAGACATTCTTGGTAGGTGAGTGATGGGGGTGTGATCCATTGAGCAATGTGTGAGACTAATGGTGTAGATGGTGGGATATGGCATTTGAAGATGAATTCACTGACCTTGACCACTCGTGAGGTCATTAAACTTCTTCCTGAACTCAATCCACGACCTCGGGGCTACACTGCTGGTATTCACCACAGCGGCTATCTGCTCACTTTGCACTTTTGCCTGGAGGGCCTGCTGGCCCTCTATGGAAACACCTCTCTCCTCCTATCCACCTCCTGCACCAAGGCCTTCAGTGCTGCATCTGAGAACCTTGGTGCACGCTCTCGCCCCTGTTGTGCCATAATTAATTGTTGTTCACTGTGTTATGCTCCTCTTGCTCTATGTGGGAATTCAGGGACGCTGCCAGTGTCCCTGATGACCACGTGTGCCAGAAATGCATCCAGCTGTAGCTACTAACAGGCTGTATTGAGGCGCTGGAGCTGCGGATGGATGGGTTGTGGAGCATTCACGATGCTGAGGGGTCATGGATTACATGTTTGATGAGTTGGTCATGCCGCAGGGTAGGGCTGCACAGGCAGGAGGGAAATGGGTGACCACCAGGTGGAGCAGTAGAAGCAGGCAGGTAATGCAGGAGACCCCTGTGGCCATCCCCCTTTCAAACAGGTATACCAATTTGGATACTGTTGAGGGGGATGACTCACCAGAGGAAGGCAGCAGCACCCAACTTCCTGGCACCGGGGGTGTTGCTGCTGCTCAGGAAGGGAGGAAAAAGAGTGGGAGAGCAATAGTGGTAGGGGATTCTATCATAAGGGGAACAGATAGATGGTTCTGTGGCCGTAGACGTGACTCCAGCATGGTTTGTTGCCTCCCTGGTGCCAGGGTCAAGGATGTCACTGAATGGCTGCAGGGCATTCTGAAGGGGGAGGGTGAACAGGCAGAGGTCGTGGTTCACATTGGGACCAACAACATAGGTAGGAAGAGGGGTGAGGTCCTGCAACAAGAATTTAGGGAGCTAGGTAGCAGATTAAAGAGCAGGACCTCAAAGGTTGTAATCTCTGGATTACTCCCGGTGCCACGTGCTAGTGAGTATAGGAATAGGAGGATAGAGCAGATGAATGCGTGGCTAAAGAGTTGGTGCAGGAGGGAGGGCTTTAGTTTCCTGGATCACTGGGCCTGCTTCTGGGAAAGGTGGGACTTGTACAAGTCGGACGGGTTGCACCTGAACCAGAGCGGGATAAATATCCTTGCGGGGAGGTTTGCTAGCACTGTTCGGGGGGGTTTAAACTAAAATGGCAGGGGGTTGGGAACCTGAGCAGGGAGACAGAGGAAAGGAAAACAGGGATAAAAGCAAAAGATAGGAAGGAGAAAAACAAAAGTGGCAGTCAGAGAAATCAACAGTTTAAATCAAACGTGGCCACAGTAAATAATAATTCTAATAGGTCTAAGAGCGTTAAAAAAACAAGCCTGAAGGCTTTGTGTCTTAATGCGAGGAGCATTTGTAATAAGGTGGACGAATTGGCTGCGCAAATAGAGGTAAACGAATACGATTTGGTTGGGATTACAGAAACGTGGCTCAAGGATGGCCAAGACTGGGAATTCAACATCCAGGGGTATTCGATATTCAGGAAAGATAGGCAAAAAGGAAAGGGAGGTGGGGTAGCATTACTGGTTAAAGAAGGGATTAATACAATTGTAATGAAGAATATTAGCTCTGATGATGTGGAATTTGTATGGGTAGAATTGAGAAATACTAAGGGGAAAAAAACATTAGTGGGAGTGGTATATAGACCTCCAAACAGTAAGGCGGAGGTTGGGGATGGCATTAAAAGGGAAATTAAAGAAGCGTGCAATAAGGGCACAGCAGTCATCATGGGTGACTTTAATCTACATATAGATTGGGCCAACCAAATTAGTAACAATACTGTGGAGGAGGAATTCCTGGAGTGTTTACGGGATGGTTTCCTGGACCAATATGTCGAGGAACCAACCAGAGATCAGGCCATCTTAGACTGGGTATTATGCAACGAGAAAGGATTAATTAGCAATCTTGTTGTACGAGGCCCCTTGGGTCGGAGCGATCATAATATGATCGAATTCTTCATTAAGATGGAGAATGAAGTAGTTGACTCAGAGACAAGGGTCCTCAATTTAAATAAAGGAAACTACGATGGTCTGAGGAGCGAGTTGGGTAGGATTGAGTGGGGAATGGCGCTCAAAGGGTTGACGGTGGATAGGCAATGGCAAACATTCAAAGACCGAATGGATGAGCTACAGAATTTGTTCATCCCAGTTTGGCATAAAAATAAAACAAAAAAGGTGACTCAACCGTGGCTAACAAGGGAAATTAGGGATAGCATAAGATCCAAGGAGAGGACATATAAATTGGCTAGAAAAAGCAATAATCCAGAGGATTGGGAGCAGTTTAGGAGTCAACAAAGGAGGACAAAGGGATTAATTAAGAAAGGGAAAATAGAATATGAGAGTAAGCTATCAGGGAACATAAAAACTGACTGTAAAAGCTTTTATAGATATGTGAAGAGAAAAAGATTAGTGAAGTCAAGCGTAGGTCCCTTACAGTCAGAATCAGGGGAATTTATAATTTGGAAACAAGGAAATGGCAGACCAACTAAATGCATACTTTGGTTCTGTCTTCACAAAGGAGGACACAAATAACCTCCCAGAGATGCCGGGGAACATAAGGTCTGATGAAAGCGAGGAACTGAAAGAAATCAGTATTTGTAGGAAAATGGTGTTCGGAAAATTGATGGGACTGAAGGCCGATAAATCCTCAGGGCCTGATGCTCTACATCCCAGGGTACTTAAGGAAGTGGCCCTAGAGATAGTAGATGCATTACTGATCATCTTCCAGAACTCGATAGACTCTGGAACGGTACCCATGGATTAGAGGGTAGCTAATGTTACCCCACTATTCAAAAAAGGTGGTAGAGAAAAAGCGGGGAATTATAGACCGGTAAGCCTGACATCGGTAGTGGGGAAAATGCTAGAGTCTATTATAAAAGATGTAATAGCAGAGCACTTGGAAAGCAGTGACAGGATCGGACAAAGTCAACATGGATTTACAAAAGGTAAATCATGCTTGACTAATCTACTGGAATTTTTTGAGGATGTAACTGGTAAAATAGATAAGGGAGAACCAGTGGATGTGGTGTATTTGGACTTTCAGAAGGCTTTCGATAAGGCCCCACACAAGAGATTAGCGTGCAAAATTAAGGCACATGGGATTGGGGGCAAGGTATTGACTTGGATAGAGAACTGGTTGGCGGACAGAAAGCAAAGAGTTGGAATAAACGGGTCGTTTTCTGTGGTAAACCACTTTTATCGTTCACTATCGTTACACTATGGTTATCACTGTTATATCGTTACACTATGGTTATCACTGTTTACACTGTTGTATCACTACACGAGGTCACCTCTTGTCACGCTGTTATACCTGGGCTGACCACTGCTGACTCCGCCCATGGCTCCACCTACCTGCCCAGGTATAAAGGTGGTCGACTGGCTGGTATTCCTCCTTGTTGGATCCGATCACCCACGAGGGTGGGCTCTGTTATTTAGCCAATAAAAACCTATAGTTACTTTCTTAACTCGTCGCTTTTCATTGGATGAATTGACAGGTATATCAATTTTATTGGCTAAATTTTAAAATGTCGTTACCTGAGCAGCCAAACGACCAGTCAACGAAGCAGCCAAACGACCAGTCAGACGCCCAGCTACAACAGCCACAGCAGCCGGCCTGGCTGCGAGCCCTCCGACCACCGTACCTGGATCTAAACCCACAGGCAGCAAACTCAGCCCTCGACTTCGAACACTGGCTGAGCTGTTTCGAATCCTACCTGGGAGAATCCGGCGTGCCTCAGAGATCCAAGCTAAGAGTTCTGACCGCCCAAGTGAGCCCTAAAGTATTCGCACTCATCCGGGACCTTACTACATACGAGGCCGCCATCAACCTGCTGAAACAACAGTACCGGAGCCCGGTAAATTCCATGTATGCCAGACATCTCCTAAGATCCCGCCCGCAACAGCCAGGAGAGTCTGTAGATGAATTTTTACGGGCGCTACAAACACTCGGCAGGGACTGTGACTTTAAAGCGGTAACGGCGGCAGAAAATACTGAAGATAATATCCGCGATGCCTTCGTGAAAGGCCTGCGGTCCGACTACTCACGGCAAAGACTGCTTGAAGCAAAGGACCTCGACCTGAACACAGCTGCAGCCCTCGCTCGCTCCCTAGAGGTGGCCCATCGGGACCTCAAGGCGTACTCCAGGTACTGTAATTCGCGACCCTGGGACTCGGGACTGACCCCGACCGCAATACCCCTCGCAGCGCCGCCCCTGGGACCTACCTCAGCGTCGGCGTCCCGGACCCGATCGGGACCGCCACCCCCGGTACCGGCTGCGACATCGGACCCCCGCGATCGGGCCGCCGGCTGCTTCTTCTGCGGCCAGGCAAAACACCCGAGGTCGCGCTGCCCTGCGAGAAACGCGACTTGCTCCAGTTGCCAGAAGAAAGGCCACTTCGCTAAGGCCTGCAGAGGGAGAGCCACAGACACCAGCAGTGCCTCATGCGAGCTGTGGGGGCGGCCATCTTTCATCAAGGCCACAGATGCCAGTATCCCCTCGTGTGAGTCATGGGGGTGGCCATCTTTGATCAAGGCCACCGACACCAGCAGTGCCACATGTGAGTTGTGGGGGCAGCCATCTTCTCTGCCATCTTACCCCACCTCGTGGGCACCGCCATTTTACCCACCACACTCGACCGCCACCTCGCCTCCAGACCCGACCACCGCCTCACCCGCAGACTACAGCAGCTCGCTCAGCCATACACTAGCCTCCGTCACACTGGACCAAGCTCGCCCGCATCACCTGTCCAAGTCCATGATGGACATCGAAGTAAACGGCCACGCCACGACCTGCCTGTTCGACAGCGGAAGCACGGAGAGCTTCATCCATCCAGACACGGTGAGCCACTACTCCCTCACTGTCCGGCCAACGCGCAACCGGGTCTCGATGGCGTCTAGGTCCCACTCTACAGATATCAGCGGCTACTGTGTTGTGACCCTGTCGGTTAGGGGCACGGAGTATAAAAATTTTAAACTTCTCGTCCTGCCCCAACTCTGCGCTGCCGTCCTACTAGGGCTGGATTTCCAATCCCACCTTCAAAGTGTCACTCTAGCATACGGTGGACCCCTCCCCCCACTCACAGTCGACAACCCGCAGCCTTTAAACCACCCACCGCGTACCACCTGTGGCCTATCCACCCTCAGGGTCCCGCCTCCCTCCCTGTTCGCCAACCTCACCCGCGACTGTAAACCCGTTGCCACCAAGAGCAGGCGGTACAGCGCCGGGGACAGAGCTTTTATTAGCTCTGAAGTGCAGCGCCTCCTGAAGGAGGGCATCATCGAGAGGAGCAACAGCCCCTGGCGCGCTCAGGTCGTAGTCGTCAAGACCGGCGATAAAAACCGCCTAGTCATCGACTACAGCCAAACCATAAACCGATACACCCAGCTGGACGCATACCCCCTTCCCCGCATATCTGATATGGTCAATCAGATTGCACAGTACTGCGTATTCTCTACCATCGACCTTAAGTCGGCCTATCACCAACTCCCTATCCGCCCTGAGGACCGCCAGTATACCGCCTTCGAGGCGAATGGCCACCTCTACCACTTCCTGAGGGTTCCCTTCGGCGTCACCAACGGGGTTTCGGTCTTCCAAAGGGAGATGGACCGGATGGTTGACCAGAACGGGCTGCAAGCCACGTTCCCCTATCTAGATAACGTCACCATCTGCGGCCGCGACCGGCAGGACCACGATGCTAATCTGGAGAGATTCCTCCGTACGGCCCAGCGGCTGAACCTCACCTACAATAAGGAGAAATGTGTGTTTAACACCTCGCGCCTTGCCATCCTCGGCTGCGTAGTAGAGAACGGAGTCATCGGCCCCGACCCCGAAAGAATGCGCCCCCTCATGGAGCTTCCCCTCCCCCACTGTCCAAAGGCGCTGAGGAGAACCCTGGGGCTCTTCGCCTACTATGCCCAATGGGTGCCCAATTATGCGGACAAAGCCAGACCCCTCATGAAGTCCACCTCCTTCCCCCTGACGGCAGAAGCGTGCGCAGCCTTCTCCCTCATTAAGGGAGACATTGCTAAGGCCACAATGCATGCGGTGGATGAGTCTATCCCTTTCCAAGTGGAGAGCGATGCATCCGACTTCGCCCTGGCCGCAACCCTTAACCAGGAGGGGAGACCAGTAGCCTTCTTCTCAAGGACCCTCCAGGGCCCCGAGATCCGACACTCTTCGGTCGAGAAGGAGGCCCAGGCGATCGTGGAGGCTGTACGACGCTGGAGGCATTACCTGGCAGGCAAACGATTTACCCTCCTCACCGACCAACGTTCGGTCACCTTTATGTTTAATAACAAGCTGAGGGGCAAAATCAAGAACGACAAGATCTTGAGGTGGAGAATCGAGCTCTCCACCTATGATTATGATATCTTGTACCGGCCTGGTAAACTGAACGAACCCCCAGATGCTCTATCACGAAGTACATGCGCCAGCGTGCAAAGTGATAGACTGCAGACCCTCCACAACGACCTCTGCCACCCCGGGGTCACCAGACTTTACCACTTCATTAAGGCCCGCAACCTGCCCTACTCCATCGAGGAGGTCAGGACCATGACCAGGAACTGCCAAACCTGTGCCGAATGCAAACCGCATTTCTTTAGGCCGGACAGAGCAAGCCTGATCAAGGCCACCCGCCCCTTCGAGCGCTTGAGCATCGATTTTAAGGGGCCCCTCCCGTCCTCTGACTGTAATGTGTACTTCCTCAACATTATTGATGAGTACTCCCGTTTCCCCTTCGCCTTCCCCTGCCCAGACATGACCAGTACCACGGTCATCAGATGCCTGAACGACCTCTTCGCCTTGTTCGGGTTCCCGAACTATATACATAGCAACCGGGGCTCCTCCTTCATGAGCGAGGAACTTCGCCAGTTCCTACTAGCGAGAGGTATTGCTGCAAGCAGGACCACCAGCTACAACCCCCGGGGGAACGGCCAGGTGGAAAGAGAGAACGCGACTGTCTGGAAGGCCGTTCTCTTAGCCTTAAAGTCTAAGGGCCTCCCAACCTCTCGCTGGCAGGAAGTCCTCCCAGCAGCGCTGCACTCCATCCGGTCACTGCTTTGCACTGCCATTAACGCCACCCCCCATGAACGAATGTTTGTTTTCCCCAGGAAGTCGACTACGGGAACCACGCTACCAGCTTGGCTGACCTCTCCGGGGCCCGTCTTGCTGCGAAAGCACGTGAGGGCCCATAAAACGGACCCCCTGGTCGAGAGGGTGGACCTCCTGCACGCCAACCCCCAGTACGCCTATGTGGCATACCCAGACGGGCGGGAGGACACAGTCTCCTTACGAGACCTTGCACCCTCGGGCACCCCTGAGACACCACCATTACCCCCCACCACTCCCCCAGATCCAGCCCAGGTAGACGGCATGCCGGAACCCCACGAGCCTTCGCCGACCACGCAGACACCAGCATTAACGTCGGATACTGCATCACCGCCGCCGCTGCTGCGACGATCAGAAAGGCTTACGAGGCCTCCGGACAGACTGACATACCCGAACTGGTAGTACACTTCACCCCGCCGGACTCAAATCTAAACAAGGGGTGAATGTGGTAAACCACTTTTATCGTTCACTATCGTTACACTATGGTTATCACTGTTATATCGTTACACTATGGTTATCACTGTTTACACTGTTGTATCACTACACGAGGTCACCTCTTGTCACGCTGTTATACCTGGGCTGACCACTGCTGACTCCGCCCATGGCTCCACCTACCTGCCCAGGTATAAAGGTGGTCGACTGGCTGGTATTCCTCCTTGTTGGATCCGATCACCCACGAGGGTGGGCTCTGTTATTTAGCCAATAAAAACCTATAGTTACTTTCTTAACTCGTCGCTTTTCATTGGATGAATTGATAGGTATATCATTTTCCGAGTGGCAGGCAGTGACTAGTCGGGTACCGCAAGGATCGGTCCTAGGACCCCAGCTGTTCACAATATATATTAATGATCTGGACGAGAGAATTGGATGTAATACCTCCAAATTTGCAGACGACACAAAGCTGGGCGGGAGGGTAAGCTGCGAGGAGGATGTCGGGAAACTCCAGTACGATTTGGACAGGTTGGGTGATTGGGCAGAAACATGGCAAATGCACTATAATGTGGATAAATGTGAGGTTATCCACTTTGGTGGCAAAAACAGGAAGGCAGATTATTATTTGAATGGCAATAGATTGGGAGAAGGGGAAGTGCAAAGAGACCTGGGTGTCCTTGTGCACCAGTCGCTGAAGGTAAGCATGCAGATGCAGCAGGCGGTTAAGAAGGCAAATGGTATGTTGGCCTTCCTAGCAAGAGGGTTTGAGTACAGGAACAAGGATGTCTTGCTACAGTTGTACAGGGCCTTGGTGAGACCGCACCTTGAGTATTGTGCGCAGTTTTGGTCACCATACCTGAGGAAGGACATTCTTGCCATGGAGGGAGTGCAGCGTAGATTCACCAGGCTGATACCTGGGATGGCAGGAATGATGTATGAGGAGAGATTGTGTCGATTGGGCTTATACTCACTGGAGTTTAGAAGATTGAGAGGGGATCTCATCGAAACCTATAAAATTCTGTCAGGTCTGGACAGACTAGATGCAGGAAGGATGTTTCTGATGGCCGGGGAGTCCAGAACCAGGGGTCATAGTCTAAGGATAAGGGGTAAGCCATTTAGGACTGAAATGAGGAGGAATTTCTTCACCCAGAGAGTGGTGAACCTGTGGAATTCTCTGCCACAGAGGGCGGTGGAGGCCAGTTCATTAAATATATTCAAGAGGTGGATATGTTTCTTGAGGCTGAAGGGATCAAGGGATATGGGGAAAAGGCAGGGACAGGGTACTGAATTTGGATGATCAGCCATGATCACACTGAATGGCGGAGCAGGCTCGAAGGGCCGAATGGCCTACTCCTGCTCCTATCTTCTATGTTTCTTTGTTTCCCTAGCCAGTTCAACGATCTGCTGCAGGCAGAATGCACCTCCACTTGGGTGCAGACTGCCTTTAAGTAGCGCAGGCTAGCTTTAAGTGGTGCGAGCCTTGCATGAAATTGGGGTCCCTGCTGAGCATTCAGCCACTCAGCAGCACGGACTGAACGGGCGCGGGTTGATTGCGCATTGCCATCCCCGCACCCGTTTTCGGGGGATACCAATTTCTAGGCCATGTGGTCTGGATGGGATGCATCCTAGGTTACTGAGGGAAGTAAGAGTGGAATTGCGGAGGCTCTGGCCACAATCTTCCAATACTCCTTAGATATGGGGGTGGTGCCAGAGGACTGGAGGATTGCGAATGTTACACCCCTGTTCAAAAAAGTGGAGAGATAAATCTGGCAATTACAGGCCAGTCAGCCTAATGTCAGTGGTGGGGAAACTTTTAGAGACAATAATGCAAGACAAATGTAATTATCACTTGGAGAAGTATGGGCTAATAAATGAAAGTCAGCATGGATTTTTAAAGGAAAATTCTGTTTGACTAATTTGATTGAGTTCTTTGCTGAAGTAACAGAGGATTGATGAGGGTATTGCGATTGATGTTGTGTACATGGCACAACATGGTCTTTCAAAAGACATTTGATGAAATACCACATAATAGACTTGTTAGCAAAATTAAAGCCCATTGGATTAAATGGACAGCGGCAGCGTGGATACAAAATTGGCTGAGTGACAGAAAACAGAGAGTAGTGGTGAACAGTTATTTTTCATTCTGGAGGGTAGTATACAGTGGTGTCCCCCAGGGGTCAGTATTAGGAGCATTGTGCTTTTTGATATATATGAATGACCTGGACTTTGGTATATAGGGCATAATTTCAAAGTTTGCAGATGACACGAAACTTGGAAATATAGTAAACCATGTGGAAGATAGTAACAGCCTTCAGGAGGACATGGACAGACTGGTGTAATGGGCAGACACATAGCAGATAACATTTAATGCAGAGAAGTGAGGTGACACATCTTGGTAGGAAGAATGAGGAGAGGCAAAATAAACTAAATGGTACAAATTTCAAGGGTTGCAGGAACAGAGACGCCTGGGGGTGTATGTGCACAAATCTTTGAAAGTGGTAGGATAGGTTGAGAAGGCTGCTAAAAATGCAGATGGGATCCTTGGCTTTATTAAGAGAGTCATACAGTACAAAAGCAAGGAAGTTATGCTAAACCTTTATAAAACACTAGTTAGGCCTCAGCTGGAGTATTGTGTTCAATTCTGGGCACCACACTTTAGGAAGGATGACCAGGCATTAGAGAGGGTGCAGAAGAGATTTACTAGAATGGTACCAGGGATGAGGGAATTTAGTTATGTGGAGAGACTGAAGAAGTTGGGATTGTTCTCCTTAGAGCAGAGAAGGTTAAGTAGAGATTTGATAGAGGTGTTCAAAATCATGAAGGGTTTGGATAGAGTAAATAAGGAGAAACTATTTCCAGTGGCAGAAGGTTCAGTAGTCAGAGGACACCGATTTAAAGTGATTGCAAAAGAACCAGAGGCGACATACAGAAACATTTTTTTATGCAGCGAGTTGTTATGATCTGGAATGCACTGCCTGAAAGGGTGGTGGAAGCAAATTCAGTCATAACTTTCAAAAGGGAATTGGATAAATACTTGAAGGGAAAACATTTGCAGGGCTATGGAGAAAGAGCAAGGAAGCACGGTGGCATAGTGGTTAGCACTGTTGCCTCACAGCGCCAGGGACCCGGGTTCAAATCCGGCCTCGGGTGACTGTCTGTGTGGAGTTTGCACATTCTCCCCGTGTTTGCGTGGGTTTGCTCCGGTTTCCTCCCACAGTCCAAAGATGTGCGGGTTAGGTTGATTGCCATGATAAAAAATTTAAAAATTGGCCCTTAGTGTTAGGGGGGATTAAATACGTGGGGTTACGGGGATAGGGCTTGGGTGGGATGGCTGTCGGTGTAGGGACCGGGTGCTGGGGTTTGGATGATCAGCCATGATCTCGTTGAATGGCGGAGCAGACTCGAATGGCCTACTCCTGCTCCTATCTTCTATGTTTCTAAGTGGGACTAATTGGGTAGCTCTACCAAGAAGCCGGCACAAGCACGATGGTCCGAATGGCCTCCTTCTGTGCTGTATCATACTCTTTCAGTCTTTGTTGGAAAGTGAAAACCTTTCTTGTTTGGGTGCAGTATTTCAGTTACATCAAAAAGTGTCATGCGCTGCATAATCAGATATGTGAAATGAGGTATGGTAATTTTGTTGTTCTTGTCCGGGGAGAAGGACCACTCCCATATAAAAGAGTATCACTTACACCTCATTTATATTGCACATCTGCTTGCAATATAAGTGATCTAGTTTCTTATTTCCCATTGCACTGCACTGGGTGCATTCGGGTGTGGTGCGAACACAAAAGAAATATTCCTATGCAATTAACTGAAAAGCAATTTTTCAGAAGTGCAAGGAGTCCACATGAAGTATAGATCATATCTTTGCAATCTCAGCAATAATCCTTGTATTCTTGATGGCTAGTCATTGGAGTGTTTTTATACAATCAGCGACTATCACTTGCTTTTTACACTCTGATCTATCTACTATATAAAAAAATTGCAAAGTGGGTCAGAGCATTCTATTTCAAAATGCATTGAAAAGTCATATGTCATACTACCGCAAGTGGAAAATGAATTATAAAAGTGTCAACATATAACGGCAGTACCAGTTCTGACTGTAGTTAGATCTGTGATTTGCAGTTATAATGGTAAAGCCCTTTCAAGTAAAATTAGCTCAAACTCCAACAATCTAAAGCTAATCTTTCCTTTAAAGTCAGCAACTGCTTGGCTTGCGGTTCTCCTGTACAATTCCACTGGGAGAGATTATACCACCCCTCCCACCCAAAAAAATATGTCAATGTCTCAGTCAACAGCTTCAATAATCAGGCCTTGATGAAGACGGGATCCCAATTCCACCCACCGCTCCCCATTCCTTTCCTCTCACACCACCTCCTCACTCCTCCGCTCTATGCCTTTCAGTCCTCCCCTTCTCCCTTTCTTTTCTCCTGCCAACCTCACTCCTTCCCCCTTTCTCTCATATTTTTCCTCCTCCTTTCCTCCAACTTTTCCCCCACCATTCCCCTAGTTCCTCTTCCCATCTACCTTTTCCCCTCCCTCTCCCCCTCTTCTCGATCCAACATCTTTCCTCTCCCCTCCCCATCCCATCTCCCCTCCCCACCCCTTCTCCCCTCTCTCCTTCCTCTCTGCCTTTGGCCCTACTTCTCCCCTCCTCTATCCAGCCTCTTTCCTCTCTCCTCCCCACTCCCTTTCCTCTCCCCTCCCCACTCCCTTTCCCCTCCCTACTCTTTCTGCCTTCCCCACTCCTCTCCAACCTTTCTCCCCTCCTCCCTCTTTTTCCCCTCCCTCTTTCTCCCCTCACTTCTTCTCCCCTCCCCTTCCTCCTCCTCCCCCTCCTTCTGGCCAGAAGTGCAACCCCCACCATATTGAATAAGCTAGATGCACTGGTGGCAGGAGCACAGGTGGGGTACATTTAAAGCCCAGAATAATTTATTTAAAATAGGGTCCTGCGCATCTTGCAGGGATGGTTTTCGATTTTCAAATGTCCCAGCACTTTGCTAGCCACATATTTTCAGGCCTTTAAAGTGGTCAGCATTTTGGGTGCCTTGTCAGCTTTTGTGAAGCTGTTGGTGAGGTTTTGCTCATTTTCAAGGGTGGCAGGTATGATTGCAGGAAAGTGCTGAGGGTGGGATTTCATTTGCGCTCTACATTTTAGATGCATAAAACAAATCCATGAGGGAACAACAGAAACATTACAATGTAAGTCAATGCCCATTATCCATGAAGAATCCATGTAGTGTGCCTTTATTTTAAGGCAGTACATTATTTAAAGGTTTACCTAGATTGGGTTACCCCCTATAGCTATGCTTAAGGACTCCATTGTTCTCAACTCAAAGACGCTTGAACAACAGTCACACAGAAATACAATGAGGCACATACACAGAATTAATGTAGAGCACACCTTTAGTATGCTCAAGCAAAAATGTCACTGTTCGGATATTCAGATGGATGCTTCCCTGAAGCCCTGCAAAGATGTCCAAAATAGTCAGTATCTGCTGCTTGTAGCATAACTTCACTTTTCAAAGAGGAGTCCTCATGCAACAGGACAAAGAAGGAGGCCCAAGGACCAACAGTAGCAGAGGATGAAGAAAAAGAGGAAACAGAGGAAGTTGTACTAGCAGTGCAGAATAAAATGGCAGATGGCAAGCCGTGTTGATGGTGATTTATCTTTGCTGCAGCTTGCATTTTGCAATTGGATACATGGAACCAAATCACTTCACAAGTAATGTTCCTCCTGGGGTGTATAGCTCCTTGTTTATATTACAGCCCAGCCTCCAAAATCCTGAATATGCTTGAGCCTGGTATTATGCTGAGTGGATTCCCAGTGAATTGGTGATTTAATTGGTGATCTGCCAGCAGTGAGAAAGCCTATGCAAGGTCACTGTCCTTTCAATCTGATCCTACTTTCTAACAGTGCTTAGTACAATGAAGATTGAAAATGTAAATAATCATGCAAATGTGTGAAAATCACCATCAGTATCAATCATGAATTCCTTGGATGCTGACTTGAAAACAGAAAATGCTGGTAACAGTCAGGCAGCATCTGTGGAGAAAGCAAAAAGGTTAGGATAACATTTAATTGAATAATCATGCAGCAGGACAAATAAACCTTATTCTTTTTTGTACAGATGGTGCCTGACCTGCTGAGTGGTTCCAGCATGTCTGTTTTTATTTCAGATTTCCAGCCTCTGCAGTATTTTACTTTTTGACTGCTGACTTAACTGGTAGTGTTTATAAAAAACAGGTTTTACTGGATGCTATTCACAGCATTGTAGCATAAAAAGGTTACTTGTCATAAGGTCAACCCATAGGGACCATCAAATACGGAGAGATAAATATACGTTACTTTGGGCTAGAAATTCGTTATAGCCATGGAATGGGTGGTGTCAGTAGAAAAGTTGGAGAATTAGCGCCAGGCACAAATGCTTTAGACTGCACGTAAAACTCATGCTCACTGCTCAATAAAATGATTGGAGTCCTAAATCAAGTCCTAAAACCCAAGCTCATTGGCATTACACTCAAAGGGTGGACCAATATCGGGTGCCGTCTAATCACAATTCATCATTGCCACAGGCTTTTTTCACTTCTTAAAGGGGAGGTTCATTGATGTTGCAGCACCTCATTCTCAGCATTGCTGGCTGTGCAGCTCCCTTAGCAAGCAGAAGCAGAACAAGGAGAAGGAGCCGGAGGACTGAACCAGGTGTGCTCATGGCAGATCCACACCCCAGGGAGAGAGCCCACAGATTCTCTGATGAAGCAGTGGAGGCATTGGTTTTCGCTGTGGAGCGACGGAGGGTGGTGCTCTAACCAGCAAGTGGCAGGAGGCACTCGCCACAAGTCTTCCACACCATGTGGAGTGAGGTAGCACAGCACATCTCGAGCAACACTGTGGTCCCCAGGACCCACACACAGTGCAAGAAGAAATTTAACGACCTCACTCGGGTGGTCAGAGTGAGTGACTGCTTCAACAAATGCTACATACCACAATCTTCACAAACTGCCCAAAGCACCACACCCCCAGCACTCACCCAGCAACAATCTCTACCTACCAACACTCACACCTTGCAAACAATGACAGCTATTCAGCTACGGCAGGCATATCACCCAAATACATTGCTCCACATTCATTCACACACTTTCCTTTCTCTTGCAGGCCAAGGTGGATCACAACAGGAGGGAGCAGCAGTGCACAGGTGGGGGTACAACCTGACACCCACTGTCTCCGCAGGAGAATCGAGTGCTGCAAATCATTGGGCACCAGGTGGTCGGCGCCATGGCCACCGGCGATGTTGACCCCCCTTGGGGACAACAACGGTATGTTCATCCCTACTCCTTCTTCTCACATCCCACTTCCCCCTCACCCTGCAAGCATTTTGCACTTTCCAGCTAATCATGCTGTATGCATGCATTTCTGCCTTCCTGCTCTCCTCCCCTCACCTTCACCCGAATCTTGTGCCTTTATGCTTTCAGATAATCAGCAAGCACCTGAGCAGCCTGTCCCTGAGGGCACCGTAGAGAGCGAGGCGGAAGACGAGGAGGAGAAAGAACACACCGGGTCACTGCATCTGTCACCCACAGACACCAGCTCAGATACTGGCACTATGCGATCTTTAGAGGCTAGTATAGTAGCGGGATCTGCACAGGGTGAGGCACTGGGGATATGTGGGCTGCAGCAAGGCTAGGGGGATAGGGTAGCTTGGGAGCCAGCTCCCCGGAGGGCGAGTTCTGCTGCACAGGACTCAGATGAGGACCTCAACAGGGAGGTCTTTAGAAGAAGGGTGATGTGCATGCACACGGGGATGATAGGTGCAATGGCAAGGGTGCCCGAGAGCCTCTCGGCAATGGTAAGGAGCATGGAGGAGTCTGCCTCTAACATTGCACAGAGCTCTGTGCACACTATGGAGCCCATCGTTTGCAGCCTGCAAAGGATGGTGGACTCCCAGAGAGACTGTGGCGACCCAGACCTCATGCTGCGTGTGATGGGCGATGTTGCAGATGCCATTGCAGCACAGGCGGAAGCCACACAACGTCTTAGTGCTATAATGCAGTCTATACTTGGTGCCATCGATTCTCAGACTGCTCTCATGCAGTCTCAGCTTGATGCCACGCAAGCTCTGACTGCTACCATCGTGGCTGGGTCGACTACCATCCACCAGGGCTTTCACGATGTCGCAGCAGGCCAGCAATCTGTGCTCCAGCAGATTGGTAGTGATGCTGAGGTGCTGCCCCGGGGAAGTGCCAGTGGGTCAGTGGAGCAGGAAGCTGCTGTCCTCTCTCAGGATGACAGCATTCCTGCTCCCACCACGGGCACTCTGCCCTTGCCCTTTTCGCTGTCTCTCATCCAGCCAGCCCAGACTGCTGCCGCCCATGCTGAGGTGGTGCAGTCTACAGCTGGGCCTTCCAGATCCAGAGCTGGTCGAGGGCGTCCTGCAAGGCCATCTGAGGTCTCCCACATGGACATTCAGCAGCCTTCCACCAGCCCTGCTGCAACCACTGGGCCAACAATTCGTAGGAGCACTAGTGTAGGCAAAGGCACAGTAACGATAGGCACTAAGGGATTGCACAAGGGTGAACAGTTAATATTTTTGGTGTAAATATGTGTTCACTGATTTTTGTTAAATTTATTAATTCAGTTTGGATTCTTTTGTGGTGTGTCTCATTTCAGCTTTGTGCTGTGATGGGGATGTGATGAGCAATGGGGATCTGGGGTTTAATTAATTTGAACCGCAGTCTGATGAGGCAGTCATGGACCCTTCCAGAAGGCCGATTGAGTGGCTGCCTCCTCCCTCGCTCCTGTTTCTCCTCCACCCTCCCCCTCTCCTCCTGAGATGCTCCTGCAATCCCTGGTGGCAAGGGCTGGGCCCTCATCATGGCCACGATGTGGAGCATACAGTAGACCACCACGAAATGGGACACCCGCTCAGCCGAGTACTGGAGGGCTCCTCCCAAGCGGTCAAGGCAGCGGAACCATTGTTTCAGCAGGCCAATAGTCTGCTCGATGATGTTCCTGGTGGCAGCTTGGCTCTCACTATATGAGTGCTGGGTATGAGTGCTGGAGTTGCAGAGGGGAGTCTTGAGCCAGCTGGAGAGCGGATAGCCCTTGTCTCCGAGCAGCCAGTCACAAGCTTGACATGGTGGCTGGAAGAGTACTGGCACACCGGTCTGGCGCAGGATGAAGGCATCGTGGCTGCTGCCAGGATAGCGGGCATTGACAGTGAGGATTCGCAGTGCGTGGTCGTACACCAACTGTACATTAAGTGACTGGTAGCTTTTGCAGTTACGGAAGATCTCAGGATTGGTTATGCGGTGTCCGCAAAGCCACATGGGTGCAGTCAATGGTGCCCTGCACCATGGGGAAGCCCGCTATCCTGGCAAAGCCACATGCATGCTCATCATGCTTCTCTCTGGTGATGGGGAAGGAGAAGTAGTTCCTTCTCCTGTAGACAGCCTCTATGACCTCCCGCATGCAGCGATATACAGCGAACTGCGAGATGTTAGCTCTGTCTCCTGTTGCAGACTGGAAGGATTCACTGGTGAAGAAATTGAGGGCGACGGTAACCTTGACTGCAACTGGGAGAGCTGTGGTCACCCTGTTCTGAGGCTGGAGGTCTGGTTGCAGGAGGTGGCAGAGTTCTGTGACCACCTCCTTGGTGAAGCGGAGCCTTCTAATACACTGCTCCTTGCTTAATTAGAGGTAGGAGAAGTGCTCTCGGAATACCCTCGGAGAATAAGGCCTCCTGTTGAGAGGTCTGATGGCCCTCCTCCTCCCTCTGGGCACATATTCCAATCTTTCTTGCTGCCTCCGCTCCCTCCGCCTTAGATCCTGGAGGGTGAGGTCGACTGCCAGTACAGCCCCCATTAATGTAACCAAGTGTAGCAGTTTGAATCTTTGAACAATAAATGTAGCTACTTTTTACTTGCCAGAAGACTCCAGATACAAAAGAACCTTGAAATAACTAAACGAAACTGTTGCAGTGGGTGAAACTAACAAAAAAACACTGAAACTGCACTAACATGACAGCTGTGGGTGATTACTGATGATCTCTTTAAATAACGTTCCTGCAGCCGGCTTCCTGGTGCTGCATGCCAACTCTCCCTGTCGGTGTTTACTCCAGGCGGTGAGGTAAGTGGCGAGAATCAATTTTGCAAATTGGGTGGTCTCACTGACGTCATGATCTCCCTGGCATTGACGTCCCCAGCGATACTTCTTACCGGTGGCGCTACAGGGGGGCTGCATACGGCGCTGGATTCGCCTCGCCCCGGCGATACTGATTTAGTGCCCCATTAGCGCCATCTACTGGCGCTAATGGGAGCCGCTAAGGGGATTAATTTTTCCCCCTTTGTCAATTCAAGATTAATTTTATTAATGAAGCTGACACTGATTGTCCAAGCAATGGATGACAGTAATACAACCTTAACTTGGAAAGTGGCTCTCAAGACTTCGGTCAGATCCTCAGTCTTGGAAGCTGGGCCGATGTGTTGTCTTCCGTACCTTCTTTAATGGTGTTTCTAGTTGTCCCCTGATTCTGGGTGCCTCCTCAGCTTAGGTACCATGCATTTTTATATTTCTCATCTCTGCTTTTACGTCTACATTAAACAAGCTCCGATTAAGTAGTCTTTTGTAGTCATTGTTTTCTCCAACCAATTTGAGTAGTGTCGATTTAAAGACACTGGGGGAATTTTAACCTTGAGAAGCGCGTGGGTTTAGGTGCCGGTGGGGAGTTAAAGTCGGCGACAACGTCAACGCGTACGGAAGCTGGCTCCAATGCACCGGCTTCTGGGTATAACTTGGGTGCGTGCGGCTGCGTGCGCATAGCCCCCTCCGGAGACGCTGGTTAGCGATTTGATCACGTAAATCACTGAATCGCAGCGATATTTCAACCAGCATTTAAATTTAATGATGGGTTTCGCGGGCTTCCTAAAACTTGCCATTGAAACTAAGGCAAGAAGTAAATGGCAATTTATGGGATTCATTAAAAGGCATGTATGCAACAGCAATAAATAGTCCGTGCTCGAAGCTGCTTTCTTGCAAAAGTTTGTTGAGATTACTTGTGGTGAGAGGCTAATTTCTGCATTTTGGAGGTCGTGACACTCAAGATCAGGATAAGTGGTGCCATGGCTGCCTTAGAAAGGATGTCGAACAGGGAACAAGATGAAAATCAGCAACAGCCTGCTGTGGAGAGACCTGTAGCTGGTTAGCAGAGAGGAGAGCAGTAGAGGAGTCGAGCTCGCAGGAGGCACTACCCACATAACAGGGTGTACAGGCAGCCGCTCAGCTTCCTTGAAGTTCTCGGAAGAGCAGTGCTTCCGGAGGCTGAGGCTGTCACATCAGGTTGTGGCAGACATCTCGTAGAAAAAAACTATTCCCTGCTGGACCTGGTGGCCACGCATTTCCAATGGCTGTGAAAGTGACCACCGTCTTCAACTTTTTTGCCTGCGGATCCTTCCAGGGAACTGCCGGAGACATATCCACGATCTACCAGTCAGCTGCACATAAATGCAGAAGGATGATGGGTTGTTTGCCAGGGCAGGCAATAATGCTAACTTTGCCAGCTCGGGTTTGCATCTGGCTGGCTTCCCGAAGATGCAGTGCATCATTGACTGCACACAAGTGGCAATCCGTGCACCCCCAGATCACCCAGGCATACTCGTAAACCACAAGGGTTCCATTCCATCAATGTTCAGCTAGTGTGCAACCATAAGAAAAAGTTTATACAGATGTGTGCCAGATTCCCAGGGAGCTGCCATGATGCTTTCATCCTGCGGCAGTCCAAGCTCACTGACCTCTTTGGATCTGCAAGCACACTTGAGGTGTGGCGGCTAGGAAACAAAGAATATCCCCTTCAAACTTGGCTGATGACACCTGTCAGAAACCCAACCAGTGAAGCCCAAGAGTGTTACTACGAAACATAGAAACATAGAAGATAGGAGCAGGAGTAGGCCATTCGGCCCTTCGAGCCTGCTCCACCATTCAGTGAGATCATGGCTGATCATCCAAATTCAGTACCGTGTCCCTGCCTTCTCCCCATATCCCTTGATCCCTTTAGCCTCAAGAAATATATCCAACTCTTTCTTGAATATATTTAATGAACTGGCCTCCACCGCCCTCTGTGGCAGAGAATTCCACAGGTTCACCACTCTCTGGGTGAAGAAGTTCCTCCTCATTTCAGTCCTAAATGGCTTACCCCTTATCCTTAGACTATGACCCCTGGTTCTGGACTCCCTGGCCATCCAAAACATCCTTCCTGCATCTAGTCTGTCCAGACCTGACAGAATTTTATAGGTTTCGATGAGATCGCCTCTCAATCTTCTAAACTCCAGTGAGTATAAGCCCAATCGACACAATCTCTCCTCATACGTCATTCCTGCCATCCCAAGTATCAGCCTGGTGAATCTTCGCTGCACTCCCTCCATGGCAAGAACGTCCTTCCTCAGGTAAGGTGACCAAAACTGCACACAATACTCAAGGTGCGGTCTCACCAAGGCCCTGTACAACTGTAGCAAGACATCCTTGTTCCTGTACTCGAACCCTCTTGCTACGAAGGCCAACATACCATTTGCCTTCTTGACCGCCTGCTGCACCTGCATGCTTACCTTCAGCGACTGGTGCACAAGAACACCCAGGTCTCTTTGCACTTCCCCTTCTCCCAATCTATTGCCATTCAAATAATAATCTGCCTTCCTGTTTTTGCCACCAAAGTGGATAACCTCACATTTATCCACATTATAGTGCATTTGCCATGTTTCTGCCCAATCACCCAACCTGTCCAAATCGTACTGGAGTTTCACGACATCCTCCTCACAGCTTACCCTCCCACCCAGCTTTGTGTCGTCTGCAAATTTGGAGATATTACATCCAATTCCCTCGTCCAGATCATTAATATATATTGTGAACAGCTGGGGTCCTAGGACCAATCCTTGCGGTACCCAACTAGTCACTGCCTGCCACTCGGAAAACAACCCGTTTATTCCAACTCTTTGCTTTCTGTCCACCAACCAGTTCTCTATCCAAGTGAATACCTTGCCCCCAATCCCCTGGGCTAGAAATTCAGTCGGCTTTGCGCCCAGTTTTCGCCCAAAGAGGGCTTTTGCGCCACTTGCTGAGGTTGCGCTGATATTCAGCGCTGCGGTAATGGCGGCGTTAGCCAGTAGCGCTGCGCCGCCACCGATGACATCGTCGGTGTGCGCAGTGCCCCGCTACCGCTCCGCTACCGGCCCGACCGCCATATTTAGTTGCGGCCGCCTCTTCCACAGCGGCCGCAAACAGCGATCTGAAAACGGGGCCGTCCTGCAGCCTTAGTGGGGCGAGTTAAGTCGGAGGTGCGGCCGGCCGCTTTTTCGGCGGCCGCCTGCCCACACCTTCTTCCCCGGCCTCCTCCACCACCCCCCCGCGGCATTGCCAGCTGTTTTCCAGGAGCCCGGCACTTCTCCGTGGTGCCGGGCTCATTTGCCGGCACTAGCGAGTGGCGATCTCGCTGTTGCAGGCACCTCCCCCTTAAGAGAGGGAGGAAGGCCTGCAGTACCGCAGCCTGCCGCTCCACAGCGGGTGGCGCTGCGGCACCTAGCGCGCCGAAATTCAGTTTCAGCGCCCCAAGCGGGGGCGGCCACACCCTTGAATAGCGGCCGGCTTCGACGTGGGGTGCTGAAACTGAATTTCCGGCGGGCGCAAGTGGCTCCGCGTGCAGCGGTAACTTCTGGGCGCAAGCGAGCTGGCGGGCCCAAACTGAATTTCTAGGCCCATGTGCCTTAATTTTGCATGCTAATCTCTTATGTGGGACCTGATCGAAAGCCTTCTGAAAGTCCAAATACACCACAGCCACTGGTTCTCCCTTATCTATTTTACCAGTTACATCCTCAAAAAATTCCAGTAGATTAGTCAAGCATGATTTACCTTTTGTAAATCCGTGTTGACTTTGTCCGATCCTGTCACTGCTTTCCAAGTGCTCTGCTATTACATCTTTTATAATAGACTCTAGCATTTTCTCCACTACCGATGTCAGGCTTACCGGTCTATAATTCCCCGCTTTTTCTCTACCACCTTTTTTGAATAGTGGGGTAACATTAGCTACCCTCCAATCCATGGGTACCATTCCAGAGTCTATCGAGTTCTGGAAGATGACCAGCAATGCATCTACTATCTCTAGGGCCACTTCCTTAAGTACCCTGGGATGTAGACCATCAGGCCCTGGGGATTTATCGGCCTTCAGTCCCAACAATTTTCCTAACACCATTTCCCTACAAATACTGATTTCTTTCAGTTCCTCCCTTTCATCAGACCCTATGTTCCCTGACATCTCTGGGAGGTTATTTGTGTCCTCCTTTGTGAAGACAGAACCAAAATATGTATTTAGTTGGTCTGCCATTTCCTTGTTTCCCATTATAAATTCCCCTGATTCTGACTGTAAGGGACCTATGCTTGAGTTCACCAATCTTTTTCTCTTCACATATCTATAAAAGCTTTTACAGTCAGTTTTTATGTTCCCTACTAGCTTACTCTCATATTCTATTTTCCCTTTCTTAATTAATCCCTTTGTCCTCCTTTGTTGACTCCTAAACTGCCCCCAATCCTCAGGATTATTGCTTTTTCTAGCCAATTTATATGTCCTCTCCTTGGATCTTATGCTATCCCTAATTTCCCTTGTTAGCCACGGTTGAGTCACCTTTATTGTTTTATTTTTATGCCAAACTGGGATGAACAAATTCTGTAGCTCATCCATTCGGTCTTTGAATGTTTGCCATTGCCTATCCACTGTCAACCCTTTGAGTGCCATTCCCCAATCAATCCTACCCAACTCGCTCCTCAGACCATCGTAGTTTCCTTTATTTAAATTGAGGACCCTTGTCTCTGAGTCAACTACTTCATTCTCCATCTTAATGAAGAATTCGATCATATTATGACCGCTCCGACCCAAGGGGCCTCGTACAACAAGATTGCTAATTAATCCTTTCTCGTTACATAATACCCAGTCTAAGATGGCCTGATCTCTGGTTGGTTCCTCGACATATTGGTCCAGGAAACCATCCCGTATACACTCCAGGAATTCCTCCTCCACAGTATTGTTACTAATTTGGTTGGCCCAATCTATATGTAGATTAAAGTCACCCATGATGACTGCTGTGCCCTTATTGCACGCTTCTTTAATTTCCCTTTTAATGCCATCCCCAACCTCCACCTTACTGTTTGGAGGTCTATATACCACTCCCACTAATGTTTTTTTCCCCTTAGTATTTCTCAACTCTACCCATACAGATTCCACATCATCAGAGCTAATATCCTTCATTACAATTGTATTAATCCCTTCTTTAACCAGTAATGCTACCCCACCTCCCTTTCCTTTTTGCCTATCTTTCCTGAATATCGAATACCCCTGGATGTTGAGTTCCCAGTCTTGGCCATCCTTGAGCCACGTTTCCGTAATCCCAACCAAATCATATCTGTTTACCTCTATTTGCACAGCCAATTCATCCACCTTATTACAAATGCTTCTTGCATTAAGACACAAAGCCTTCAGGCTTGTTTTTTTAACGCTCTTAGACCTATTAGAATTATTATTTACTGTGGCCACGTTTGATTTAAACCGTTGATTTCTCTGACTGCCACTTTTGTTTTTCTCTTTCCTATCTTTTGCTTTTATCCCTGTTTTCCTTTCCTCTGTCTCCATGCTCAGGTTCCCAACCCCCTGCCATTTTAGTTTAAACCCCCCCGAACAGCACTAGCAAACACTCCCCCTAGGACATCGGTCCCGGCCCTGCCCAGGTGCAAACCGTCCCGTTTGTACTGGTCCCACCTCTCCCAGAACCGGTTCCAATGTCCAAGGAATTTGAATCCCTCCTCCTTGCACCATTCCTCTAGCCACGTATTCATTTGAAATATCCTCCTATTTCTACTCTGACTAGCACGTGGCACTGGTAGCAATCCTGAGATTACTACCTTTGAGGTCCTATTTTTTAATTTACCTCCTAACTCCCTATATTCTGCTTTTAGGACCTCATCCCATTTTTTACCTATATCGTTGGTGCCTATGTGCACCACGACAACTGACTGTTCACCCTCCCCCTCCAAAATGTTCTGCAGCCGCTCCGAGACGTCCTTGACCCTTGCACCAGGGAGGCAACACACCATCCTGGAGTCATATGATAACCAGATGTGTCATTGAGCAAGCAATCGGCATGCTCAAGATGCTCTTCAGGTGCCTGGACCGGTCTGGAGGTGCCCTTCACTACTTGCCAGTCAGAGTCTCCAGAAAGGTCATGGTGGGCCATGCTCTGCAACCACATCCAACGGCCACTCTACGCCCACCCTCACCCCCACCCCCACCCCACTGACACAAAACAGTCCCATAACCAACCAACCATGCATTGCACATCCCCCATTGGTCTCCATCAATTCATGTCTTCCCATTTATCAACAAGCAGCTGAAAAGGCGAGTTGCCACCCAACAACTAAGAATTGGCAACTTGGGGAAAGTGGTGCAAAGTAATAGATTTTACATGATTGTAAGAAAGAAAGACTTGCATTTATATAGCGCCTTTCACAATTACCGGACATCTCAAAGCAGTTTACAGCCAATGAAGCACTTTTTGAAGTGGAGTCACTGTTGTAATGTAGGAAACACGGCAGCCAATTTGCACACAGCAAGCTCCCACGAACAGCAATGTGATAATGACCAAATAATCTGTTTTTGTTATGTTGATTGGGGAATAAATATTGGCCAGGACACCAGGAATAACTCCCCTGCTCTTCTTTGAAATAGTGCCATAGCATCTTTTACGTCCACCTGAGAGAGCAGACAGGGCCTCGGTTTAACGTCTCATCTGAAAGATGGCACCTCCAACAGTGCAGCACTCCCTCAGCACTGTACTGGAGTGTCAGCCAAGCTTTATGTGCTCAAGTCCCTGGAGTGGGACTTGAGCACACAACCTACTGACTCAGGCGAGTGTGTTACCAACTGAGACACAGCTGTACTAAATAACAGAAACTTAACAACGTTTTCACATACACCCATGTGCATACCCTTGTGCAACTACAAAGCTTTACTCTTCCTTGTCCTACCGCTCCTACTTGGTGCTACCCCCGTGGCTTGAGCAGAGGTAGTGACAGGCTGCTCAGATCCCTGCTCTGATTGTTGAGATGCTCTTGGCTAATGACTTCTGGGTGTTGGAGCCCATGAGGGCCCCACCAAAGTCTGCTCCACCTGCACCTGTGCCATCGATAGAAGAGGCAGCATGATTGACTGAGGGAGGGGCAACGGGTGAGAAGTGGTAGCGCTTTGAATGCAGTTCCCACTTTCATGTCCCCTTTTGCCTCTTATGGGTCAGCCGTACTTTGCTTCTACCACTCCTGCTGGAGAGCAGCTTGGTGCAGATCAGTGACGCTCTGTAAGGCCGAAGCTAACATCCTATTGTCATTCTATTTAAGGCGCCAGACATGATGGCATCCAAAGTCTGCACGGCCGTGGTCAAGGCCTGCATGGACTCATTTGATTGCAGCGATTGACATTCCACGAAGTTAGTCATTTATTTATGGAAGAACGCATCCTTGCAATGCCCTGCGACATCAACCCATCCACTCTCTCTGCAATCGTGGAGAATGTGCATGGAAGGCCTGCCAGTACATTGCAGATTTTCTGCTGCCCCTCATTGATTTTTCTTTTCATCAATGGCCCTGGGGTTACAGCATCTGTGACCAGCTGAGCAGAAATTGGAGAGGGCTGTGCCTTCCAACGCAGACTCTCCACATCTGTCCCTGCCACCATTGTCTGCTCTTGCTCACTTGTGAATTGTGAACACCACTATCTGTCTAACTTGCCCCACTGAAGTGCGAATATCTGTGCTGGTGTATTGCAAGCAGGAGTCCTGTGACAGTGCACCCTCAGAAGGAATCAGCTCCTCTGGGGATTCATCATCTGGGAGGTTCAGCGATTGCTGCGGCAGGCGTGAAGGCCCTGGCAGAGAGAAAATATGTAAATTAGTACTGCGAAGTTATGAATGTTGCAATTTAACATTATGAAGATGATCATATTTCACACGCTGCTGAAATCAAGTCAACATGACTGAGTGCTGTATGACATGTGGGTTGCTGCTATTAAATTCTGTCACCAGGTGGCTGGGAGGTCCCAATCTCCCCATCTCCGATGGTCAGAGATGCTAAAACATCACTGATTTCCAGCGCATCCTCCACTGGAGTTGTTACCTGTGAAATCTGTGGAGGATCACCTCTAGTTCGCTGCCTCTCCCTAGAGTTTTGTACTCTCTTCTCCTGCAACAGGGAGAAGTCTGCACTTTGCAGACCACACACAAGTCTGTCTCTAATGGTGTCATTCAGCACCTCCTTGAACTCGCAGTGTTCTAACAACCTTTTTAAAGCAGCAATAAACATCGTCACTGATTCCCCCTCCTCTTGATTCCGTTTGTGAAATCTAAATCTCTCAGCAATAACCAGAGGTTTTGGTGAAAAATACGCTCCAAGAATTTCCACTAGTTGCTTATATGTTTTAGTTCCTGGCTTACCTGGCTGCACAAGGCTGCAAAGTAAATTGAATGTCTTCGGCCCCATTACACTCAAAAAGGTAGGCATGACCTTTTCGTTTGCCACCGCATTTGCCAATACAAAATAGTCAAACGTTCCGTATAAGCGCGCCATTGCTCCACATTTTCATCAAAATCACCGATGTTTCCTAATACAGTAGCCATCTCACGTTTCAAATTAAAATTTCTGTTTACTCACTGCACCCATAACGTTAATGTGATGCTGCAATCTCTGTTCCGAGTGTTTTGTAGTCGAAAACAAGAAAGTTCCCACAACGCAGATTCATCCGATCCTCGTCGCCACTTTGTTGTGTCGGTACCTTTCTACCTAGACACAATTAGAACTCAGAACTCAGAGATTCAAACATGAAGTGATTTATTCAGGAAGGAAAGGAAAGTTCTGGAGAGTTCCGAACAAAGAGAGCTAAACTTAACCAAGAGAACACCCAACCATGTATCTGCTGTGACAGCGCCGCCACAGGTGGGAGGAGAACACACAATACATAACAGTTCCTCAAGCTTACGTTGAGCTTCATTGGAACAGTGTAGGAGGCCGAGGGCAGAGAGGTAAGAGTGGGAGTGGAGCGGAGAGTTAAAGTGACAGGCGACGGAAGCTCGGGACACGCTTGCAGACTGAACGGAGGTGTTCTGCAAAGTAGTCACCCAATCTGCATTTGGTCTCCCCAATGTAGAAGAGACCACATCGTGAGCAGCGAATACAGTATACTACATTGAAAAAAGTACAAGTAAATTGCTGTTTCACCTGGAAGGAGTGTTTGGGGACCTGGACGGTGGGAAGGGAGGAGGTAAAAGGACTGGTGTTGCACCTCCTGCGCTTGCATGGGAAGGTGCTGTAGGAAGGGGACTAACTTTTAACTTGTGTCCTCTGGGATTTGAACTCTTCATCACAGTGAACAATTTGCTTGCATTAACTTTGATAACCTTGGAAACTCCAATTAGGTCAAATTTTCCTTCTTTCAAAAGAAACTGAGCTCAACCTTTTTAACCTTTCCTCAGTAATACTTGGAATCACCTTCATTCATTAAGCTGTGCACATACCATTGCATTAATTCACTGCTCTGTAAAAACATTCTACAGTGTTGTGCAGGACAATTTACAAGGAAACAAGGGCCTTTTTAATCTGAAGCAGTTTGCCACGGTAACAATGACATTACAGGATTAAATTAATCATTTCTTTTCAAAGCGATATAATGGTCTAGACTGTGATTAGGCTGGAATGCTTGTTTATACTAATGAGTTTCTCAGTTTTTATCAAGAATACTTGAAGAAAATCTAAAGTAAATCACTATAAGAAAAGACAGAACATGAGCAATTTTATGAAGTGTGTGACGAGCTTCAAGCTGTGTTTACCATCAGTGTACAGCTCAGTAATTTGGATTAATGGATTTCTTTTGCACAAGATCTATTTATTTGGCAGTTTCAGTTTTATTTTAAAGCAAACCTTTAACAAGCCGTAGCAGGTAACATCTTACAGAGTAGAATTGTTATGCATAATAACATTCAAATATATTTTGTATTACATATCCCTCTTGAACTTAATGCTGCATGTATTAATCTTCCAGGATATCTGCAACATTGTAGAAATTATAGCAATGTTATGTTTTATCAACTATTGTAAGACTCCCAACCATAACAATTCCGAATATAAAGCAGTAACGAGCTGGCCTAGTGCCATTCACAGAGGGAACTGCATGTACAGGTTTCACTTTATTTCCCCTCTCTCCTTCTGCTGAGTATTTAGTGATTTATTTACATCTAGTTACATGGCCCTGGTATTTCTAAATAAATCTATAGTATTCTGGCTGTCACCTGACTATTCCACTGAAGGGGAATCCACAATTTCATTATTTAAAAAATATATATATAGGCACTTTGCTTCTCTGACACCCCTGCCTTGTGCTCACACTCTCACACAAGAACAACAAAAATAACAACTTGCATTTATATAGCGTCTTTAACGTAGTAAAACGTCCCAAGGCGCTTCACAGGAGCATTATCAAACAAAACTTGACACAGAGCCACATCAGGAGATATTGGGACAGATGACCAAAAGAGAGGGGGAGAGGTTTAGGGAGGGAATTCCAGAGTTTAGGACCTTGCCAGCTGAAGGCACAGCCATCAATGGTGGAGCGATTAAAATCGGAAATGCGCAAGAGGCCAGAATTGGAGGAGCGCAGATATCTCGGAGGGTTGTACGGCTGGAGGAGATTACAGAGATAGGGAAGGGCGAAACCATGGAGAGATTTGAAAACAAGGATAAGAATTTCAAAATTGAGGTGTTGCCGGACCGAGAGCTAATGTAAGTCAGTGAGCACAGGGATGATGGATCAACGGGACTTGGTGCGAGTTAGGACACGGGCAGCAGAGTTTTGGATGAGCTCAAGTTTATGGAGGGTGGAAGATGGGAGACCGGCGGGAGAGAGTTGCAATAGTCAAGTCTAGAGGTAACAAAGGCATGGATGAGGATTTCAGCAGCAGATGAACTGAAGCAGGGACGGAGATGGGGGATGTTACGGAGGTGGAAGTAGATGGTCTTGGTGATGGCGCAGATATGTGGTCGGAAGCTCATCTCAAGGTTAAATATGACACCAAGGTTGCAAATGGTCTGAAATAACAACAGAAAATGCTGGAAAAACTCAGCAGGTCAGGCAACATCCGTGGAGAGAAATTTGAGTTGACGTTTCGGGTCGAAACCCTTCTTCAAAACTGGAAAGAAAATTTTCTTTCCAGTTTTGAAGAAGGGTTTCGACCCGAAACATCAACTCAAATTTCTCTCCATGGATGTTGCCTGACCTGCTGAGTTTTTCCAGCATTTTCTGTTGTTATTTCGGATTTCCAGCATCTGCAGTATTTTGCTATCGTGCAAATGGTCTGGTTCAGTTTCAGACAGTTGCCAGGGAGAGGGATGGAGTCGGTGCCTAGGGAATGGAGTATGTGGTGAGGAACGAAGACAATGACTTTGGTCTTCCCAATATTTAGTTAGAGGAAATTTCTACTCATCCGGCACTGGATGTTGGGCAAGCAGTATGACAAATTAGAGATAGGTGTCGAGAGAGGTGGTGGTGAGGTAGAGTTGGGTGTTGTCAGCGTATATGTGGAACCTGATGTTATGTTTTTGGATGATGGCACCGAGGGGCAGCATTTAGATGAGAAATAGGACAGGGCCAAAGATAGATCCTTGGTGGACTCCAGAGGTAACGGTGTGGGAGCGGGAAGAGAAGCCATTGCAGGTGATTCTCTGGCTATGACTGGATAGATAAGAATTAAACCAGGCAAGTGCAGTCCCACTCAGCTGGACGGCAGTGGAGAGGCATTGGAGGAAGATGGTGTGGTCAACATTGTTCCAACTAATTTTTTTTTGGCAGCCCATTCGCGGTTTCATGGGAAAAGCTTCAGGCTGTGCGCTCAGCAGGAGGTCCAATGTAGTGTGGCCATAGAGTCCCAGGAACTGCTTTCTAAGATTAAAAAAAAGTAAAAGTCATTTAAAACTAGGTAGTCTTTAGCCCTTTGAGCCCAACTGCCTTCTGAAATTTTTTAAAACTTTAAAAAAAAAAGGAAACTTTGGTGGTCAACCATGTCAAAGGCTGCAGACAGGTCAAGGAGGATGAGGAGGGATAGCTTACCACGGTCACAGTCACATAGGATGCCATTTGTGACTTTGATAAGGGCCGTTAAAGTACTGTGGCGGGACGGAAACCTGAATGGAGGGATTTTAACATGGAGTTCCAGGAAAGATGGGCACAAATTTGGGGGGGGGTGGTGGTGACAGCATGTGCTAGGACTTTGGAGAGGAAAGGGAAGTTGGAGATGGGGTGGTAGTTTGCAAGGTTAGGTTTTTTGAGGAGAGTGGTGATGATGGCAGATTTGAAGGGGGAGGAGGACAATACCTGAGGAGATAAAAGGCCTAGAAATCTGATAAAGCCCGAAAACAAGCAATGCCGCCACGGGGTGAGGTGGGCTCGGCCCATAAAAAGATCGCAGGAAGCACCATTATTTTGGTGCTGCCAGCTGATTTGAATGATTGCAGTGCACAGCCGAGCGTGGAAGACGCGTAGCGTCCTTGGAGCGAGGCAGCCTTTTCTTAAAGCTAGGCTGTCATTTTAGAAAGCAGGGTCGAGCCCTTAAAGGGGAACTGCTTTCTAAAATAAAAATCATATAAAAATAGGCAGTCTTTAGCCCTTAGAGCTCAACTGCCTTCTGAAAAATAAAAAAAGCATTAAAAATAATTCCAAAATGGCAGTCTCCAGCTCTTAAAGCTGAACTGCCTTCGCCATGTAAAAAAATGGTATTACTTCTTCAGCACTAACACAAATGGCTTAACAGGCCAGGGAAAGGGCACCCAGGGTCTCACACACAGCACTCCAGCTTTGTGCAGGTGGTCAACACTGGAAGAGAGGTCCTCTACCCGGGGGTGGGGGGCCAGGAGGCCCTCCAGAAAGACAGATGTGGGATCAGATTGCTGAGGCAGTCATTGCCAACAGTGTTGCCACCAGGGCCTGGCTCCAGTGCCCAAAGAAGTTTCATGACCTCTCACATCAGTGGTTAAGGACAGTGAATGCATCTTCAAAAGCCATCTCCTACCAACTGCACCACTAGCCTCACACACTGCTCAATGCACAACCCCCCATCACTCACCTAACAACAATCTCTACCAAACACAAGGCACACCTCACATTCCTAGCTTCATCTCACCCCCTTTGAGGAGAGGGTGCTGGCCATTCTTGGCACTGCCATGGCTGAGCCCTTGGCCAGCGGCGGGGCTGAAAGAATACAAGATGCCGGTATCATTATATGTTATCTTCCTTCTCACATCCTGATATACCTATCAATTCATCCAATGAAAAGCGACGAGTTAAGAAAGTAACTATAGGTTTTTATTGGCTAAATAACAGAGCCCACCCTCGTGGGTGATCGGATACAACAAGGAGGAATGCCAGCCAGTCGACTACCTTTATACCTGGGCAGGTAGGTGGAGTCATGGGCGGAGTCAGCAGTGGTCAGCCCAGGTATAGCAGCGTGACAAGAGGCGACCTCGTATAGTGATACAACAGTGTGAACAGTGATAACCATAGAGTAACGATATAACAGTGATAACTATAGTGTAACGATAGTGAACGATAAAAGTGGGTTACCACATTCACCCCTTGTTTAGATTTGAGTCCGGCGGGGTGAAGTGTACTACCAGTTCTGGTATGTCAGTCTGTCCGGAGGCCTCGTAAGCCTTTCTGATCGTCGCAGCGGCGGTGTTGCATTATCCGGTGTTAATCCTGGTGTCTGCGTGGTCGGCGAAGGCTCGTGGGGTTCCGGCATGCCGTCTACCTGGGCTGGAATTGGGGGGGTGGTGGGGGGGGTGAAGGTGGTGTCTCCGGAGTGCCCGAGGGTGCGAGGTCTCGTAAGGAGACTGTGTCCTCCCGCCCGTCTGGGTATGCCACATAGGCGTACTGGGGGTTGGCGTGCAGGAGGTCCACCCTCTCGACCAGGGGGTCCGTTTTATGGGCCCTCACGTGCTTTCGCAGCAAGACGGGCCCCGGAGAGGTCAGCCAGGTTGGTAGCGTGGTTCCCGTAGTCAACTTCCTGGGGAAAGCAAACATTCGTTCATGGGGGGTGGCGTTGATGGCAGTGCAAAGTAGTGACCGGGTGGAATGCAGCGCTGCCGGGAGGACTTCCTGCCAGCGGGAGGTTGGGAGGCCCTTAGACTTTAAGGCTAAGAGGACGGCCTTCCATACCGTCGCGTTCTCTCTTTCCACCTGGCCGTTCCCTCGGGGGTTGTAGCTGGTGGTCCTGCTTGCAGCAATACCTCTCGCTAGTAGGAACTGACGGAGTTCCTCGCTCATGAAGGAGGAGCCCCGGTCACTATGTATATAGTTTGGGAACCCGAACAAGGCGAAGAGGTCGTTCAGGCATTTAATGACCGTGGTACTGGTCATGTCTGGGCAGGGGAAGGCAAAGGGGAAACGGGAGTACTCATCAACAATGTTGAGGAAGTACACATTACGGTCAGAGGACGGGAGGGGCCCCTTAAAGTCGATGCTCAGGCGCTCGAAGGGGCGGGTGGCCTTGATCAGACTTGCTCTGTCCGGCCTAAAGAAGTGCGGTTTGCACTCGGCACAGGTCTGGCAGTTCCTGGTCATGGTCCTGACCTCCTCGATGGAGTAGGGCAGGTTGCAGGCCTTAATGAAGTGGTAAAGTCTGGTGACCCCGGGGTGGCAGAGGTCGTTGTGGAGGGTCTGAAGTCTATCACTTTGCGCGCTGGCGCATGTAATTCGTGACAGAGCATCGGGGGGTTCGTTCAGCTTACCTGGCCAGTACAAGATATCATAATCATAGGTGGAGAGCTCGATTCTCCACCTCAAGATCTTGTCATTCTTGATTTTGCCCCTCAGCTTGTTATTAAACATAAAAGCGACCGAACGTTGGTCGGTAAGGAGGGTAAATCGTTTGCCTGCCAGGTAGTGCCTCCAGCGTCGTACCGCCTCCACAATCGCCTGGGCCTCCTTCTCGACCGACGAGTGTCGGATCTCAGGGCCCTGTAGGGTCCTTGAGAAGAAGGCCACCGGTCTGCCCTCCTGGTTAAGGGTGGCGGCTAGGGCGAAGTCGGATGCATCGCTCTCGACTTGGAAGGGGATGGACTCATCCACTGCGTGCATTGTGGCCTTGGCAATGTCTCCCTTAATGAGGGAGAAGGCTGCGCACGCTTCCTCCGTAAGGGGGAAGGATGTGGACTTCATGAGGGGTCTGGCTTTGTCCGCATAATTGGGCACCCATTGGGCATAGTAGGCGAAGAGCCCCAGGGTTCTCTTCAGTGCCTTTGGACAGTGGGGGAGGGGTAGCTCCATGAGGGGGCGCATTCTTTCGGGGTCGGGGCTGATGACTCCGTTCTCTACTACACAGCCAAGGATGGCAAGGCGCGAGGTGTTAAACACACATTTATCCTTATTGTAGGTGAGGTTCAGCCGTTGGGCCGTACGGAGGAATCTCTCCAGATTAACATCGTGGTCCTGCTGGTCGCGGCCGCAGATGGTGACGTTATCTAGATAGGGGAACGTGGCGTGCAGCCCGTTCTGGTCAACCATCCGGTCCATCTCCCTTTGGAAGACCGAAACCCCGTTGGTGACGCCGAAGGGAACCCTAAGGAAGTGGTAGAGGCGGCCGTTTGCCTCGAAGGCTGTATACTGGCGGTCCTCAGGGCAGATAGGGAGTTGGTGATAGGCCGACTTAAGGTCGATGGTGGAGAATACCCGGTACTGCGCAATCTGATTGACCATATCAGATATGCGGGGAAGGGGGTATGCGTCCAGCTGGGTGTACCTGTTTATGGTCTGGCTGTAGTCGATGACCAGGCGGTTTTTATTGCCGGTCTTAACGACCACGACCTGGGCACGCCAGGGGCTGGTGCTCCCCTCGATGATGCCCTCCTTCAGGAGACGCTGCACCTCAGAGCTAATGAAAGCTCTGTCCCCGGCGCTGTACCGCCTGCTCTTGGTAGCGACGGGTTTGCAGTCGGGGGTGAGGTTAGCGAACAGGGAAGGTGGCGGGACCTTGAGGGTGGATAGGCCGCAGGTGTTACGCGGTGGGCGGTTTAAAATCTGCTGGTTGTCGACTGTGAGTGGGGGGAGGGGTCCGCCGTATGGTAGCGTGACGCTTTGGAGGTGGGATTGGAAGTCTAGGCCTAGGAGGATGGCAGCGCATAGCTGGGGCAGGACGAGGAGTTTAAAATTTTTATACTCCGTACCCTTAACCGACAGGGTCACAACACAGTAGCCGCTGATGTCTGTGGCGTGTGACCTCGATGCCATCGAGATCCAGTTGCACGTTGGCAGGACAGGGAGGGAGTAGTGGCTCACCGTGTCTGGGTGGATGAAGCTCTCCGTGCTTCCGCTGTCGAACAGGCAGGTCGTGGCGTGGCCGTTTACTTTGATGTCCATCATCAACTTGGACAGGTGATGCGGGCGGGCCTGGTCCAGTGTGACGGAGGCTAGTGTATAGCTGAGCGAGTTGTTGTAGTCTGCGGTTGAGGCGGTAGTTGGGTCTAGAGGCACGGTGGCGGTCGGGCGTGGTGGGTAAAATGGCGTCTCCCACGAGGTTGGACAAAATGGCGGAGAAGATGGCTGCCCCCATAACTCACATGAGGCACTGCTGGTGTCGGTTGCCTGTATCAAAGATGGCCGCCCCCATGACTCACATGTGGGGATGCTGGCCTTTGTTGCCTTGAAGGAAGATGGCCGCCCCCACAGCTCGCATGAGGCACTGCTGGCCTCTGATGATCCACCTCTGCAGGCCTTAGCGAAGTGGCCTTTCTTCATGCAGTTTGAGCAGGTGGAGTTCCTGGCTGGGCAGCGCGACCTCGGGTGTTTCGCCTGGCCGCAGAAGAAGCAGCCGGCGGCCCGATCGCGGGGGTCCGATGTCGGAGCCGGTACCGGGGGTGGCGGTCTCGACCGGGTCCGGGACGCCGACGCTGAGGTAGGTCCCAGGGGGGTTGCTGCGGGGGGTATCGCGGTCGGGGTCGGTCCCATGTCCCAGGGTCGCGAGTTACAGTACCTTGAGTATGCCTCGAGGTCCCGATGGGCCACCTCTAGAGAGAGAGCGAGGGCTGCAGCTTTGTCCAGGTCGAGGTCCCTTGCTTCCAGTAGTCTTTGCCGTGAGTAGTCGGACCGCAGGCCTTTCACGAAGGCATCGCGGACATTGTCTTCAGTATTTTCTGCCGCCGTTACCGCTTTAAAGTTACAGTCTCTGCCGAGTGCTTGTAGCACCCGTAAAAATTCCTCCACGGGCTCTCCTGGCTGTTGCGGGCGGGATCTTAGGAGGTGTCTGGCATACATGGAATTTACCGGGGTTTGGTACTGTCTTTTCAGCCGGTTGATGGCGTCCTCGTATGTTTTAAGGTCCCGGATGAGTGCGAATACTTTAGGGCTCACTTGGGCGTTCAGAACTCTTAGCATGGATTTCTGAGGCACGCCGGATTCTCCCAGGTAGGCTTCGAAGCAGCTCAGCCAGTGTTCGAAGTCGAGGGCTGAGTTTGCTGCCTGTGGGTTTAGGTCCAGGTACGGTGGTCTGAGGGCTCGCAGCCAGGCCGGCTGCTGTGGCTGTTGTAGCTGGGCGTCTGGCTGGTCGCTTGGCTGGTCGTTTGGCTGGTCGTTTGACTGCTCAAGTGTCGACATTTTAAAATTTAGCCAATAAAATTGATATACCTATCAATTCATCCAATGAAAAGCGACGAGTTAAGAAAGTAACTATAGGTTTTTATTGGCTAAATAACAGAGCCCACCCTCGTGGGTGATCGGATACAACAAGGAGGAATGCCAGCCAGTCGACTACCTTTATACCTGGGCAGGTAGGTGGAGTCATGGGCGGAGTCAGCAGTGGTCAGCCCAGGTATAGCAGCGTGACAAGAGGCGACCTCGTATAGTGATACAACAGTGTGAACAGTGATAACCATAGAGTAACGATATAACAGTGATAACTATAGTGTAACGATAGTGAACGATAAAAGTGGGTTACCACACATCCCACTTCCCTTTATCCCACAATCTCTTCTGATGTACAAGCTGTGCATGGTGTAAGCATGCACCTCTTGCTTTCCCCCCACTCCCCTCACCACTACTCCACCCTTGTGCCTTCCTCATTTCAGACACCCAAGAAATCCAGCCTGCCCAGCCAGTTGTTGACCAAGAAGAGGGAGAGGAGAGTGAAGAAGAAGAAACACTGTCACTCGATTTAACACTCCCAGCCATCAGCTCCTCAAGGTCGTCCTGCCTGGCCATCTGCAATGTCCCCCACTGAAAGTCAGCATCTTCCACCAGCCATGCTGTAGCCACTGGGGTAGCACTGCCTGACATCACTAGGATAGGCAAAGGCACATGCAAGACAGTCATTAAAGGAATGCACAAGGGTGATTAGTTGATTTCTTGATGTCATATTGGAATCATATATGGATAAAGCTGGATTGGAAAATTTGCTTTGAGGTGGCTTTTATTTCAGCATTGAGGCCAAGGGGACACTGTGACGGTCAGTAACAGAGGGAAGCTAAGGTGTGGGACAAATGTTGAAAGGTGAATTGGGGTTGTGGTCACTGGTACTGCAGGCGGATGATTTGATCCCGGATATCCCGGCCAGAAAGAGGCTGTCTGGGTTGCAGCCTTCCTTCTGCTTCCTCCTCTTCTGCTTCTTCCTCTTCCCTCTGTGAGTAGCTTGTCCCCTTTGCTGCCTTTGCTTCATCTCCATGTGCCCCCAGGACTGTGAGCAAGTGGTCTTCTCAAAGGCAAAATACTGCGGATGCTGGAAATCTGAAATAGAAGCAGAAAATGCTGGAAATACTCAACAGGTCAGGCAACATCTCGACCTGAAATGTTAACTCCGTTTCTCTCTCCACAGGTGCTGCCTGACCTCCTGAGTATTTCCAACATTTTCTGTCTTCTCAGAGACCAGAATCAGGTGGAAGCAAGGCGGCCGCCATTTTTTGAAGAAATACGGCACAAACACATGGCGTTAAGGTAGGGAATTTCTAGGTCAGAGGCCTTGCAGCGAATGCTGTGTAGATTATACCTGAACTCCAAGGGTTAAATTATGAGGAGAGATTCCACATTCCACACGCCATTCAAGGAGATCATGGCTGATCTGTAACCTAAATCCCGCCTTTTCCCCATATCCCTTAATACCTTTGGTTAACAAAAATCTAACAGTCTCGGATTTAAATTAACAATTGATCTAGCATCGAATGCCATTTGTGGAAGAAAGTTCCAAACTTCTGCCACCCTTTCCACGTAGAAATGTTTCATAACATAGCTCTAATTTTTAGGCTATGTCCCCTAGTCCAAGACTTCCCAAGCAGCGGAAATAGTTTCTCTCTATCTATCCTATCAGTTCCCCTTAATATCTTGAAAACTTTGATCAAATCACTCCTTAACCTTCTAAATTTCAGGTAATACCACCGAGTTTGTGTAATCTCTCCACATAATTTAACCCTTGGAGCCCAGGTATTATTCTGGTAAATCTAAGCTATACTCCCTCCAGGCAAGCGGTTAGTGGGACGGGAAGGAGGTAGGAAAGCTTAGCTCACAGCAGGGTCAGCAAGAGAATTGGATGGGGCAGTTGGGGTTGCAGCTTGTAAGGAGGCAGTGACGAGTGCCTCGATGGGCCCTTCGGAGGATGCTAAGAGAGGCACAGAGGGAAGCTGTAGGCTTATCCAAGAGGAAGTCAAGCCTGCCACGGCAGCAGGAGAGTAGGAGGGTCGAGGAGCGCTAAGGGTTGGGGTAGGAATTTGGGAGAGCAGAATACCCAAGATGGGAGAATTGAAAGGAGGCATGACGACAGGAGAGACGGCTCTAGGATGGATAAAGAGAATAGAAGAAAAGGGGAGCTAGGAGTGATGGGCTCGGTCCGGAGCGGCAGCCAAAATGAGCATGCGAATAGACACAGGGAAACTCAAGTTACATAGGCCTGGTTACATGGCAAGATTAGGATAAATATGTCCTGGTAATAAACAAGGAATAGAGAGGAGACAGTAGAAGGGAGTCCAGAGTTAAAGTCAGAGGTCCTGTGGTGGGATAAAGTTGACGTAGGCAGGCTGGAGTCAGTTTGGAGCATTACATAGGATATACGGCACAGAAACAGGCCATTCGGCCCAACCAGTCCATGCTGGCGTTTACGCTCCACTCGAGCCTCCTCCCGTCTTTCCTCATCTAACTATCAGCATAATCCACTATTCCCTTTGCCGTCATATGCTTATCTAGCTTCCCTTTAAATGCATCTATTCTTTTTGCCTCAACTACTCCCTGTGGCAGCGAGTTCCATATTCTCACCACTCTTTGGGTAAAGAAGTTTCTTCTGACTTCCCCATTTGATTTCTTGGTGACTATCTTATATTGATGGCCTCTAGTTATGCTCTTCCCCACAAGTGGAAACACTCTCTCTGTAAGAGACCCAGCCTGTTCATCCTTTCCTGATGGGTATACCCTCGCATTTCTGCTATCGTCCATGTAAATCTTCTCTGCACCCTCTCCAGTGCCTCTATATTCTTTTTATAATATGGCAACCAAAATTGTACGCAGTACTCCAAGTGTGATCTAACAAGGTTCGATACAAACTTAGCATAACTTCACTACTTTTCAATTCTATCCCTCTAGAAATAAACCCTAGTGCCTGGTTTGCTTTTTTATGGCCTTTCTGACCTGTTGTCGCAACTTTTAATAATTTGTGCATTTGCACTCTGAGATCCCTTTGTTCCTCTAGACTCGCACCCTCCAAGTGATAAATGGCCTTCCTATTCTTCCTACCAAAATGTAATACCTCACATTTATCAGTGCAGAACTTCATTTGCCAATTATATGCCCAGTCTGCAAGTTTATTAATGTCTTCCTGTAATTTGTAGCAGTCCTCCTCAATGTTAACTATCCCCTCCAATTTGGTGTCATCTGGAAATTTAGAAATTGTGCTTTTGATTCCAAAGTCTAAATCTTTAAGATAAATAGTAAACAACAATGGTCCCAGCACTGATCCTTGTGGAACGCCATTACTTCTGCCACTCTGAATAGCTACCCTTTACCCTGACTCTCTGCTTTCTTTCTTGAAGCCAGCTAGCTATCCATTCTGCTACTTGTCCCCTGACTCTGCATTCTCTGACCTTATTCATTAGTCTATTATGTGGTACCTTATCAAAGGCCTTTTGAAAATCTAGATATATTACATCTACTACATTACCCATGTCTATTCTCTCTCTTACCTCTTCAAAAAATTTAATGAGGTTGGTCAAGCAAGACTTTCCCTTTTGAAATCCATGCTGACTATTCATTACTATATTTTTGGCTTCTAGATGTTCTTCTGTTTTCTCCTTTAGTAGGGATTCCATTATTTTTCCTACCACCGATGTTAAGCTGACTGGTCTATAGTTCCCTGGACATGTTCTATCTCTGATGAACTGATGTCCAGGTTCGGAGACAGGTATGGAGGGCAAGTGAGTCCAGAAGGTATTTGAATGGTAGACTATCGGAGGATGCACTGCTGGAGGTTTTTAATTGGAATGAAGATCCAGGAGGTGTGCAGAATTGATCACGGGGCAGAAAATCGGTGGAGAGGTTGAAGGTCATCATAAGATCCAAAGGCAGTGAAGAAATGGAGTTCAGCCCAGAAAGAATTTCTGGCCAGGAACCAGACTGTAGCTGAAGCTGAAAAACCAGCAGGACAGTCATAAACTCAGCAGGTAACAGTAGCGGTGGGGGATAGGCTGTAGGCTAGACAAAGTTACGTTAAAATTTAAGCAACTGAATAGCAGATGAAAGACACAGCAGCTGAGTCTTATGGTGTACTCCAGTCCAGAAGCTGCTGCAAGCGCTCCCCCTCCCTCTTGGAGCACTGCAAGTGAATATCGCGGCAAAACATCGCTGCAGCATGTCGCGCTGCGGTACTGCAGGCCTTCCTCGCCTTATTAAAGGGGAGGGGCCTAGCGCAGCGCAACCCGAGGCCCAGTTGGGCCACCAGGCACCGGAGTGCCGGCAAAAGAGCCCAGCACTCAAGAGGAGTGCCTGGCTCACAGAGCGCAGCCGGCACCCCGAGGGGGGGCGGCTTCACAGGAGGCCGGGGACAGCAACGGGGGCAGGTGCTGGCAGGCGGCCAGCAACAAAAGTGGCCGCCCAGCACCTCCCCTGTAATTTGCGGCGCCAAGGCCGCACGTATGCCCCCCTGACCCTGTTGGACATAGTGTCCAGCAATAAGTCAGGGGCGCTACCTAAGATCGTGCCGTGGCGCGAACGGGGTGCTGCGCACGGTGATGATGTCATCGTCGGAGATGAGGCGCCACAGGGCACTAACGGTTACCGTCGCCGCTAACCTCGCACTGAATTTCACGGGAGGCGTTAGCAGCACCACATCCGGGCGCTATTTGCTTTGTGCCCCATTAGCGCCCTCTTAGGGCATTAACGGGAGGCACAAATCAACCGAATTTTTCCCCCAAGGAATTTGGAAGCCAAGTTTGAGCAAAGATCCAGTGTGTAGTGTATGTGCCTTTAAGTCAGAACTACTTTTTACAGCTCCTGTATACTGTAGTACCGGCAGTGACCACACCGGTATATAAGCTGTGCACATGCCTCTGTACCCCAGTCTAGAGATTACCCTCCTCCAGTAAAGACCTGTTATTTGTTAATGTACAGCATCCGTGTGATTATTTATCCACTGAACCACGGATCTAACACAGTGCTCACTGAAAATAACAAGAAGCAGGCACGTTCCAACTGACACAATAGAGACATTGGGGTAGATTTTCCCGAACCTGTCGGGAAGAAGGCGGGACTTCCCCTTTTGGGTTTTTGACCCGCCTACTTCGACGTCCGGCCAATCCACGCGATTTTCCCTTGATTGATCTTGTTGAGCCCGCCCAGCGGGCTCAGCAGGCCAATTAAGGGCCACCCGGCAACAGGTGACGTCACAGACTGCAATTTCATCTGTCAAGAGTTCTTGAAATATCAGTGTCTCACAGCTGTTTGAAGCTGTGAAACACTGACAGTCTGAGTTCTACCATGAGTCTTTCTGCACAGACTCAGTTAGAACTCTTACCGGCACTCAAAGCTGCAGGTGTCACTTTTGACAGATCGCAGCGTTCAGCTTTAAGTTCCGGGTGAGTGATGGGCTCCCGACGGCTACAGGAAGAAAGGCTGTTAAGGTAAGTACAGGTAAGTAAAAGTTCTTTACACACTTTAGACACACCAAACACACTTACCTTTACACTCATGCACCCATCACTCACCTGAGCACCGACATCGCGACCCCTCCAACTCCTTCAACCCGACGGCCCGCCTGCTCTAACCTGGCGTGGTTTGGAGCCATCGGGAAAGCCACACAAAACCCCTCAAAATAGGGATTAGGCTAAAAACTGCCTGTTAACTACCTGTTAACAGGCAGTTAATTGGCACTAATCCCTTCCCGCTTGGTTTTGGCGGGTCCCAGTGCGGGGCGGGTACCCGCCGCCCCTGAAACTTATGTGGGGCAGGGTTTTGGTTGGGATGGTGTCGGGACCCCCAAATTCGGGATTTCCCCCCCCTCCACATGCCTGAAACCCCGCCTGACAGCTCCACGAAAATTTAGCCCATTGGGTTTCAATGTCTGTGAGTCTGTCCTGTCTGATTTCATGTGCTGAGGAGTTAGCTGCCTGGTACTCTGGCCTAGAAATTGGATATGGCCCAAAAACAGGTGGTGTCACGGGCCAGGGCTATTTGCCTGCCTCCATTCAAAGTGGTGCAGGCAGCATGCAAAATTCATGCTGCCTGCTCATTATAATGATTGGAGCACTGATCTCCGCGCTAAACGCGCTGCTGATTGGCTAGCGCGGAACGGGGGTCCAATAAGGCAGCATAGTGGCTCTGTTACTGGACTAGTAATCCAGAGGTCTGGACTAATGATCTGGAGACATGCATTCAAATCCCACCACGGCAGCTGGGGAATTTAAATTCAGTTAAATAAATCTGGAATAAAAAGCTAGTATCAGTAATAGTGACCACGATACTATCAGATTGTCGTAAAAACCTATTTGGTTCACTAATGTCCTTTAGGGAAGGAAATCTGCTGTCTTTACCTAGTCTGGCATTGGTAGCAGTGACCACCGCACAGTCATTGTGGAGACGAAGTCCCATCTTCACACTGATGACACCCTCCATCGTATTGTGTAGCAGTACCACCGTGCTAAATGGGATAGATTAAGAACAGATCTAGCAGCTCAAAACTGGGTATCCATGAGGCGCTGTGGGCCATCAGCAGCAGCAGAATTGTATTCCACCACAATCTGTGTCCCTCACTCTACCATTACCATCAAGCCAGGAGACTAACCCTGGTTCAATAAGGTGTGTAGAAGAGCACCAGGCGTACCTAAAATTGAGGTGCCAATCTGGGGAAGCTGCAATACAGGACGACATGCATGCTAAAAAGCAGAAGCAGCATGCTATAGACAGGGCTAAGCGATCCCACAATCAACGGATCAGATCAAAGCTCTGCAGTCCTGCCACATCCAGTCATGAATGGTGGTGGACCATGAAACAACTAACAGAAGGAGGAGGCTCCATGAATATCCCCATCATCAATGATAGTGGAGCCCAGCATGTGAGTGCAAAAGACAAGGCTGTAGCGTTTGCAACCATCTTCAGCCAGAAGTGCCGAGTGGATGATCCATATTGGTCTCCTCTTGAGATCCCCACCACCACAGAAGTCAGTCTTCAGCCAGTTCAATTCACACCATGTGATATCAAGAAATGGCTGAGTGCACTGGATACAGCAAAGGCTGTGGGCTCCGACAACATCCCGGCTGTCGTGCTGAAGACTTGTGCTCCAGAATTAGCCGCGCCTCTAGCCAAGCTGTTCCAGTACAGCTATAACACTGGCATCTATCCAACAATGTGGAAAATGGCCCAGGTATGTCCTGTCCACAAAAAGCAGGACAAATCCAATCCGGCCCATTACCGCCCCATCAGTCTACTCTCAATTATCAGCAAAGTGATGGAAGGTGTCGTCGACAGTGCTGTCAAGCAGCACTTACACTCCAATAACCTGCTCACTGATGCCCAGTTTGGGTTCTGCCAGGACCACTCGGCTCCAGACCTCATTACAGCCTTGGTCTAAACCTGGACAAAAGAGCTGAATTCCAGAGGTGAGGTGAGAGTGACTGCCTTTGACATCAAGGCAGCATTTGACCGAGTGTGGCATCAAAGAGCCCTAGTAAAACTGAAGTCAATGGGAATTGGGGCAAAAACTCTCCACTGGCTGGAGTCATACCTAGCACAAAGGAAGATGGTTGTGGTGGTTGGAGGTCAATCATCACAGCCCCAGGACATTGCTGCAGGAGTTCCTCAGGGCAGTGTCCTCGGCCCAACCATCTTCAGCTGCTTCATCAATGACCTTCCCTCCATCATAAGCTCAGAAGTGGGGATTTTCGCTGATGACTGCGCAGTGTTCAGTGCCATTCGCAACTCCTCAGACAATGAAGCAGTCCATGCCGGCATGCAGCAAGACCTGGACGACATTCGGAAATATAAAAACACGTAGTAAGAGTTTCTATAGATATTTTAAAAAGAAGAGTTAACAAAGTGAGCGTTGGTCCTATAAAAAGTAAGTCTGGGGAATTAATAATGGAAAATAAGGAGATGGCAGTTGAATTGAACAGTTATTTTGCATCGGTCTTCACTATAGAGGATACAAGTAACATCCCAGAAATAGCTGTAAATCAGGAAATGGAAAGGAGGGAGGAACTCAAGAAAATTATAATCACCAGGGAAGTGGTACTGAGCAAATTGTTGGAGCTGCGGGCTGACAAGTCCCCAGGTCCTGATGAACTTCATCCTAGGGTCTTAAAAGAAGTGGCTAGTGAGATAGTTGATGCGTTGGTTTTAATTTTCAAAAATTCTCTAGATTCGGAGAAGGTTCCATTAGATTGGAAAATAGCGAATGTAACTCCTTTATTCAAAAAGGGAGGGAGACAGAAAGCTGGAAACTACAGGCCAGTTAGCTTAACATCTGTCCTAGGGAAAATGTTAGAAGCTATTATTAAAGACATTATAGCAGGGCACTTAGAAAAGTTCAAAGTAATCAGGCAGAGTCAACATGGTTTTGTGAAAGGGAAATCATGTTTAACCAATTTATTGGAGTTCTTTGAGGAAATAACATGTACTGTGGATAAAGGGGAACCGGTGGATGTACTGTACTTAGATTTCCAGAAGGCATTTGATAAGGTTCCATATCAAAGGTTATTGCGGAAAATAAAAGCTCATGGTGTAGGGGGTTGTGGCGGTACCACCGGTTGTCCCTTACATTGAGATACATAATTCCCTTTAACTTACCTTACTGTATCTATAACTTACCTGTTTGGGCCGTTGCCCCTTTAACCTACCTGTTTGGGCCGTTGCCCCTTTAAGACGCGCCCTAGCACGCTGACGTCACATCACGTACCACGTGACGTACGTGCGGCGGCCACCGGCCCGACTCTGCCTTCCAGGACGGCCGCCGGCACAGCCCGGCCTCGCGACTTCAGCCGCATCGGCCAGTCGACAGGAGCGACGCGATCTTCCGCTCCCGCGGCAAGCACCGGCTCAGCCTGGCCTCCAGCTCCCGCTCCCGTGCTCGCAACTTCGGCCTCAACGGCCAGCGACGCAACGACGCGCATCACGTGACGCCCTAAGCGCGGGAAACGCGAACGTGATTACGTCACAACACAAACGCGATGATGTCATCACGCTCTCCACAGGACTGCGAACTCAGGCCTCGTGGCATCCCCACTGGGGAAAGACCTACACCATGGTGCTCCTACAGTCAGCCATCTTACCTGCCCTGCTACCTTACCTGTTGTATTTAACCTGTTCCTGTAAATAAACAACTTATTTATAGTTCGTCGAAGTCGAACTCGATTATTTAGTGGCGATGCACACGAATCGCTACATTGGTGACCCAACGACGTGAGTACGGGAGCTCATCAATTCCAATACTACAATTGGTGAATCCGTACCCGTGAACAATTTTCACGGTAGCAATGCGCACTTGAACCTCGTCTTCCCACAAGACGACTGACGCACAACCGACGAACAACCACGGAACAGCAACCGCCTAACACCGATTCCTCCAAAGGCGACCCCGTCTTTGCGAACGTATTCGCAAGGTAAGCGCAGTCTGGAGCAGATCCCATTTGACACGGACAAAACTCAACCGGACCCCATTTTTTTATGAGCAGTTTTCACAAAAGAAGCATGCCATGGAAGCACCAGCCGTTTTGCTGTCACTACCGCAATCCAGGGAGCCACAGTCTCCCTCGTGCTTTATAAAGGTAGAAGCCCCGTTCGACAAGAACATCGATGCGGCGCCGACCACGCACTTGCTTACGGTCCCCGTACTCATCTTTCCTACCGCCACACGGATCGTCCGCTTCTACGTCCAAAGCAACAGCAAGTATACATCTCTCCAAGCGCGGGGTACAGCATGTTCGGGCTCACAAAATCGGAGCGTGCCCTGCGGGGATACCACGAGGACTCACCCCCACGAAACACGAGGATGCACTCCTCGCACACGAGGACCCATCCCTCGCGAACCACAAGGACCTATCCCTCGACGGGAGCGACGTGATCTTCCGCGGCAAGCACCGGCTCAGCCTGGCCTCCAGCTCCCACTCCCGCGCTCGCGACTTCGGCCTCAACGGCCAGCGACGCAACGACGCGCATCACGTGACGCCCTAAGCGCGGGAAACGCGAACAACGTGATGACGTCACAACACAAACGTGATGACGTCATCACGCTCTCCACAGGACTGCGAACTCAGTCCTCGTGGCGTCCCCACTGGGGAAAGACCGACACCACGGTGCTCCTACAGTCAGCCATCTTACCTGCTACCTTACCTGTTGTATTTAACCTGTTCCTGTAAATAAACAACTTATTTATAGTTCGTCGAAGTCGAACTCGCTTATTTAGTGGCGATGCACACGAATCGCTACATTGGTAACATATTGGCATGGATAGAAGATTGGCTTGCTAACAGGAAACAGAGAGTAGGCATAAATGGATCATTTTCTGATTGGCAAGATGTAACGAGTGGTGTGCCACAGGGATCAGTGCTGGGGCCTCATCTTTTTACAATTTATATAAATGACTTGGATGAAGGCACCGAAGGTATGGTTGCTAAATTTGCTGATGACTCAAAGATAGGTAGGAAAGTAAATTGTGAAGAGGACATAAGGAGGCTACAAAGGGATATAGATAGGTTAAGTGAGTGGGCAAAGATCTGGCAAATGGAGTATAATGTGGGAAAATGTGAAGTTGTCCATTTTGGCAGGAAGAATAAAAAAGAACCATATTATCTAAATAGTGAGAGATTGCAGCGCTCTGAGATGCAGAGGGATCTGGGTGTCCTAGTGCATGAATCGCAAAAGGTTACTATGCAGGTAAAGCAAGTAATTAGGAAAGCGAATAGAATGTTATTGTTTATTGCGAGGGGAATTGAATACAAAAGTAGGGAGGTTATGCTTCAGTTATACAGGGCATTGGTGAGACCACATCTGGAGTACTGTGTACAGTATTGGTCTCCTTATTTAAGGAAGGATGTAAATGCGTTGGAAGCAGTTCAGAGAAGGTTTACTAGACTAATACCTGGAATGGGTGGGTTGTTTTATGAGGAAAGGTTGGACAGGCTGGGCTTGTATCCGCTGGAGTTTAGAAGAGTAAGAGGTGACTTGATTAAAACATGTAAGATCCTGAGGGGTCTGGACAGGGTGGATGTGGAGAGGATGTTTCCTCTTGTGGGAGAATCTAGAACTAGGGGTCACTGTTTAAAAATAAGGGGTCGCCCATTTAAGACAGAGATGAGGAGAAATGTTTTCTCACAGAGGGTCGTGAGTCTTTGGAACTCTCTTCTTCAGAGTGCGGTGGAAGCAGAGTCTTTGAATATCTTTAAGGCAGAGATAGATAGATTCTTGGTAAGCAATGGGGTGAAAAGTTATCGGGGGTAGGCGGGAATGTGGAGTAATCAGATCAGCCATGATCTTATTGAATGGTGGAGCAGGCTCGAAGGGCCAAGTGGCCTACTCCTGCTCCTAATTTGTATGTTTGTACGTATGTTCCTATGTTCAGGCTTGGGCTGATAAGTGGAAAGTAACATTCATGGCACACAAGTGCCAGGCAATGACTATCTCCAAAAAGCAAACGTCTAACCACCGTCCCTTGACATTCAACGGCATTAACAGCGCCGAATCCCCACGATCAATATCCTGGGGGTCACTATTGACCAGAAATTTAACTGGACCAGCCACATAAATACTGTGGCAACAAGAGCAGGTCAGAGGCTAGGTATTCTGCAGCAAGGGTCTCACCTCCTGACTCCCCAAAGCCTTTCCACCATCTACAAGGCACAAGTCAGGAGTGTGATGGAATACTCTCCACTTGCCTGGATGAGTGCAGCTCCAACAACACTCAAGAAGCTCAACACCATCCAAGACAAACCAGCCTGCTTGATTGGCACCCCATCCACCACCTTAAACATTCACTTCTCCACCTCCTGCGTACCATGGCTGCAGTGTGGACCATCTACAAGATGCACTGCAGCAACTCACCAAGGCTTCTTCGGCAGCACCTCCCAAACCCGCGACCTCTACCACCTAGAAGGACAAGGGCAGCAGGCGCATGGGAACAGCACAACCCCCAAGTTCCCCACCAAGTCACACACCATCCTAACTTGGAAGTATATCGCCGCTCCTTCATCGTCACTGGGTCAAAATCCTGGAACTTCCTCCCTAACAGCACTGTGGGAGTACCTTCACAACACGGACTGCAGCGGTTCAGGAAGCCGGCTCACCACCGCCTTCTCAAGGGCAACTAGGGATGGGCAATAAATGCTGGCCTTGCCAATGACGCCCACTTCCCTTGAACGAATAAAACAAAATATCCGGTGCAGTCTAATGGCTATTAATGTTTGGCCTAGGCTGTTTGCAGTAGTTAAAGGGGAGGTGCTTTGTTGCAGAAGCACCTCATTGTCATTGTAGAGCAAGACATGGCACAGCAACCAAGGGAGCGAGCAAGAAGGTTCTCAGATGCTACACTGGAGGCCTTGGTCCTGTCCGTGCAATGAAGGCAGGATGTCCTTGTACCCGCAGGGTGGCGGGAAGCCATCCAAGGCCACTTGCAGAAGGCTGTGGGAGGAGATAGCTGACTCCATCACGGCCACCAGTGTGTCCCAAGGACCTGGATCCAGTGCCAAAAAAAGTTTAATGACCTCACATGGCAGGTTAAGGTGAGTGAAGGCTTCAGCAAATGCCATATCTCACCATCTGCACCACAAGCCTCACACACTACTCAATGCACCACACTCCCATCACTCACCTACCAACAATCTCTAGCTATCACCACTCATACCTCACAATCGTGGCTTCCCTTCACCCTCACAACCTTACCACTACCACTGCTGCAACAGTCACACCCACATCTCACACCTTGCACACACTGACAGCTATTCAACTATGGCAGGCACATCACCGAAACACATTGCACTACACTCACTAACACACTGCTCTTTCTCTTGCAGGCAAAAGTGGCACATAACAGGAGGGAGCAGCGGCAGATGGGAGGCGACCAAGCTGCAATACAAAACCTCACCTACCTGGAGGAATCGGTGCTTGAAATTATTGGAGGGGCAGTGATGGAGTCCGTGGACACCGGAGAAGTTAAAGCCGTTGCTGATGATGACTGTATGGTCATACCTAATCCTTCTCACATCCCACTTCCCCCTCATCCCACAATCTCTTCTCACTTATAAGCTGCTGATGGTGTATGCATGGATATCTTGCTTTTCCCCCCATCACCTCACCACAACCCGACTCTTGTGCCTTTCTGCTTTCAGATACCCAAGAACTGCCAGCAGGCCAGCTTGTCTCTCATGTTCACCAAACTGAAGGAGAAGAAGAAGAAGAGATACTGGCACTGCATTTGACACTCGCAGACACCAGCTCAGAAAATGGCACTATGGGAGATTTGGAGCAGAGTATAGAGGTAGGATCTGCACCTGGTGAGGCACCGGGCATGAGTGGGCTACAGCCAGGATAGGGGAAGGGTAGCTCAGGTGCCAGCTCTACGGAGGGTGCGTTCGCGCATGATTTCTGCTGCACATGACTCGGATGATGACCTCGATGGGGCGGCCTTCAGAAGACAAAAATCATAGGTGCAATGGCAAGCCTGCCAGAGAGCCTTTTGTCAGTGTCGAGCGTGGAGGAGTCCGGCTCCAACATTGGATGGGGCTTTGCGCAGAGCTTAGAGCACATGATGGTCTGCTCGATAATGTTCCTGGTGGCAGCAGTGCTGGGCACGTGTGGTGGGGTTGCGGAGGGGTATCATCAGCTAGGTGCAGAGTGGATAGCCCTTGTCACCAAGCAGCCAGTCTCTGGTTTGACATGGTGGCTGGAAGATTGCTGGCACACCAGACTGACTGCTGCCAGGATAACGGGCATTGACCATCATGATGCACCGGGCGTGGTCGCACAACAACTGCATATTAAGTGAGTGGTGGCCTTTGCGGTTACGGAACATCTCAGCATTGGTATACGGTGCTCGCAAAGCCATGTGTGTACAACTGGGGAAGCCCACTATCCTGGCAAAGCCACATGCACACACGTCCTGCTTCTCTCTGTTCAGTGAGAAGACAATGAAGTTCTTCTTCCTGGAGTAGAGAGCCTCTGACTTCTCGGATGCAGCGATGGACGGTGAACTGGGAGATGTTAGCTATGTCTCCTAATACAGGCTGGAAGGTGTATGGGGAGAGAGCGGGAATATGGTATTGAGATAGAGGATCAGCCATGGTCATGTTGAATGGTGGAGCAGGCTTCAAGGGCTGAATGGCCTACTCCTGCTCCTATTTTTCTATGTTTCTATCCACTGGTGAAGAAATTGATGGCCACCGTGACCTTGAGGGCCACTGGGAGAGCCGTGGTCGCCCTGCTCTGAGGCTGGAGGTCTGGTTGTAGGAGGTGATAGAGTTCTGTGACCACCTCCTTGGTGAAGCATAGCCTCGCTTAAGTGGAGGTAAGAGAAGTGCTCTCGGAAGACCCTAGGTGGGTAAAGCCTCCTGTTGGGAGTCCTGGCACTCCTCCTCCTCCCTCTGCAAGCAGCTTCTCTTCTTCGCTGCCTCCGCTCCCTCTCCCGAAAATACTGTAGCGTGAGCAGGACTGCAAGTACAGCCTCCGTGACCATGAGCAAGTGGTGTGAGCAGAAGCCTTTAAATGAGAATGAAGGCATTCTCCACTTGCACCAACACTCCCTGTGACCTCAGGAACTTTAAACAAGTTTAGAAATCTGCAAGAGTTGCAGAAAGTTACACAGAGCCAGTCAAACTGAGAAACCATGTCAGTTGCAAGTTGTTGATGATGATTCCTTTAATTATCGCTACTGGAGGCTCCTTCCTGCTGCTGAATGCTTGGTCAGCTGGTCGTGATTAAGAGAGGGTGCTAAGTGGAGCGGCGACGGCGCAAATGGCAGATCGTGCGCCAAGTGAGCACTGCACACTCATTGACATCACGATTGGCCTCATTTCTGTTTCTGCCATGAGCGCAGGCAACGGCAGTGCTGCCGAAAATGGCAGATGCCGCGGGACCCGCCGGAAGCGGGCGGAAGCAAGGCAGCCGCCATTTTTTCTTCAACACGGGCCTTAACGGCCGACGCTAAACCCCTGAATTTCTAGGCCATGTTCCTTCACTTGTTCTGGAAGAAAATATCCTGAAGGAAAATCCAAATGGTGGTGCATTTCTAGGTATTGCTGTACCAGAAATAAATGTGATTAATTTTAAGCACTTTTATACTTCACAATTAATAGATTGTTAATTTAAAAAAGAAAAAAGAAAATGACATTTAGATTTCCAACAGAAACACTTACCCAAAAATTACCTCAACAATAAATCTGCCACATCCATATCCCCATCGCTCCAGTTCATAAAGGCACTCTACCCCCTCCAGATCCGGTCCACACACACTGCACTGCATCCAACTCCTCACCCTTTCAAAGACACTCTTCTCCAACCCTTTCAGTACAGACACACTGTCTTCTCCCTCCCCTTCTCCCTTCTCCTCTCCCTCATCAATTCAACTTGGCACTCTCCTCCCCCTCCAACTTCGTTAAGCTGGTACTTCTCTTCCATTCTGATCAGACAGGCACACTTCCTTCCTCCCCAGTGTTAATATGGTCACTCTTTGTCACTGATGCACCAGATAGTCTTCACTCTTCCTCTTGACATGTTCCCAGCAGTAATGGACCCAGTTACCATCTCTGTATAGGCAGGATGTACATAAGGAAGAGGAGGGGACCAAGGATAGATCCTTGGGGGACTCCAGAGATAATGGAGCAGGGGGCAGGGTTAGGAAGAGAAGCCTTTGCTGGAGATGCTCTGTCTATGATCGAATAGATAAGAGGGGAACCAAGCAGGGGCAGTTTCAGCTGGCTAGAGAATGGGAGAGAGGCATTGGAGGAGGATGTGTCAAAGGCTGCAAAGAGGTTAAGGAGGAATAATGTATTACAGTCACAAGCACGTAGAATGTCATTTGTGACTTTGGTTAGGACTGTTTCAGTGCTGTGGTGGGGTGGAAATCTGACTGGAGAGATTCAAACAGGAGAGATCAGCATGGATTTGGTAGGCAATAATATGTTCAGACTATGGAGAGGCAAGGAAGATTAGAGATGAGGCAATAGTTTATAAGGACAGTGGGGTTGGTGGGTTTTTTGAGGAAGGGGATGATAATGACAATTTTGTGGCATGTGGTTACAACTATTTTAAAACCTATTTTAGTTTTATCTGTATTTAACCTCAGTGATCAATCAGCTGTTACATTTGAACTACTGCACTGAACTGTGTGTCAGCTAGTGGCTCGGTTGGTAGCACCCTCGCTTCTGAGTCAGAAGGTTGTGGGTTCAATTCCCACTCCAGAGACTTGAGCACAAAAATCTAGGCTGACGCTCCAGTGTGGTACTGAGGGAGTTCTGCACTGTTGGAGGTAACAGGCTGGATTTTGATGCTGGGGTCGTGTAATCCGCATTTTGTGTTAGCCACCTGATTCTAAATCGATGTGGGAAAATGATGCCATTTTAACTTAATTGGCCAATTGAGTTCCAGCGTGTGGGAACCCATGGCCAATGAGTTTTTCCAGTCTGAAAGTCGCCTCCGATGACATCATCATTGCTTCTGCACTTAAGGTCTGCAACAAGCCTTGCCTCTTCTGCAGACTGCCAAGCTTTTGCCCTTGCATGTTAGACGCACCTGCAGGAAGAATGGCCAGCCAGAGTCCTAGGTCTGCACCCTGCTTTGTTCACGTTGCCCTGCAGGCTTTAGTAGAGGGAGCAAGAGCAAATAAAGAGGTGCTCTTCCCTTCATCAGGGAGGAAGAAGCCTCCCCAGCAAACCAAGGCTGTGTGGATCCTGGTGGCAGAGGAGGTCAACTTTTTGTCAATAACCCGCAGAACCTGGCTTCAGTGCAGGAAGAGGTTTCATGACCTTCTGTGCACTGGAAAAGTGAGTATGACTTTCCCATCACCCTCAATCTGATCCCCATTGCCTCTCCTCACCAGCACTCAGCTTTAGCAATCTCTTCCTCCACATCCCACTTGACACTGACAACCATGCACCCTTACCCATTCCCTCTCTCTCTATGGTCACATTCACCTAACTATTTGACTATGCAGCCCTCACACTCCCTATCACTGTGATGCAATTACAACTTACAACACACAGGGAGTGCCCTTGGTCTTGCCACCTCACCCCATCTTTGTCTCCTTCTAAGCATCTATGCTATGGATTCTCTACACTCACTCCTTCATTCTCACTCAAACTCCACTTGTCTCCCTCATTGCAGGAAAAGAGAGCTCACAATAAGAGGGAAAGAGCGAGGCCACCCTCAGTAGCCCAGCTCACCACCTGGGAGGAGGTGGTCCTGGAGATCGTGGGAGTGGAGGAAGATTCCCAAGTGGGGGACGGACAGACGGGCGCATTACAGCAAGCTGGTGACAGAGTAGTTTTCCATCTCTCTCAATGACATTGCATGAGTTGCTGATAATGATTCTGAAGCTCTAACAGATGGACTTATGATCATCTGCAATATGCAATGTGCATGTAACCTTGGCCTCACATCTCTGACTCTTTCCTTTACTCCCCCACAGGACCATCGCAAGCACCCGTCCCCACTATCCAGGAGGAAGAGCATGAGCCTCAAGACTCCTCAGAGGAAGCTGCAACCTCTGAGGGCGCAGCGTCAGCAGAATTCATTGCACCCAGCACCAGCGCAGACACACCTCGGAGGGAACATTGCGAGATAGAGTAGTGTTGTCACCTGGTGTATCACAGCTCACAAGTGAGCATCAGCAGATTGTGGAGACAGGGACAGCAGTGGAGAATCCTAGTTGGAGGGCACAGGACACTCCCAGCTTGGCTCAGCTGCATGTCGACCCTCTGCCTCTGGGTCCATCCATAAGATCAGCGGTGCTGGAACTCCAGGAACAGATGCAGGAGTCTCTGGCAGGTTTTGTCTCCAGGGTCGCTGCGAGTGCGGAGCGAATGGAGGAGTCCATTGCGAACATGAGCAGAGCCTTTGTGGAGTCATTGGCGCATAAACGCATCACCACGGAAAGGATGGCAACCTCCGTCGACAGGATGGCTACAGTAAACGAGAGAATGGCTGCGGCCATGGAGGAGATAAGTCGCCAGAGTGCAGAAAACATGGTGAGTGTTCAGAATAGAATGACATCTCTGGAGGAGCGATGGTCATCTATTGAACAGAGAAACCAGACCTTCATGGAAGTCCTTCTGAGTAGGACTTTCAGTGCAGATACGGGTCCCCATGGCCCCCCTGATGTGCAGCAAGGTGCTCTCAATCCACTTGCAAGCACTGAGGTGGACCTGACCCATGAAAGGGATGTTGTTTGCAGAGAACAAGGAAGTGGAGGCTCCTCTCCAAGCGCTCACACTTCCATGCCACTGACAAGTCCTCGGTCAGAGCCCCACCAGAGTCCGCACCCAACTGAGATCGGCGTCTCAACCCCTGCACAGCCGCAGGAGCAGCAGACTGTTGGTGAGCCCTCAAAGGTTCACAACCCCAGAGGACACCCGCCAAAGGTGTCGAGACAGGAGCAGCAAGAAAGTGAGCAAGGAGCCTCCACATCTGCGGAAGCCACAGGGGAAGCACCACGTAGGAGCACGCGTAAGAGAAAGATAGTGCACAAATAGTCACAAGGGTAGTCACTTGGGTGAAATTTGATGTTTTATGTTAAAAAGCCATCAGATAATTACTGTAAATAAAATATCTGATGGCTACTGCTGTAGTTGTGGTGTGTGTCATTTCGCGAATGGGACTTCTACATTGAGGGCTTAGGATTACTTACAATTGTCAGTATGGTGGTCAAATTGCTAGGAATCCGTTGGTTCTTGGCCATTGTCGATGCTCAGGTAAGAAGCTGCGAGGCAAAAGTGCTTGATTGGCTAGGCTAAGCAAATCTGACCAAGATGAGTGCGTTCCTTGCATCCCGGGCAGCAATGTTCTCGCGTACTGCTGCCGCTGGTTGATGGGCCTCTACAAGATGTTCGTTTTCGCTCTCCTCCTCCTCCTCCTCATCTAAGGAGGATATGTGACAAGCCACTTGGTCTTCAGGAATCTGCAAGCCACGACGCTGTGTCATGTTGTGAAGTGCACAGCAAACCACGATGATTCTGGAGACCCTAACTGCTGAGTACTGCAGGGCTCCACCTGATCTATCCAGGCATCTGAAGCGCATCTTCAGCAAACTGATTATGGCTCTGGTGGACATGTGGCTAGAGTTGTAGCTCTCCTCAGCTTCATTGGATGGGCTCCTCAACGGCGTCATAAGCCACGTCTTCAGAGGATAGCCCTTGTCTCCAAGTAGCCATCCGTTAAGTTGGTCTGGTGGACTGAATAGCGGAGGCACACTAGACTGGTGCAGTATGAAGGAGTCATGGCCACTGCCAGGGTACTTGGCACAAACATGCAAAATTTCCTTCTTGTGGTCACACACCAGCTGAACGTTAAGGGAGTGGAAGCCCTTGCGGTTGACAAAAATACCTGGATTGCGATGGGGTGCCTTAAGGGCCACATGTGTGCAGTCAACGACGCCCTGCACCCTTGGAAAGCCTGCCAGATTAGCTAATCCAACCGCACGTGCTGTGACACTTGCTTGATCCTTGGTGAAATGGATGTGATTGTGCGCGATGGCAAAGAGGGCATCAGTTACCTGCGTGATGCAAGTGTGTGCAGCTGCCTGGGAGATGCCGCTGATGTTTGCTGCTGATCCCTGGAATGAGCCTGAGGCAAAAAAGTTGAGTGCGGTGGTGACTTTTGTAGTGATCAATAACATGTCATTCTATAGTGGACACTAGGTGGAGCCGTAGAGCTGTATATAGCTGTATGTATAAGATTACACTACCCAGCTGTACATATATTAAGACTACATTACCCATGAGGCACTAGGCTACCCACAAGGCAGCAGTCAAGATGGAAGCCTCTACAGATACTGTACCTAGTCCACATGGCTCAATAAAGTAACTAGCAAAAGCTAGCTGTGTTCATAATAAGAATGTCTATTTATTAATGAACATAACATGGTACCAGGGTGGTGAAGATCTGCTGAAAATTGTGAAAAGCGACATGGAGAATTTGAAGCCACCAGAGCGTTTGAAACTCACAGAAAAAATCGACTACAATTGGCAGACTTTTAAACAGCAATTCGAACTCTACATTGCAGCCATCGGATTCGGTACGAAGCCAGACACAAGGAAGATAGCGTTGCTGCTTATGGTTGCAGGCCCACAGGCGATAGAGGTATTTAATACATTTGTATTTAATCCAGCGGCGAACAGAGACAAATTAGACGATGTGCTACAGAAATTTGATGCACATTGTTCTCCCAAAAAGAATGAGATGTATGAAAGATACATCTTCCGTTCTCGGACACAGCAACAAAATGAGACTTTTGATAGCTTTATAACTGATCTGAAACTGAAAGCACAGACATGTAATTTCTCTGAGCTCAAAGCATCCATGATTCGTGACCAGATTGTGTTTGGTATTCATGATAAAAAAGTCAGGGAACGTCTGTTGAGAGAAACCGAACTAAATTTGGAAAATGCGGTGAAAATATGCCAAGCCAGCGAGCTAGCTCGAAAGCACGCGAAGACTTTCAGTGAAATCAATAATGATGCGATTGTAATGAATGATAATGCTGCTGTCGGTGCTGTGTCCTATAAGGGGAAGAAACATGGGCAGAACAGAAATGAAAAGCAATCGGAGGATGACATTTTTAATTGTAAACGCTGTGGTTACAAACACCAGTTAAAACAATGCCCAGCATTTGGAAAAATGTGCACAAAGTGTAATGGAAAGAATCACTTTGCCAAACAATGCTTTTCAAAAGTAAAAACTAAGAAAGGGCAACGAGTTAATGTAATTGAGAACACTGATTTAAGTGAGATTTTTTGTAGGAATGGTGTCATGTGACAATATCAAAAAGGATACAGAAAATGTGCAGCCCTCAGAAATGGACAATGCTGAACATAAAGTTAATGCAGTAAAAGAGGACAAATGGATGATCCCACTGCAGGTAAATGGAGCATTAGTTACCTTGAAACTAGACACTGGGGCAAAAGCAAACTTAATCAGTATGAGTGACATTAACAATATGAAAGAAAAGCCCAAAATACAGAAAAAGTCAGTACTACTGAAGGACTATAATGGACAGAAAATAGATAGCTTATGTGATAAAAATGATAACTTCCGGGAAGTTATGTCATCACTTCCTGTGAACTATGAACTATGAACTATGAACTGTGTACATACCTCACTTCCTGTCATATGTCACTTCCTGTTGGACTGGTATAAATACTGGTCTGTTCAGTATTGTAAGAGGCTTCTACCAGAGGCATGGTAAAGACCGCTCTTGTGTATATAGTGTGTTTATAAGTTACTTAAAGCTTACTTTAAAGTTACTTGATGGTAAGTCTCCTTTTTCTTACATCAATTTAAGTAACTTAGTATTTACACTGACAAATACTAGACCTTCAGACAAACTCGGAAGTTAAGGATCCAGGGAACCACCCATCATGGAGAAAATCCTTAGACCTATTCGTCTGGACTTGGACCCGAATACACCAGCAGCTGGCAGGGTATGGAAGCATTGGTATCGTACTTTTGAGAATTTTCTGGATGAATGTAAAGTGGATGCTCCTGCTAAATTGAAGATACTTGTCAATTATGTGACCCCAAAAGTGTTCGAATATGTTGATGAATGGGATAATTACGAAGAGGTGATTCGGGCACTTAAGAAACTGTATGCGAAGACCCCAAATGAGGTCTATGCTAGACATCTACTGGCCACAGCCCGACAAGGGCCAGGGGAATCAATTGACGAATTCCTGCAAGAACTTCGCAGGCTCAGCGTAGATTGTAACTTTCAGGCAGCCTCAGCTGAGCTGTACCGCCAAGAAATGATTCGTGATGCTTTCATCTGCGGGATTGCCTCTCCATTTATACGCCAGCGTCTACTAGAAAGTAAAACACTTGAGCTACAAAAAGCTTTTGACCTAGCTTGTTCACTGGATTTGGCAAAGAGAAATGCAGACCTCTATCAGCTGCCCAGATCTCGATCTGCTGCTGTAGCTGCAACCAGACAATTCAAGCGGTCTCAGGTGAACCCTATCATGGGGGAATCTAATTCTGATAATTCTGATGAAGAAGAGGAGGACGACCCCACTTTAGCAGCCTCTTGGCAATCTAGGAAGGAATGCTTCTTTTGTGGAGATGCTTTTCACCCTAGGAAAACCTGCCCTGCTCGCAATGCAATCTGCAGTTATTGCGGGAAAAAAGGACACTTTGCTAAAGTTTGCCTATCAAGGGCCTATACGAGGGCCAATCCAGCTAAGGCCTATCGAACTGCCCCAATTAGGGCCTATCAAGATGCTCCAGCTAGGACCTATCAAGCTTCCTCTCGAGCTCTCTCCCGAAGAAGCACACCGAGAGTTTTAGCCACTCTCTGTGCAACGACACCAATTACAGCTGCTTGCCCACGGAACCTGTCTCATGCAGCCACAAAAATTTCAATTAAAGGGCATACCTTAGATGCCTTAATTGACTCAGGAAGTACTGATAGTTTCATTAAGGAACAGATTGTTGCGAAATTGAAACTACATGTCTTCCCATCGGACCAGGCAATTGCGATGGCCCAGTCATCACTTAATACCAGAATCTCCGGCTTTTGTGTTGTTGATATGACACTTCATGGTCGTATGTATCCCTCCACCCGACTTTCGGTGCTCAAGGACTTATGTAGTGATCTCCTCTTAGGGCTGGACTTCCAAAAATAGCATAAGAAACTCACCATTGAGTTTGGTGGATCCAAACCCGGACTTAGTATTTCTAATATACCGTCTAAATTACCATTTTGTGCATTATCAGCAGCTTTACTTGATGAACCCTCATTATTTGCCAGTATTCCGCCTCAATGCCAACCGATAATAACGAAATCGCGGCGCTTTAATCAGGAAGACCAATCTTTTATTGCGGCTGAAATCTCTCGACTTCTAGCAGAGGATATCATTGAACCATGTTCGTCGCCCTGGCGGGCTCAAGTCGTCATTGTCAAGAACCCTCTAAAACCTCACAAACAGCGACTATGCATCGATTATTCGCAAACCATCAATCAATATACCGACTTGGACGCCTACCCATTGCCACGCATTGATGATATGGTTAATAAACTGGCCGAATACAAAGTGTTCTCAACTTACGATTTAAAAAGTGCCTATCATCAGTTACCCTTGAAGGTCTCAGATAAGCAGTACACAGCCTTTGAGGCTAATGGACGGCTGTACCAATTTCGTCGCCTCCCATTCGGGGTTACTAATGGAGTGGCTGTCTTTCAACGGGCAATGGATGGCCTGGTTAAGCAGGAAAACCTAAGGGACACTTTTCCCTATCTTGATAACATTACCATTGCAGGTCACGATCAACAGGAACACGACTCCAACCTCCAAAAATTTCGGGATGCCCTCCATCGCCGTAATTTGACCCTGAATGAATCCAAATCTGTTGAGTCGCAACCGACCATCAACATCCTTGGCTACTGCGTAGGCAATGGTATCATTAAGCCAGACCCAGAAAGACTTCGCCCGCTCCAAGAGCTCCCGTCACCTAAGAATCCGGCTTCTTTGCGTCGGGCTCTCGGTCTGTTTGCATACTACGCTAAATGGATTCCTCATTTTTTGGACAAAATCCAACCCTTGCTGCATGCTAGATCATTTCCACTGGGAACAGCGGCTGTTGCAGCCTTTAACCTTCTCAAAAAACAGTTGGAGAAAGCGGCTCTTCACTCCATTGATGAGAATCTCCCTTTCATGGTTGAATGTGATGCCTCGGAGGTGGCGATCTCGGCTACTCTGAATCAGGAAGGTCGTCCTGTAGCATTTATGTCCAGGACCTTACAAGGTGCCGAGCTACATTATCCTCCGGTTGAGAAAGAAGCCACAGCCATCATAGAGGCAGTACGGAAGTGGAACCATTTTCTAGCTCGCCAGCACTTTACATTGATCACGGACCAACGATCAGTCGCCTTCATGCTCGATAATCGAAAACGAACCAAAATTAAGAATAATAAAATACAACTTTGGAGGATGGAACTGGCCTCTTTTGGTTATACCATTCTCTATCGGCCTGGCAAGGAGAATTTGGCCCCGGACACCCTCACACGGGCATTCTGCTCCACTATGTCATCCTCCACTCTCATGGATGTCCACAATGGTTTGTGTCATCCTGGCGTTACGCGCATGCTACATTTCGTACGATCACGGAATCTCCCTTTTTCCACTGGAGATGTAAAGAAAATATGCTCAGAATGCCGGCTTTGTGCGGAATTAAAACCTCAGTTCTTCCGCCCCTCAGATGGTATACTCATACATGCAACCCAACCGATGCAACGACTTAGCATCGATTTTAAGGGCCCAGTGCCCTCTTCAACTCGGAACACATTTGCTCACCATGATCGACGAATATTCACGTTTTCCGTTTGCCTTCCCCTGCTCCAATATGCTGGCGTCCACAGTAATCTCCTGCCTTGAGCAGGTATTTTCTCTCTGTGGCATGCCGGCTTATATTCACTCAGATCGGGGTCCATCCTTTATGTCAAGGGAACTCAAGGACTACCTCTCAGAACGGGGAATTGCTACAAGCAAAACAACACCATACCATCCCATCGGAAATGGGCAGGTAGAGAGGTATAACGGTATCATCTGGAATTCCGTACGTCTCGCTTTAAGATCTCGGGGCCTACCAGACCAGCAATGGGAAACAGTGCTTCCGGATGCATTGCACTCTATACGGTCCCTGCTTTCTACAGCCACAAATACTACACCTCGTGAGCGGTTCTTTGGATTCCAGCGTCGCTCATCTCATGGGACATCACTCCCGTCATGGCTAACTACTCCTGGACCTGTATTACTCCGAAGATACGTTCGGACGTCTAAAAATGACCCTCTTGTAGACGAGGTCGAACTAACCGATGCCAACCCCACCTATGCAAACATACGATATTCCGACGGCCGAGAATCTACCGTATCATTACGGGATCTGGCTCCCTGCCCACCAGGACCTAGTGGGACATCGGGTGATGGCATTTCACCAGGAAGCTCTTGGGACCTATCGGGTACCCCTCTCCAGGATCCTGATCGGACACCAACTAGCTTGGTGCCGGTAGAACCCCGTGCTCAAGGTTGCGACCCTCCCAGTACCGCGCATGAAAGTACTGATCCGCCACAGGCCAGCTCTGCACCTCCCTCTGAACAGAGGCAGTCCGACTTTGAACCTATTGGGGCTCGTACTCGAAGCCATGATCTCCCCGACCCTTCACAGGGCAATCCAGGCCACACAGACTCTGACCAATGGCCAACCGCATGTAAGCGGACCAGCGACCCTCTACGACGGGAATCCAAACGGGTGCGACTCTTCCTTGTTCGGCGGCTGCGGACCAAAAGGTAGACCACAGCCTCCTAATCCTGCAGGAGGGAAGAATGTGATAAAAACGATAACTTCCGGGAAGTTATGTCATCACTTCCTGTGAACTATGAACTATGAACTGTGTACATACCTCACTTCCTGTCATATGTCACTTCCTGTTGGACTGGTATAAATACTGGTCTGTTCAGTATTGTAAGAGGCTTCTACCAGAGGCATGGTAAAGACCGCTCTTGTGTATATAGTGTGTTTATAAGTTACTTAAAGCTTACTTTAAAGTTACTTGATGGTAAGTCTCCTTTTTCTTACATCAGCTTAGGTGTATGCAGACTTAAAGTGACAGTCAAAGACAAAGTGCATCATCTCATGTTTTCTGTTGTGGCTGAAAGGCTTGATTCACTACTGGGTGACAAAGCTTGTGAGGACTTAGAACTGGTCAAAAGAGTCTACTGTATAAACTGTGCCATAAGCAGACCAGATGACTCGGTGGATTCTGTAGTGAGTAATTTCCAGGATGTGTTCAAAGGATTTGGAGTTCTACCATTCACTTAGAAGATCCAGCTAAAGCAGGATGCTCAGCCAGTGGTACATGCTCCACGAAGAGTTCCAGCACCCCTGCGTGACCGGCTCAAAAATGAACTGGACAGAATGACCACACTAGGAGTCATCAGGAAAGTCGAAGAGCCAACAGACTGGGTTAACTCCATGGTATGTGTAAAGAAAAAGAACAATGATCTAAGAATATGCATGGATCCAAAGGACTTAAATGCAAACATAAAACGTGAACACTACCAGATTCCCAAGCGAGAAGAAATCGCCAGTGAAATGTCAGGTGCCAGATACTTTACAAAGCTCGATGCCTCACAAGGATTTTGGCAACTAAAACTGGATGAAGAGAGCACCAAATACTGTACCTTCAACACACCATTTGGCAGGTTTTGTTTCCTCAGAATGCCTTTCGGGATAATATCTGCATCTGAAATCTTTCATAGAGCGATGGAACACATAATTGAAGGTCTGGAAGGAGTTCGGGTCTATGTTGATGACATCATCATCTGGGGCTCCACACTGAAAGAACACAATGAGAGACTGACTAAAGTGCTACAGAGCATACGCCGGAATGGACTGAAGCTCAACAAAGCCAAGTGTCAGTTTGGCGTCCAGGAAGTCACTTTCCTAGGAGATAATCTATCTGGTAAAGGAATAGAGCCAGATATGGAAAAAGTAAATGCCATACTCAAAATGCCCTGACCCACTGACAAAAAAGGAGTGCTACGCATCATGGGGATGATAAACTTCATTGGAAAGTTCATTCCTAACTTGTCAGCCAAGACAGCCTGTCTGCAAGACCTGCTACATAAAACAAATGAGTTCGCATGGACAGAAAGACATGAACAAGAGTGGATGAACCTCAAAACTGCTGACAACCACACCTGTACTCACCTTCTTTGACCCAACAAAAAGAATCAAAGTGTCAACGGATGCATCAAAAGATGGCCTAGGTGCGGTCTTGCTACAAGCAGAGGGTGAAGATTGGAAGCCTGTTGCCTATGCCTCCAGGTCTATGACTGATACTGAGTGTCGATACGCCCAGATTGAAAAGGAATGTCTAGGCTTGGTAGTTGGACTAGAAAAGTTTCATGGCTACACATATGGACTTCCCACCTTCACAGTTGAGACAGACCACAGCCCTCTGGTTGCCATCATAAAAAAAAATCTGAATGAGATGTCTCCAAGGATTCAACGACTCATGATGAAGCTGCAAAGATATGACTTTGAACTGATCTACACACCAGGCAAATACATAGTGCTAGCAGCTGCACTATCCCGAGCACCCACAATGAGTCATGTGAGCTCTTCTGAAGAAGACGTGGATGTTCATGTGAGTATGGTCACTGCTGCGCTGCCCGTGTCAGACACAAAATCAAAGCAAATAGCAGAAGAAACAGTAAAAGATACAGTATTACAAACAGTAATAGAGAACATTCATCATGGTTGACCAAAAGGTTCCTGTCCAAAATATTTTCACATAAGGTCAGAATTGAGTGTCGCAAGTGGACTATTACTAAAACAGAACAGAATAGTCATTCCACAGGCTCTACGTCAAGACATGCTCAAAAGGATTCATGAGGGACACCTCGGAATTGAAAAATGCAAAAGGAGAGCAAGAGACACTGTTTATTGGCCTGGCATAAATAAGGACATTGAGAACATGATAGGCAAATGTGAGACATGTCAGAAACACCAAAACAAACAAGCAAAGGAACCAATGATAGTAGCTGACATACCAACAGCAGCATGGCAAAAGGTTGGTATGGACCTTTTTCATTTAAATGGTAAAGACTATCTAATAGTGATTGACTACTATTCTAACTATCCTGAGATGGCACTGCTCTCAAGCACCACAGCAAGCAGTGTCATAATGCATGTGAAATCCATCTTCACCAGACATGGAATTCCCAGGATTGCCGTTAGCGACAATGGTCCGTGCTTCAACTGTAAGGAGTGGCAACAGTTTGCAGCACATTATGACTTTCAGCACATCACATCCAGTCCATTGTATGCTTAGTCAAATGGTAAGGCAGAGAAAGGTGTTCAAGTTCTCAAGCAGCTACTGAAGAAAGCGACAGAAAGCAAGTCTGATCCTTATCTCGCCCTGCTGAGCTACCGAGCCTCACCTTTAGACTGTGGTTCTTCACCTGCTGAACTACTAATGGGTCGCAAGTTGCGCACCACGCTACCCTGCTGTGCAAAAGAACAGCAAAGTGAGGAACTGAGACAGAGACTTCAACTGTTAAAGCTGAAACAGAAATCATACTATGACAAGTCACCCAAAACTCTAAAACCATTGACAAAGGATGATGTTGTCAGGATTGAGGATCCAGATGCATGGAACAGGAAAGCTACAGTTCTTGAGGAAGTAGGACCAAGGTCATACACTGTTAGAACTGAGGAAGGACAGATTCTCAGGAGGAACCGCCGTTCCCTCCTAAAAACACAAGAGACTATTCAAGACCAGATTGATGACAATGCCGCAACTGCATCTTGTCATTCACCGCCAGAACAATCTCATGAAGACACATCAGACTTACCCGTGTTGAGAAGATCCACACGTGAAGTAAAAGAGCCTGATAGACTTAATCTTTGAGTACAATGTAAAGCTTTGAAAATGTGTTGACTGTTTTGAAAATGTTTATGTTTATAGAGCACTAACAGTGTTACTGATATCATCTTTATTGTTTTCTTGAAAGTTGATTGATATTGATTTTGTTAAACCTCAAAGAAAGGGGGATGTAGTGATCAATAACATGTCATTCTATAGTGGACACTAGGTGGAGCCGTAGAGCTGTATATAGCTGTATGTATAAGACTACACTACCCAGCTGTATATATATTAAGACTACATTACCCATGAGGCACTAGGCTACCCACAAGGCAGCAGTCAAGATGGAAGCCTCTACAGATACTGTACCTAGTCCACATGGCTCAATAAAGTAACTAGCAAAAGCTAGCTGTGTTCATAATAAGAATGTCTATTTATTAATGAACATAACAACTTTGACGGCCACTGGTAAGGGTTGTCCACCTGGTCCTCTGGCCTGCAAGTCTTGTTGCAGCATTGCGCAGATGTCACCCACTACCTCTCGCGAAAGTCGGAGCCGCCTTTGGCACTGCTGCTCAGACATGTTGAGGTAGCTGACCCTGTGTCTGTAGACCCTGTTTGGGGGGTATCTCATACGCCGACGGGCTTCCATGCGCTGGCCCCTTCTGGCCTGTGCAGCTTCAGGTGGGTGAGCAGCAGCTTGGCGCTCCTGTTGGTGCTGCTGCTGTTGGTGCTGCTGCTGTTCCTGGTTCTGCTGCTGCCACGGCTGATCTTCGTCCTCATCTGATGTCCAGAAGGGAAGGAAATAAATGGCTCCCATGCTTCTGGTATATGCCTCAGTTGAGGAAGCGCTCAGTCAAGGTGGTGAGAGGTGTTTCCTAGGAGGTCACACTGGAGATGGGTGTCAGGCTCCAAACTTCCACAGCTGTGGTTATGCCTTCTAAAAGTTCCCCCAGACCTGAGACAACAAAGTCCTGCCACCTGCAAATCATGGCTGATCAAATCTCCTATTTAATGGTTGTGCTGCAGCTGATAGTCAGCAATCCAATTGTGCTACCGCCAGGTTTCATCGTTGTGTTTCAGAACAGGCGTGCTTCATGTGGGAAAAGGGTTAAAATCACAAAGGCCTATCAAAATGGCATTATAGAGGCAATTTAGTGCTTGTTAAGGGCCTTAACGGCCTATCCTGCCTCTTGGAGGCGGGACGGAGACGGGACCAGTAGACACGATTTAATTAAAATTGCTTGGCGGCGGGATGGAGGCGGGGTTGGACCCGCCCGCCAGTTTTTGCAATTTTAACCCCCACATGCCTCCAATCCCGCCTCCAATGGCCCGATGAAATTCGAGCCCCACGTCTTTTGGATGAGATGTTAAACCGAGACCCCCTCTCCTCTCGCAGGTGGACATAAAAGATCCCTTGATCAACATCACTAAAACAGATTATCTGGTCATTATCACATTGCTGTTTGTGGGAGTTTGCTGTGTGCAAATTGACTGCTGTATTTCCTATATTAGAACAGTGATTACACACAAAAAAAAACTACTTAATTGGCTGTAAAGTGCTTTGGGACATCTGGTGGTCATGAAAGGCGCTATATAAATGCAACTCTTTTTTCTTTATACTGGTGCATCATATAATTTACCTCGTTTAGTCTCACTGTGGCTTTTTTTAAATCAAAAGTTCAAGCAACTGGCCTATACAGCTGGAAATTCCATTGTCTGCCAGCTATTGGAAGGTTTGCTTAGGATCAGTACCCAATTATTTTTTTAATAAAATAATCATTGTTGACGTAAGCATATCATAATTTGACCTTTAAAGAAGAGATCAAAAGCACTGAAAAAGCAATAGCCTCCACTTCTGGCTATATTTTTTTCAAATTGCAAATTCAAACTTAATTTTTCTAAAACTTC
>NC_140991.1:255320404-255416468 GCF_052327205.1 Somniosus microcephalus | reverse complement strand
GGAGGGGAGGGGGAAGGAGGGGGGAGGGGGGAGAAGGGGGGAGGGGAGCGCCCCGTCAGCCCGAGCCCCGCCCCCCCGGCTCCCGTGCCCCGCCTCCCCGAGCCCCACCCCCGCCCCCCCGAGCCCCGGCCCCCGATCTCCCAAGCCCCGCCCCCCGATCTCCCAAGGCCCGCCCCCCCCGATCTCCCGAGGCCAAGCCCCACCCCGATCTCCCGAGGACCCCCCCCCCGATCTCCTGAGGCCCCCCCCCCCGATCTCCCGAGGCCCGCCCCCCCCGATCTCCCGAGGCCAGGCCCCACCCCGATCTCCCGAGGCCCCCACCCGATCTCCCGAGGTCCCCCCCCGATCTCCCGAGCCCCGCCCCCCCCCAATCTCCCGAGCCCCGCCCCCCCAATCTCCCGAGGCGCCCCCCGATCTCCCAAGCCCCGCCCCCCCCGATCTCCCCAGCCCCACCCCCCCCCGATCTCCCGAGCCCCGCCCCCCGATCTCCCGAGGTCCCCCCTGATCTCCCGATCCGCGCCCGCCCCGATCTCCCAAGGCTCCCCCCGATCTCCCGAGCTCCGCCACCCCCCCCGATCTCCCGAGCCCCGCCCTCCCCGATCTCCCGAGCCCCGCCCCCCCCGATCTCCCGAGGCTCCCCCCCGATCTCCCGAGCCCCGCCCCCCCGCCCAAGCCGGCTTCAAGAGCAGAGAGAGAGACGCCGCGCGCGCAACCTACCGCGTGAGGCCGGGCCGGACTCAAGTCGCGGCGCGCTGACTCCTGCCCCACCCGCCTTTACTAAGATGGGCGGCGGTAGTGACGCTCGGCTGAGGCCCGCCCCTCCAGCCTTCACAAAGATGGCAACGATCGGGGGCCGCTTGTTGACTGGGGCCGGGAGGTGCCTAGCTCGGGCGTGGGTGCGGAGGAGAGGCCAAGGCTTCGAGGCCTACAAAAACGGTGAAAGGTAGGAAAATTATAGAGGTTAGAGAAAAGATGTACAAATTAATTAACTTTTTTAAAAAACAATTTGTGCTCTAAAAGCAACTTTTTTTTTTGCTGGAAATGTATATTTGAAAAGAAAGACGCAGAAAGCGGGAAAAAGAATTTAAGCAAGATGGCGGCTACTCACCTCGGTTCAGAACGATAAGGCCCGCCCACACACCGTCAGGTCACCAAAGCGTAGGATTGGTCAATCGTCCTGTCACTCGACTGTTGGAGGGCCCGCCCGCACGCGCCAGGAACCCGGCGTATGATTGGTCGACCTCGAGGTCACTCTATCGCTAATGAGCGGATAATGAGATGCTAATGAGCGGAATTTTGAACGTTTTTTGGATACCGCGGGCGCAATTTTTGTCCGGCCGAAACGTAAATATGCTTACGACCGTTTTGGAATGGTAAGCTTTCTTTTGACGTAACGCACGCGTAGGTACGCTCTATAACTTTCGAGTGTATAGCCGGACAGACGCACACCAAAGGACAGACAGATAGACAGACAAACAGACAGACAGACAGACAGACAGACAGATATATATGTTTATATATATAGATAGAGATAGAGAAGATAGATAACATGCAAATAATATAATCTGGTTCCCAGGTTTCTGACTACCTCCAAGAACGCTCTCTGATGTCAGAGAACAACACAAGTCGTTGAGTAACCAGCTCCTGCCTCCAAGCCCTCCATATGGCTGTATTGCTCCTCACCCTCGAGATTGCCCTGAAGTTAAAGGGGACCTGGTTATATTCTTATACTATACTGCAAGTAGTCCATGCCCGAATGCAGTAGACCTGGATAACATTCAGGCTTGGGCTGATAAGTGGCAAGTAACATTCGGACCACACAAATGCCAGGCAATGACTATCTCCAACAAATGAGAGTCTAACCACCGCCCTTGATATTCAACTGCATTACCATCACCAAACCCCCCACCATCAACATCCTGGGGGTCACCATTGACCAGAAATGTAACTGGGCCAGCCACATAAATACTGTGGCTACCAGAGCAGGTCAGAGGCTGGGTATTCTGCGACGAGCTTCTCACCTCCTGACTCCACAAAGCCTTTCCACCATCTACAAGACACAAATCAGGAGTGTGATTTTTTTAAATTATTTTTTGTGGGATGTGGGCGTTGCTGGCAAGGCCAGCATTTATTGCCCATCCCTAATTGCCTTTGAGAAGGTGGTGGTGAGCCGCCTTCTTGAACCACTGCAGTCCGTGTGGTGAAGGTACTTCCACTGTGCTGTTAGGTAGGGAGTTCCAGGAATTTGACCCAGCGCTGATGAAGGATCGGCAATATACTTTTAAGTCAGGGTGATGTGTGACTTGGAGGGGATCTTGGCGGTGGTGGTGTTCCCATGCACCTGCTGCCCTAGTTCTTCTAGGTGGAAGTGGTTGCGGGTTTGGGATGTGCTGCCGAAGAAGCCTTGGCGAGTTGCTGCAGTGCAACTTGTAGATGCTACACACTGCAGCCATGGTACGTCAGTGGTGGAGTGAGTGGATGTTTAAGGCTGTAGAGGGGTGCCAATCAAGCGGGCTGCTTTGTCCTGGATGGTGTCGAGCTTCTTGAGTGTCATAGGAGCTGCACTCATCCAGGCAAGTGGAGATTATTCCATCACACTCTTACTTCTGCCTTGTAGATGGTAGAAAGGCTTTGGGGAGTCAGGAGGTGAGACACTCACTGCAGAATACCTAGCCTCTGACCTGACTGTATTTATGTCGCTGGTCCAGTTAAGTTTCTGGACAACGGTGACCCCCCCAGGATGTTGATGGTGGGGGATTCGGTGATGGTAATGCCATTGAATGTCAAGGGTTGGTGTTTAGACTCTCGCTTGTTGGAGATAGTCATTGCATGGCAATTCTGTGGCGCAAATGTTACCTGCCACTTATCAGCCCAAGCCTGAACGTCGTCCAGGTCTTGTTGCATGTGGGCATGGACTGCTGGAGTTGTGAATGGCACTGAACACTATGCAGTCAGCAGCGAACATTGACCTTCAATCACCACAACCATCTTCCTTTGTGCTAGGTATGACTCCAGCCAGTGGAGAGTTCTCCCCTCAATTCCCATTGACTTCAGTTTTATTAGAACATAAGAAATAGGAGCAGGAATATGCCACTTGGCCCCTCGAGCCTGCTCCGCCATTCAATAAGATTATGGCTGATCTTGGGCTCAAAGCCACTTCCCTGCCCGCTCCCCATAACCCTTCACTCCCTTATCTTGCAAAAATGTGTCTATCTCCACTTTAAATGTATTTAATGACCCAGCCTGTACGGCTCTCTTGGGCAGAGAATTCCACAAATTTATGACCCTCTGAGAGAAGAAGTTCCTCCTCATCTCAGTTCTAAAAGGGTGACCCTTTATTCTGAAACTATGCCCCCGAGTTCTAGATTTCCCCATGAGGGGAAATATCCTCTCTGCATCTACTCTGTCAAGCCCCCTCAGTAGCTTATATGTTTCAATAAGATCACCTCTCATTCTAAATTCCAATGAGTATAGGCCCAACCTGCTCAACCTTTCCTCATAACTCAAACCCTTCATCTCTGGAATTAACCGAGTGAATCGCCTCTGAACTGCCTCCAATGCAAGTATATCCTTCCTTAAATAAGGAGACCAAAACTGAACGCAGTACTCAAGGTGTGGTCTCACCAATACCCTGTACAGTTGTAACAGGACTTCCCTGCTTTTATACTCCAACCCCCTTGAAATAAAGGCCAACATTCCATTTGCTGTTTTGATTACTTGCTGTACCTGCATGCTAACTTTTTGTGTTTCATGCACAAGGACACCCAGGTCCCTCTGAACTGTAGCATTTTGTAATCTCTCTCCATTTAAATAATAGTTTGCTTTTTTATTTTTCCTGCCAAAGTGGATAACCTCACACTTTCCCACATTATACTCCATCTGCCAAATGTTTGCCCACTCATAGCCTGTCTATATCCCTTTGCAGATTTTTTGAGTCCTCTGTACAACTTGCTTTCCCACCCATCTTTGTATCAGCCGCAAACTTGGCTACATTACACTCGATCCCTTCATCCAAGTCATTAATGTAGATTGTAAATAGTTGAGGCCCCAGCACTGATCCCTGTGGCACCCCACTAGTTACTGTTTGCCAACTGGAAAATGACCCATTTATCCCAACTCTCTGCTTTCTATTAGTTAGCCAATTCTCTACCCATGCTAATATATTACCCCCAACTCCATGAGCTCTTATCTTATGCAGTAACCTTTTACGTGGCACCTTTCTCGAATGCCTTCTGGAAATCCAAATACATCACATCCACTGGCTCACCCTTGTCCACCCTGCTTGTTACATCCTCAAAGAACTCAATCAAATTTGTTAAACATGATTTCCCTTTTCTAAAACCATGCTGACTCTGTTTGACTGCAGTATGTTTTTCTAAATGCCCAGCTATTGATTCCTTAATGAAGGACTCCAGCATTTTCCCAACAATTGATGTTAGGCTAACTGGTCTATAGTTTCCTGCTTTCTGTCTCCCTCCTTTCTTAAATAGGGGTGTTACATTAGCGGTTTTTCAATCCGCTGGGACCTCTCCAGAGTCTAGGGAATTTTGGCATATTGCAACCAATGCATCCACTATCTTTGCAGCCACTTCTTTTAAGACCCTGGGATGCAGGCCATCTGGTCCAGGGGACTTGTCGTCTTTTAGTCCCATTATTTTACCGAGTACTATTTCCTTAGTGATAGTGATTGTCTTTAGTTCCCCACTCCCTGTGGCCCCTTGATTATCCATTATTGGGATGTTGTTAGTGTCTTCTACAGTGAAGACAGATGCAAAATATTTGTTCAGAGTCTCTGCCATTTCCCCATTCCCCATTATTAATTCCCCAGTCTCATCCTCTAAGGGACCAACGTTTACTTTAGCTATCCTCTTCCTTTTTATATACCTGTAGAAGCTCTTACTATCTGTTTTAATGTTTCTTGCCAGCTTACTCTCATAGTTCATCTTTTCTCTCTTTATTATTTTTTTAGTCATCCTTTGTTGGTTTTTAAAAATTTTCCCAATCCTCTAGTCTCCCACCAATCTTGGCAACATTGTATGCCTTCGTTTTCAATTTAATACCATCCTTTACTTCCTTAGTTAGCCACAGATGGTGCTCCCTTCTCTTAAAATCTTTCTTTCTCACTGGAATATTTTTTTGTTGAGAGTTATGAAATATCTCCTTATATGTCCACCACTGCATTTCAACTTTCTTACCCTTTAATTTGTTTTTCCAGTCTACTTTAGCCAGTTCTGCCCTCATGCCATTATAATTGCCTTTGTTTAAGATCAGGACACTGGTTTGGGATACAAGTTTCTCACCCTCCAACTGAATTTGAAATTCAACCATGCTATGATCACTCTTTCCTAGAGGATCCTTTACTATGAGATCATTTATTAATTCTGCCTCATTACATAGTACCAGATCCAAGATAGCCTGCTCCCTGGTTGGTTCCATTACATACTATTCTAGGAAAACATCCCGGATGAACTCCTCCTCCAGGCTACTATGGCCAATTTGATTTGTCCAATCAATATGGAGATTAAAATCACCCATGATAATTACCGTACCTTGGGCTCCTTCATTCCACACTCAGTCAAATGCTGCCTTGATGTCAAGGGCAGTCACTCTCACCTCACCTCTGAAATTCAGCTCCTTTGTCCATGTTTGAACCAAGGTTGTAATGAGGTCGGCAGCCAAGTGGTCTTGGCGGAACCCAAACTGGGCATCAGTAAGCAGGTTATTGGTGAGTAAGTGCTGCTTGATAGCACTGTCGATGACACCTTCCATCACTTTGCTGATGATTGAGAGTAGACTGATGGGGCGGTAATTGGCCGGATTGGATTTGTCCTGCTTTTTGTGGACAGGACACACCTGTGCAGTTTTCCACATTGTCGGATAGATGCCAGTGTTATAGTTATACTGGAACAACTTGGCTAGAGGTGAGGCTAGTTCTGGAGCACAAGTCTTCAGCACGATAGCCAAGATGTTGTCAGGGCTCATAGCCTTTGCTGTATCTCGTGCACTCAGCCATTTCTTGATATCACGTGGAGTGAATCGAATTGGCTGAAGACTGTCTTCTGTGATGGTGGTGAGCGCAGGAGGAGGCCGATATGGATCATCCACTCGGCACTTCTGGCTGAAGATGGTTGCAAACGCTTCAGCCTTCTCTTTTGCACTCACGTGCTGGGCTCCACCATCATTGAGGATGGGGATATTCATGGAGCCTTCTCCTCCCGTTAGTTGTTTAATGGTCCACCACCATTCATAACTGGATGTGGCAGGACTGCAGAGCTTTGATCTGATCCGTTGATTGTGGGATCGCTTAGCCCTGTCTATAGCATGCTGCTTCTGCTTTTTAGCATGCATGTAGTCCTGTGTTGCAGCTTCCCCAGGTTGGCACCTCATTTTTAGGTACGCCTGGTGCTGCTCCTGGCATGCTCTTCTACACTGCTTATTGAACCAGGGTTGGTCCCTGGCTTGATGGTAATGGTAGAGTGAGGGATATGCTGGGCCATGAAGTTACAGATTGTGGTGGAATACAATTCTGGTGCTGCTGATGGCCCACAACGCCTCATGGGTGCCCAGTTTTGAGCTGCTAGATCTGTTCTGAATCTATCCCATTTAGCACGGTGGTAGTGCCACACAACACGATGGAGGGTGTCCTCAGTGTGAACACGGGACTTCGTCTCCACAATGACTGTGCAGTGGTCACCGCTACCAATACTGTCATGGACAGATGCATCTGCGACAGGTAGATTGGTGGGGACAAAGTCAAGTAGGTTTTTCCCTCGTGTTGGTTCTCTCACCACCTGTCGTAGGCCCAGACTGGCAGCTATATCCTTCAGGACTCGGCCAGCTCGGTCAGTAGTGGTGCTACCGAGCCACTCTTGGTGATGGACATTGAAGTCCTCCAGCCAAAGTACATTCTGTGCCCTTGCTACTCTCAGTGCTTCTTCCAAGTGGTGTTCAACATGTCGGAGTACTGATTCATTAGCTGAGAGAGGGTTGTAAGTGGTAATGAGCAGGAGGTTTCCTTGCCCATGCTTGACCTGAAGCCATGAGACTGCATGGGGTCCTGAGTCAATGTTGAGGACTCCCAGGGCCGCTCCGTCCTTACAGTATACCACTGTGCCGCCACCCCTGGTGGGTCTGTCCTGCCGGTGGGACAGGACATACGCAGGGATGGTGATGGAGGAGTTTGGGACATTGGCTGAAAGGTATGATTCTGTTAGTATGACTATGTCAGGCTGTTGCTTGACTAGTCTGTGGGACAGCTCTCCCAATTTTGGCACTCGATTCTCCAGCACAGACAGTGGTTGAATGTCAGCTTGTCCCCTGCCTGTGCACTCCTGCTCCCTCCTGTTGTGCGCCACCTTGGCCTGCAAGAGAAAGGAAAGTGTGTCAGTGAGTGTGGAGCAATGTGTTTGGGTGATGTGCCTTCTATAGTTGAATAGCTGTTATTGTGTGCAAGGTGTGAGATGTGGCTGTGAGTGTTGGTCGGTAGAGGTTGTTGGTGGGTGAGTGCTGGGGGGTGTGGTGCTTTGGGCAGTGTGTGAAGATTGTGGTACAGATGGTGGTATGGAACATTTGTTGAAGCATTCATTCACCCTGACCACCCAAGTGAGGTCATTAAATTTCTTCCTGCACTGTGTGTGGGTCCTGGGGCCCACAATGCTGCCCAAGACGTGCTGCGCTACCTCCTCCACATGGTGAGGAAGACTTGTGGCGAGGGCCTTCTTCTACTTGCCGGGTGGAGCACCACCCTCCGTCTCTCCACAGTGAAAGCCAATGCCTCCAATGCTTCATTGGAGAATCTGCAGGCTCGCATCCTGGGACGTGGACCTGCCATGAGCACACCTGGTTTATCCTTTGGCTCCTTCTCCTTGTTTTGCTTCGGCTTGCTGAAGCAGCTGCACAGCCAGCAATGCTGAGAATGAGGTGCTGCACCATCAATGAACCTCCCCTTTAAGTAATGAAAAAAGCCTGTGGCAATGATGAGTTGCGACTAGACTGCACCCGATATTGGTCCAGCCTTTAAGGGTAACGCCAATGAGCTTGGGTTTTAAGACTTGATTTAGAACTCCAATCATTTTATTGAGCAACGAGGATGAACTTTGTGTGCAGTCTAAAGCATTTGCGCCTGGCACTAATTCTCCAACTTTTCTACTGACATCGCCCATTCCGTGGCTATAATGAATTTCTAGCCCTAGGTGTTTATCCAGCTTATAATCTTTTCATCCTTTGCCTCTGTGCTACAAGCTTTGTTTATAGTACAGCAAGTTCTTAGGCCAAATGTTTATCCCATTCCCTAGACCTGTTGTTCATATATAGAGACAAGATTAAGGTCCCTTTCTCTCACATTTGCTCTACCACTAAAGATGCTAAAAGAAAGGAATGCTGGGGTAGATTGACTTTTTAAATCATCTTAAAACATTCTAACACTATGCTAATATTTTATTTCTTGCAAGCACACCCTGTCAGCATGATGCCTATTCTCCAAGAAAATTTTGCAAGCTAGGACCTGATTCCACAGCTCCTGCAAATCCAGCTGCCAGGTCCTGGAAACTATCTGGAAATTTTTCATACAATGATCTGGATCCCTATCTCAGTTTAATACGTGTAGGAAACAGGCCCAAATGGAAACATTTTATCAATCCTGCAAAAGTGTGATTAGAGATGGACCCACTGCCCACTAACTGTTCTCCCTTTTATCATGTTTTTCTGTGATACAGTGCATCATTCCATCTATTCAATTAACCCACCAACTCTCTTTCACCAGAAACATGTTGAATGCTTTTTTTTTATTCGTTCATGGGATCTGGGCATCGCTGGCAAGGCCAGCATTTATTGCCCATCCCTAATTGCCCTTGAGAAGGTGGTGGTGAGCCGGCTTCTTGAACCGCTGCAGTGCGTGTGGTGAAGGTACTCCCACAGTGCTGTTAGGGAGGGAGTTCCAGGAATTTGACCCAGCAACGATGAAGGAACAGTGATATACTTCCAAGTCAGGATGGTGTGTAACTTGGAGGGTAACTTGTTGAGACACATTCTCTTATTATTCTTTCTATCAGTGGATGGATAGATAAGTCAAGTTCGAGCAAACCTTTTGTGTGCCCTGTGGTTTGTAAACATAAACAGGCTGAACGTGGGCAGGACTGTTCAGAATAACAAGCTAAATAATCTCATATCCCAATTGCACTTTATCTCTACAGTTTATTTATTAACAAACATCTTTGTGTTGGTACTGGGCATGAATATTGCATTGCCTGCAGGGAGTCAGTAGCACCAGATCTGATTTTATGAATGATTTATGGAACATTCCAGTAACTGAATGCGCTCAAGTTCTTTGTGTAACAAAACCAGCTGCCTGTTACAACTTTTACATCAGACCTCAGTAGTTAAATGTTGCAACAACATCTTCTGCCACCTGCTGCGAGTCTGCCTGGACTCATGCTGTAAGACATGATCTGCCTGGTTCGAGTTTTCTGCAGAAGACAAACTGCAGTGCTTGTGCCTTGGCCTCCGTAATTATTCATTCTACACAGCTAAACCCGAACCATAACAACAAAAGTGACTTCTGTTTTGTGAAAAAAATAAAGCATTTGTTATCTTTTGTGAGTCCATCATCTTCTAAAAGCTTTTTTTTTCAAAAAGGTAGTGAATTTCTTTAGTGTGTCCGGGATAGTTTTCTACATCTTGCCATCACAGAGCGGTCAAACTATGACAATTCAGCGGTCAAAAATTTTTGACTGCTATTTAAGAATGCTCCACATGAGCCTCCTCCCATCTTTCCTCGTCTAAATCTATCAGCATAACCCTCTATTCCCTTCTCTCTCATATGCTTGTCTAGCCTCCCCTTAAATATATTTATACCATTCGCTTCAACCACTCCCTGTGGTAGCGAGTTCCACATTCTCACCACTCTCTGGGTAAAGAAGTTTCTTCTGAATTCCCTATTGGATTTCTTGGTGACAATCATATATTGATGGCCTCTAGTTATGCTCTTCCCCACAAGTGGAAACGTTCTTCTGTATCCACTCTCGCAAAATTTTTCATAATTTTAAAGACCTCTATTAGGTCACCCCTCAGCCTTCTTTTTTCAAGAGAAAAGAGACCCACCCTGTTCATCCTTTCCTGATATGTATACCCTTGCATTTCTGATATCATCCTTGTAAATCTTCTCTGCACTCTCTCCAGTGTCTCTATATCCTTTTTATAATATGCCGACCAGAACTGCACGCAGTACTCTAAGTGTGGTCTAACCAAGGTTCGATACAGGTTTAGCAAAACTTCCCTACTTTTCCATTCTATCCCTCTAGAAATAAACCCTAATGCTTGGTTTGCTTTTTCCATGGCCTTGCTAACCTGCATCATAATTTTTAGTGATTTGTGTATTTGTATTCCGAGATCCCTTTGTTCCTCTACCCCACCCAAACTCACACCCTCCAAGTGATAAGTGACCTCCCTATTCTTCCTACCAAAATGTAATACCTCACATAAAAACAGAAAATGCTGAAGATACTCAGCAAGTCAGGCAGCATCTGTGAAGAGAGAAACAGAGTTAACGTTTCAGGTCGATGACCTTTTGTCAGAACTGGAAAAAAGCAGGAAATGGAACAGGTTTCAGTTGCAGAAATGGCAGCTGTCTTTCATTCCGCCAGCGCAATTCACACTTCATCTAGAGCCATCCTTTGTTTCTTAACCTGTCCCATTACCATCTCCTTTTGCCTTGAATACCTCTTAATGTCTCTTAACTTCTCCTGCCTTCTATCCTATCACAGACCTTCCCTTTTGTTCTTTCATCCCCTCCCCCATTTCCCAGCCCCTACCCTTGCTTAAAAATCTGTTCCATTTCCTGCTTTTTTCCAGTTCTGATGAAAGGTCATCGACCTGAAACATTGGGCTGGATTTTCATTCAGAAGTCGGGAAGGAGGCGGGACTACAACTTTTGGGTTTTAGTCCTGAAATAAAGAATTTTAAAATATACTCCAACCTAATAACTTTTACAATTTACAATTAATTATTTACAACTAAACTATGCACGAGAATAAAACTATTTACATAACACAATACTAAATGAACAACAACAAATAATAACATTACGCATAAGTATTAAGTATCTCTCAACTAAAACAATATACTATAATATTTCAACAATTTTTAAAACATTACTATCGATTTAAAAGTCCATTTTCAATCGGTCGACCGGATATCTTGTTCGTGTCGACCTTCTTAACCTTGGTGAAATTCCTTGCCCTCCCACGCCAGAAGGCACAGAAGTATCTTCAACAGGAAGGCTATCCATATCCCGATTCTCAACAGTTTCCGGATTAGAAATCCCATCAGAAGATGAACTAGGATGGTCATAAACATCTATCAAAGGCTGACTAATAGAAGTATGATTATTTGCAATCGGATTGGAAATATTCGTAGTATCTGTAACAGCATCCACATTATCCGAATCATAACCATTATTAATATTCTCAGAAGAGGGCTGGCCCCCACAAGGAGCCAAGTCTTTAATTGAAACAGTACTTTCTTTCCCATCTTGGAATCGAATATGAGCATATTGGGAATTTGCCTCCAACAGCTCCACCTCCTCCACCAAGGGGTCATATTTTGACAATCTAACATGACGTCGAAGCAACACAGGTCCCTGCATAGTAAGCCATGAAGGTACCGAATATCCCATAGTAGATCTCCGCGGATAGTTAAAGAGCCTTTCATGGGGGGTCACATTAGTAGCCGTTGAAAGCAATGATCTAATGGGATGTAGGGCATCAGGCAGCACCATTTCCCACTGTGTATTCTTAAGGTTCCGGGATGTCAACGCCAACATAACTGCCTTCCAGATCACCCCATTGTATCGTTCACACTGTCCATTACCCTGGGGATTATACGGGGTAGTTCTACTAGTAGAAATTCCCCGACTCTGAAGGTATTCCTTCAACTGGGAAGACATAAAAGAACTTCCCTGATCCAAATGGATATACGCAGGCATCCCAAAGATAACAAAAAGTTGAGTCAAACATTTAATAACTGTAGCAGCTGATACATCTGCACAAGGAAAAGCAAAAGGGAAGCTTGAAAACTCGTCCACAACAGTAAATATATATCGGTTTTGAGTAGTTGAAGGAAGAGGTCCCTTAAAATCAACACTCAAACGTTCAAAAGGAGAAGTAGCCTTTATAAGATGAGCTCGTTGAGGCTTAAAGAAATTCGGTTTACACCGAGCACAGATAGAACATGATGAAGTCATCCGCTTGACGTCTTCAGCTGAAAAAGGCAAGTTCTTACTGCGTACAAAGTGTATCATCCTCGTAACCCCAGGATGACATAAGGCATTGTGAAGATTAATAAGCGTATCTCCGTGAATCACAGAACAATAAGCCCTCGACAGTGCATCAGCAGCAACATTATCCTTCCCCGGACGATAAACTATGTCAAAATGGTAACATGCCAACTCAATCCTCCATCTCATTATTTTATCATTTTTAATCTTTCCAAAATGTTTAACATCAAACATAAAGGACACAGATTTTTGATCAGTTACCAACGTGAAATGTCGCCCCGATAAATAATGTCTCCATTTACGCAATGCTTCTACTATTGCGTATGCCTCTTTTTCTATTGAGGAATGTCTTTTTTCACTATTATTCAAAGTACGTGAGAAAAAGGCCACAGGTCTCCCATTTTGGTTCAAAGTAGCCCCAATTGCAAAATCCGAAGCATCCGTCTCAATCACAAAGGGAACCTGCTCATCAATGGAATGCACAACTGCTCCTAAAATATCCTTTTTAAAATTCTCAAAACATGTCCTGGCCTCCCATGATAGAGGATATGTCGTAACCCGAATAAGAGGCCGGATCTTCTGTGAAAAATTTGCAATCCAATTAGAATAATAAGAAAACAGTCCAACAACTCATTGCAAAGCCTTAGAATTAGTAGGACAAGGTAAATCGATCAATGGTCGCAGGCGTTCTGGATCTGGTTTAATCTTATTTCCCGAAATAATATACCCCAATAGATTTACCTCAGTAGTCGAAAAGACACATTTCTCTTTGTTAAAAGTTAAACCAACTTTTTCCGCAGCTTGAAGGAATCTTTTTAAATTAGAATCATGCTCCACCCTTGATTTGCCACACACTGTGATGTCATCTAAGTATGAAAAGGTGTCAGAGAGGGAGTTATCACTTATAAAAGCATCCATTGCCTGTTGAAAACAAGCAACACCATTAGTAACACCATATGGTATTCAGCAAAACTGATACAGCTTTCCACCAGCCTCAAAGGCCGTATATGGTTGATCCTTCTTAACAATAGGAATCTGATGATAAGCACTCTTTAAATCAATAGTGCTAAAAACTTTATACTGAGATACTTTATTGATAAGCTCATCAATCTTAGGCAAAGGGTACGCGTCTAATTGAGTATACCTATTAATAGTTTGGGAATAGTCTATCACCATTCGTTTCTTGTGTCTCTCATTAGTCGTGACAACTACCTGTGCTCGCCAAGGCGAACAACTAGGTTCAATGATTCCTTCCAATAAGAGACGTTGAACTTCAGAATTAATACATTCTCTATCCTGACTACTATATCTTCTTGACTTGGTAGCAATTGGCTTACAATCCGACATCAAATTAGAAAAAAGTGATAATGGAGGAATAGATAAAGAGGTTAATCCACAAATAGATAAAGGTGGCTTAGTCCCTCCAAATGAAAGACTAAGAGACTCGTGTAACTGAAGAACATCATGTCCAATCAAAATATCCGCACAGAGATTAGGCAAAACAGATAGGCGTATATCAGTATACGTATTACCCAGAAGAACCATTTTCACAAAGCAACGACCAGCTATTTGTGAAATAAGGGTCGTCTGAGCCATACACACCTGATACGTAACAGGCGAAATTTTCAAATGCTTCTCCTTCGCAAACTGAAGACTTATAAAACTCTCAGTACTGCCCGTATCTATAAGGGCCTTCACTTCCAACCCATTAACTTGAGCCGTAACTATAGCTTTGTTTAGGCCATGAGCAAATGCAGCAGAAATTGATGCAATAAACGCCCTATCTAAAGGCTGAATAGTCACAGAAGAGGTAGTGGAGGAAGACCCTCCCACACCAGAAGGAGGGAAGGTAATTGAACCTGATGATTTGCACACACATACATAATGACCTCTCTTGCCGCATTTACTACACACAGCCTCCCGAGCAGGACACTTCAGACGAGGGTGCCGGATATTCCCACAAAAATAACACTTCTGAATCCTAGGGGCAACGGCCGCCGAAGTAGAAACTGTTTCAAAATCTAGTAAACCACTCCCATTAAGTCCACATAATTCCTTTACATCCGAAACTGCCGAAACCATAGTCGCAGGCCGATTAAAAAGAGCATAAGAATCCGAACTTCTCTGAGCCACATCCAATGTAGAAGCTTGCTCAAAAGCACTTTTAAGATCCAGAGTCTTATTTTCTAACAACCGCTGACGAATTGATCTAGACAGTAATCCATTAATAAAAGCATCCCGTACCGATTCGTCCTTATGTTCTTCAGCCGTCACAGCCTTATAATTACAGTCAACACTAAGGCACCGAAGTGCTTGTAAATAAGTATCCAAAGATTCTCCCACCTGCTGCCTACGGGCAGATAAAAGATGACGTGCGAATACCTCATTCTTTGGTTTAACAAAAATCTTTTCCAATGTAGAAATAGCCTCTTCATAAGTTTTACAGTGCAAAATATATTTATATACATCCGGGTCAATGTAGTTGATCAGCATATTCAGCTTATTTAGAGCCTCTTGATCCAACACGCCCAAAAAGTTTTTAAATGTACAATACCAATGTTTCCATTTATCATCCACTCCAGCAGAATTGGGGTCAGCCTTGAATCGTTCTGGTTGAAGATATCGCTCCATTCTAACAAAAAGTTAATAAATTGAAATAAAGAATAGATTTGCCTTCCAAAGTTAGGCTTTATTAACTTTAAAATTAGCAGCATATCTTTCTACATCCAGTCCCAACTAAGGCTAGAAAAGGACTGAATTTAAGGTAGCCACAACACATCATGTGATCATCAACTACCAATGAGATTACAACACATATCCCAAGGCAGTTAACAAACAACGAATCTTAATACTTTTACTAATCAAGGAATAATCACCACAAGTCCCGCCTCCATTGACTTCCGGCCAATCCACGCGATTTTCCCTTGATTGACCTTGTTGAGCCCGCCCAGCGGGCTCAGCAGGCCAATTAAGGGCCACCCAGCAACAGGTGATGTCACAGACTGAAATTTCATCTGTCAAGACATGCTGACAGATGAAATATCAGTGTTTCACAGCTGTTTGAAGCTGTCAAACACTGACAGTCTGACTTCTAGCCTGAGTCCTTCTATGCAGACTCAGTTAGAACTCTCGCCAGCACTGAAAGCTGCAGGCTGTCACTTTTGACAGCTCGTGGCCATTCTGCTTTCAGTGCCGGCTGAATGATGGACTCCTGAAGCCTAGAGGAAGAAAGGCTGTAAAGGTAAGTACAGGTAATTTAAACTTCTTTACAAACTTTAGACACACCAAACACACTTACCTTTGCACTCATGCACCCATCACTCACCTGAACACCGACATCTCGACCCCTCCAAGTCCTTCAACCCAACGGCCTGCCTGCTCTAACCTGGCATGGTTTGGAGCCATCGGGAATCCCACACGACACCCTTCAAAATAGGGATTAGGCTAAAAACTGCCTGTTAACTACCTGTTAACAGGCAGTTAATTGGCACTAATCACTTCCCGCCTTGGGTCGGCGGGTCCCAGTGCAGGGTGGGTACCCGCCTCCTTTGAAACTTATGTGGAGGCTGGTTTTGGGCGGGATGGTGTCGGGACCCCCAAATTCGGGATTTTAGCCCCCCACACGCCTAAAAGCCCGCCTCACGGCACACTGAAAATCTAGCCCGTTAACTCTGTTTCTCTCTTCACAGATGCTGCCTGACCTGCTGAGTGTCTCCAACATTTTCTGTTTTTATTTCAGATTTCCAGCATCTGCAGTATTTTCTTTTTGTATTACCTCACATCTGTGTTGAACTTCATTTGCCAATTATATGCCCATTCTGCAAGTTTATTAATGTCCTCCTGTAACTTGTTGCAGTCCTCCTCAGTATTTATGATCCCCCCCAATTTGGTCTCATCCACAAATTTAGAAATTGTGTACCTGACTCCAAGGGTTAAATTACGAGGAGAGATTACACAAATTAGGGTTGTATTCCCTAGAATTTAGAAGGTTAAGGGTGATTTATCAAAGTTTTCAAGATATTAAAGGGAACAGATAGGGTAGATAGAGAGAAACTATTTCCGTTGGTTGGGGAGTCTGGGACGAGGGGGCACTGTCTAAAAATTAGAGCCAGACCTTTCAGGAGCATATAAGGTAGCCAAATCTAGTGGGAGGATAGAGGATTGGGAAAACTTTAAAAGACAGCAAAAAATAACAAAAAGATTGATTAAGAAAGGGAAGATAGATTATGAAAGTAAATTAGCAAAAAATATAAAAACAGATAGTAAGAGTTTTTATAGTTATATAAAAAGAAAAAGGGTGGCTAAAGTTAATGTTGGTCCCTTAGAGGATGAGACCGGGAAATTAATGGTGGGAAATATGGAGATGGCAAAAACACTGAATGAATATTTTACATCAGTCTTTACAGTAGAAGACACTAAGAATATCCCAACACTGGACAAACAGGGGGCTAAAGTGGGGGAAGAGCTAAACACGATCAAAATCACTAAGGAAGTGGTACTCGGTAAAATAATGGGACTCAAAGCGGATAAATCACCTGGACCTGATGGCTTACATCCTAGGGTCTTGAGGGAAGTGGCGGTAGGGATTGTGGATGCATTGGTAATAATTTTCCAAAACTCCCTGGACTCGGCAATGGTCCCGGCAGACTGGAAAACTGCTAATGTAACACCCTTATTTAAAAAGGGCAGTAGACAGAAGGCTGGAAACTATAGACCGGTTAGCCTAACATCTGTGGTAGGTAAAATTTTGGAGTCCATTATTAAGGAGACAGTAACAGGACATTTGGATAATCATAATTTAATAGGACAAAGTCAGCATGGTTTTATGAAGGGGAAGTCATGTTTGACAAATTTGCTGGAGTTCTTTGAGGAAGTAACATATAGGGTGGATAAAGGGGAACCAGTGGATGTAGTGTATTTAGACTTCCAAAAGGCATTTGACAAGATGCCACACAAAAGATTATTGCTTAAGATAAAAAATCACGGGATTGGGGGTAATATTCTGGCATGGATAGAGGATTGGCTAACAGAAGGCAGAGAGTTGGGATAAATGGTTCATTCTCAGACTGGCAATCAGTAACAAGTGGTGTTCCGCAGGGGTCAGTGCTGGGTCCCCAACTCTTTACAATCTATATTAACGATTTGGAGGAGGGGACCGAGTGTAACATATCAAAGTTTGCAGATGATACTAAGATGGGGGGGAAAGTAGTGAGTGAGGAGGACATAAAAAACCTTCAAGGGGACATAGACAGGCTAAGTAAGTGGGCAGAGATTTGGCAGATGGAATACAATACTGGAAAGTGTGAGGTTATGCACTTTGGCAGGAAAAATCATAGAGCAAGTTATTATCTTAATGGCAAGAAACTTGAAAGTACTGAAGTACAAAGGGATCTGGGGGTCCTGGTGCACGAAACTCAAAAGGTTAGTATGCAGGTGCAGCAAGTGATTAAGAAGGCCAATGGAATGTTGGCTTTCATTGCTAGGGGGATAGAATATAAAAATAGGGAGGTATTGCTTCAGTTGTACAAGGTATTGGTGAGACCGCACCTGGAATACTGCGTACAGTTTTGGTGTCCATACTTAAGAAAGGACATACTTGCTCTCGAGTCAGTACAAAGAAGGTTCACTCGGTTAATCCCAGGGATGAGGGGATGGACATATGAGGAGAGGTTGAGTAGATTGGGACTCTACTCATTGGAGTTCAGAAGAATGAGAGGCGATCTTATTGAAACATATAAGATTGTGAAGGGGTTGGATCGGGTGGATGCAGGGAAGATGTTCCCGATGATGGGTGAAACTAGAACTAGGGGGCATAGTCTTAGAATAAGGGGCTGCTCTTTCAAAACTGAGATGAGGAGGAACTACTTCACTCAGAGGGTGGTAGGTCCATGGAATATGCTGCCCCAAAAAACTGTCGAAGCTACATCATTACATAAATTTAAAACAGAAATAGACAGTTTCCTAGAAGTAAAGGGAATTAAGGGTTACGGGGAGCGGGCAGGAATTTGGACATGAGTCTAGGTTCGGATCGGTCATGGCCCTGTGGTTAGCGGAGCGGGCCCAGGGGCCGTGTAGCCTGATCCTGCTCCTATTTCGTGTGTCTAATTCTGTTAGATGCAGGAGATGGTTCTGTGATAGTGGATTGGCGGTTAGGATCAGATCAGCCATGATCTTATTGAATGGCGGAGCAGGCTCGAGGGGCCGATTGGCCTACTCCTGCTCCTATTTCTTATGTTCTTATGTTCTTATGATATTAGGAAACACTTCTACATACAAAGGTTGGTAGAAGTTTGGAACTCTCTTCCGCAAATGGCAATTGATGCTAGATCAATTGTTCATTTTAACTCTGAGATTGATGGCTTTTTGTTAACCAAAGGTATTAATGGATATGGGCCAAAGGCGGGTATATGGAGTTAGATCAGCCATGATCTCATCGAATGGTGGAACAGGCGCAAGGGGATAAATGGCCTACTCCTGTTCCTATGTTCCTAAGCTGCACAGATCCAAATTGTGACACAAAGGAAAATGGCAAGATTTTGAGATATATTTTGATTGGCATTTCTACCAAATTTGGAGGTAAATATTGGAATATAAAGACTTTTCCTTATTTTTAACAAGGAACTGGCAATAAGTGAATAATTAGTCTGCAATTTATCATTGTCTGTGGGTGAGATAAGGGCTCGCTCCTGGTAATGGGATGAAGTCACTGATAGCATGCGGCACTATAAGTAGACACTGGGGACTGGTAGTTTACAGTAAAGGAACTGAGTGATTCCCACATCAAGACCAGTGAGTGCTAGTTATGGCAGCAGTGACACAGCTTTCTTTTCCCCAGTTAACCAACAGCCCTGCCATGAATCCTATTGACACAACATATATAAATAATAAACAGTAATGAAGAGTGTTTCTGTTAGTTTCATCGAGGAAAACCCAAAGTTGTTTTATTAATACAGAAAGAGCAAGATGATCACTAAAGCCTATTAGAGATCAAAAAAGTAACCTTTGCGTCTGTCTTCACAAAAGAGAGGGATGATGCAGACATTGTAGTTGAGGAGGAGTGTGAAATATTAGTTGAGATAAACACAGTGAGAGAGGAAATATTATGGGGTTTAGCATCTTTGAAAGTAGATAACTCGCCAGGCCTGGATGAAATGTATCTCAGGCTGTTCAGAGAAGCAAGGGAGGAAATAGCAGAGGCTCTGACCTTCATTTTCCAATCCTCTCTGGCTACAGGTGTGGTGCCAGAGGACTGGAGGACTGCTAATGTTGTACCTGTTGTTTAAAAGGGGAGAAAGGGATAGACCGAGTAATTACAGGTGAGTCAGCCTAATCTCAGTGGTGGGCAAATTATTGGAAGAAATTCTGAGGGACAGAATAAATCATCATATAGAAAAGCACAGATTAATCCAGGACAATCAGCGTGGATTTGTTAAGGAAAGGTCGTGTCTGACTAACTTGATTGAATTTTTTGAGGAGGTAACAAGGGTCGATGAGAGTAGCACGTTTGATGTCGCCTACATGGATTTTAGCAAGGCTTTTGACAAGGTCCCACATGGCAGACTGGTCAGAAAAGTAAAAGCCCATGGATCCAAGGGAAAGTGGCAAGTTGGATCCAAAATTGGCTCAGTGGCAGGAAGCAGAAGGGTGTTTTTGTGACTGGAAGGCTGTTTCCAGTGGGGTTCTGCAGGGCTCAGTACTAGGTCCCTTGCTTTTTGTGGTATATATCAATGATTTAGACTTCAATGTATGGAGTATGATTAAGAAGTTTGCATATGATACAAAAATTACCCATGTGATTGATCGTGAGGAAGAGAGCTATAGACTGCAGGAAGATATCAATGGATTGGTCAGGTGGGCAGATAAGTGGCAAATGGAATTCAATCCGGAGAAGTGTGAGGTAATGCATTTGGGGAGGCCTAACAAGGCAAGGGAATACACAATAAATGGTAGGATACTGAGTAGTGTAGAGGAACAGAGGGACCTTGGAGTGCATGTCCACAGATCCCTGAAGGTAGCAGGCCAGGTAGATAAGGTGGTTAAGAAGGCATAAGGGATACTTTCTTTTATTAGCTGAGGTATGGAATATAAGAGCAGGGAGGTTATGCTTGAACTGTATAAAACACTAGTTAGGCCACAGCAAGAGTACTGCGCACAGTTCTGGTCACCACATTACAGGAAAGATGTGATTGCACTAGAGATGGTACAGAGGAGATTTACGAGGATGTTGCCAGGACCAGAGAATTTTAGCTATGAGGAAAGATTGGATAGGCTGTAGTTGTTTTCTTTGGAACAGAGGCGGCCGAGGGAAGACTTAATTGAAGTGTATAAAATTATGAAGGGCCTAGATAGAGTGGATAGGAAGGACCTATTTCCCTTAGCAGAGCAGTCATTAACCAGGGGGCATGGATTTACTGTAATTGGTAGAAGGATTAAAGGGGAGTTGAGGAGAACCTTTTTCACCCAGAGGGTGGTGGGGGTCTGGAACTCACTGCCTGAGAGGGTGGTAGAGGCAGAAACCCTCATTACATTTAAAAAGTACTTGGACTGGAAGTGCCGTAACCTACAGGGCTCCGGACCAAGAGCTGGACAGTGGGATTAAGCTGGATAGCTCTATATCGGCCGGCACAGACACGATGGGTCGAATGGCCGCCTTCTGTGCCATAAATGTCTTTGATTCTATAGTTAGGTGCACTTACTCTTAATGCTGTGGAGTGGCTCGTGTAATGAGATCACGTTCCACATCATCAAATTAATGATGCGCTCGGAGTCAACGTCCTTTTCATAAAAATATTTTGTGACCGCACCTGTTGCTGTGTGTTGGCAATGCACCATTTAGAAACAACTACTCACAGTGAGTAATTCAATTACATTGGATTCCACACCTCTTATAGATATTACAGCACATTTTAAAAGTCTGTCACAGCAGTGGATGACACTTTCTGCAAAGCAAACTTTCCAGGGGCCAACATGGCAGTGCAGCAAGACAGCTTTGGGAGCAGTTGCTACGCCAGTCTGAAGCCTGCCCATGACCCTCGGAGGAAAATGATACAAGCTTTTGCAGCCAAATATATTGCTCAGATCAAGAACTCTGGAACAGCGACTTACACCATATGCGCCTTTGATGTAGCAGAAATGATCAAAGTGCTTCACAAAAGGGAGACATCGAGCAGAGATAGGAAGAGTTAGGCAGGGTGACCGACAGCTTGGTTGAAAAGATTGGCTTGGCTGAGAAGGCTTTTGGATGTGGCAGAGATAGAGCAAGGGAGAGAGGTTTAGGAAAAGGAGTCCAGAGTAAAGGGGATGATGGCTGAAGGCTTGGTCTTTGTTGGAGGAGCGGAGGGAAGGAGATGCACCTAATGTCAGAAGAGCAGAGTGTAATTTTTTTTTTATTCGCTTATGGGATGTGGGCGTCGCTGGCAAGGCCAGCATTTATTGCCCATCCCTAGTTGCCCTTGAGAAGGTGGTGGTGAGCCGCCTTCTTGAACCGCTGCAGTCCATGTGGTGAAGGTACTCCCACAGTGCTGTTAGGTAGGGAGTTCCAGGATTTTGACCCAGCGACGGTGAAGGAACGATGATATACTTCTAAGTCAGGACGGTGTGTGACTTGGAGGGGAAGTTGGAGGGATGTAAAGCTGGAAGAGGCTAGGATAGGAGAAGAGCTGGAAGGGAGCTCAGAGCTGGGGAGACAGTGCAGAAGAAGAGGTCTGCAGCAGTCAAGTGGATAGTTTCAATTTTGGATATGACGAAATTCAATTAGTAGCATTGATTAGACACTTTGAAATCCTTTTTTCATCTAAGAATAGTGATATATGTGAATCTCTGTCTCTGTGTTTACTGTTTGTAACTTGAATTCTCTGGTATTTTGGCCATTAAGTTCATTTGCGGTTTGAGTTGTAACAAACCCAGGACACATATGTATGTTAAAACTGCTTTGTTCATCTTTCATTTTTATTTGTATGTTTATCTCCACTGCCTATCAGTTGCACTTCATCACATGAATCTTGCAGCCCTGAACCTTTTCATCATTTCTTTGCTTCAGATCTGCTCTTTAAGTCTCTTATGGGAGTCACACCTATAGTGTAAGTCCAGCATTACCACAGAGATATGCCCAAGAATGCCAGCCCGACTGTCATTGAGGGAGAGATGAGAGTTCTGAGGACCAATGTAGTAAAACCAACAGTAAAAAAATCAATTGTGATCATCAGCACAGACAGTGGATAATCTGTTACAGCCAAGAAATTCTGCACTGAAGCGGTGCAAAGATGCAGAGGATAGGGCTGTGACTAATAACCTGAGCTATGCCTCAGTTTGTAGCTGATACTCTGAATGTCCTCTCCTAGTGTATTTTATATTCACATATAAATGCAATTTATCAAGTAAATGTGGAAATGATGCCTTATGTGAAATTATAGACGACATATGATGGCCACTGTTGTACAGTCTTGAACACTTTGGCACCATTTCCTCATTCAATTATTCTTAAAATAGTTTTGATAGAGTAAAAAGGAGAAACTGTTTCCACTGGCAGGAGGGTCGGTAACCACAGAACACAGATTTAAGATAATCAACAAAAGAACCGGGGGGAGGTGAGGAGACATTTTTTTACGCAGCGAGTTATGATCTGGAACACACTGCCTGTGATAGTGGTGGAAGCAGATTCAATAGTAACTTTCAAAAGGGAATAGGGTATATACTTGAAAAGGAACATTTTTCAGGGCTATGGGAAAGGAGTGGGAGAGTGGGACTAATTGGATAGCTCTTCCAAAGAGCCGGCTGAATGGTCCCTTCTGGGCTGTATGATTTTATCATTCTATTCTATGATTCAATGAACTGACGATAGTTTCTGTAAGTGGGCCATCTCTCTTGCAATCTGAAATATGTGTCTTTTCACATTCTGCATATTGAGCCAGGAAATGAACGATTATCCAAATTGGGTACCGGAATTCATATATTTGGGTAAGCAGAAATATTACACATAGACCAGACAGGCTAACACCACCACCGAATTTATTGAGAGAATTCAGGTAGAATTTTAAAATGCAGCTAATTGGACGAACATCAGAGTAGAAGACAGCTGTGATTTTTAATGAGGCTCACACCAGGCTGTCTTAAGCAGTTTGAAGAGTTTCTTAGAATTAAACTAAATCCTGAGTCCTGGCATGCTGAATGTTGCCAGTCTCATGTTTCTCATACTCCTCGGTAACAGAATGCCTCCAGCTGTATCCCTCAGGTAGGGAGTTTCATGCACAATAGGTAACCCAAATGTTCATGGAGCTCTTCAGACTGAACAATCTTTTGAATCTACCAAGAACTAAACAATCTGCAGGAAACGGGGTCAAACTTACTCCCCTAATCCCCTTTATAATTAACCCAGAATATTACCTTGCATTAAACTATGACACAGGTTCAAACTAGTAAAAGGTAATTTTAGGACTGATATCAGAAAATTGACACAAAGAGTAATCAATGCGATCCAATTAGAGTAGCGAATGGCCTTCTTCAACAGTTATTAAGATGTGTCGAATGGCCTTCAATTATAATTATCTTACGTTATGAGAACTCAAATGAGTCTGAATTAAATTTAGTAGCTTAGATGAAGATACTTTGTGATCCCACTTTACCATTTTGGAATAAAGATTTTTTATTTCCATTTGTATTTTTCACGAGTGCTACCGTTATTTTCATTTTGCTTATGTTTAAATCAATCGCATAAGTAATTTTCAATTAATAGTTTGTGATATGTACAATTTTACTTACTCTGTTCTCATCTGAAACTTTTATATCTGAGCTGTGGCGCGCCAATAATCGGAGCAGCAGTTCACACTTTCACCTATAGATGGCACCATACCTCGGTGGTTGCTATGCAGGTCCCCCAAATGAGGCTCTGATTCAGATAAAGTGAACGGTTTGTAGAGGATTGTATCAAGGAGATTGGACAGGTATTTCTAGCAGCCTAATGGCAGTGGAATTCTATTTTATAAATGGAACATCCCCATAACATTTCTTGTCCCGGATGCAGCCTGTAATAATGGGTAAGCTTCTGTAAAAATTAGTTTCTATAAACACCTGTAAAGTGGATTTCAATAAACATCTGTAAAATAGTTTCATATGAACATACGTAAAAATTGACTTCCATAAACATGTGTAAAATGGTATTCTATAAACACCTGTAAAATGGGCCTCTATAAACATCAGCAAAATTGTTTTTTATAAATATCTGTGAATGGGTTCTATAAATATTTGTAAAAATGAGATCCAATAAACATCTGAAAAATTGAATTCTATAAACGTCTGTAAAATGGGATTATTTAAATATTAGTAACAATGATTTTGTATAAACATCTGTGGCACATTTTCAGGCTATTCATTATTTGGCCAGGAGGGATTTTGGATAAATTCATATCAGGATGATACTATTAAGTTAAATTCAGCTCACAAGAGGTTAAACATACAGCTTCTGGGAATGTGGATTTAATTCAGATGAAGTGATTGGTAAGAATGGTACTTTCTCCATATCACATCAGCTTGAAACAATGGAGACCTGTTAAAACATTCCAGTAAACATTCAGACATTTGGAATGGCTTTGTTCAAGTAAACTCAGCGAAGGTTGGCTGCCCAGATCTTGGAAATTCAACCTGGCAATTTTCAGGCATGGAGTTGGGGGGAGGGTCAGAGGTTAAGCTTTTGGCTTCCTGTTCACCTAAAACATGACACACATAATATCTGCAGAAAGGAAGTCAAACACAGAGAATGAGTGGTCCCTGCTTAATCTCCCTAGCAGCACCAACTCAGAAAATGACCTCCTTATCATAAACATAGCTCATTAGTTTCAGTGTCAGCCATGGCTCAGCTGATGGCAGCTCTTGGCTCTGAGTCAGAAAGTCGTGGGTTCGTAGTTCCTCTCCAGAGACTTGAGCACAAAAATCTAGTGCAGTACCAAGAGAGTACTGCACTGTTGGAGGTGCTGTCATTTAGATGAGACATTAAACTGAGGTGCTGTCTGCCCTCTCAGGTGGATGTAAAAGATCCTATGGCACTATTTTGAAGAAAAGCAGGGGAATTATCCCCAGTGTCCTGGCCAATATTTATCCCTTAATCAACATCATTAAAACAAATTATCTAGTCATTATCACATTGCTGTTTGTAGGACCTTGCTGGGTGCAAATTATCTGCTGTGTTTCCTACATTACAACAGTGACTACACTTCAAAAAGTACTTCATTGGCTTTGGGGTGTCTGCTGATCATGAAAGGTGCTATATAAATGCAAGTTCTTCTTTCTTAATATAGGGGAGAAGTTTTCAGATTTAAATAAAATATAAACAATTTTTGGAAGCTAAAATTGATCCTAATATGGACACTCCACAAACTGAGGATGGGTCAAAGCAGTGGACCTACAGGCCCACTTCCAAAGCATTGCTGCACTTTCACAGGATCTTTGTTTGTCGACACTTCTCATTCATATATTACAATGTTGAATGTCGACAGTTAAACTGCTTCCTGAGACTTATCATTGCATCCCATCGATTATCTGACAGTGGATTTGTACTAGTGGATACCATATCCTGAGCACTTACTAAATTGGAACAAACTGCACTAATCTCACTTTGTGCGGAGTTTGCCAAAGAATGCCACATCAGATGTGATACAGTAATTTGAGTAGAAAAAGTGAAATATTGTTGTGCCTGTGGCGACACGCCACCACTGGACATAATCCGCTCACGGCGGCACAGACAGTCTAAGCAGAAGCCCCCAGCCGGGGGCCCTTTCCTCCAGCAACTTGTTTCCCGCAGGGACAGGCTGCCGGGAGCACTTCCTGTCTGGAAAGTATTTAAGTGGATGCGCGGGCTTTTCTAGTTCCTGTTTGTCATGTGGTTGGAATAAAGCAGTTGTGTTTTCAATAGCTCTGGTCTCGACTCCCACGTTTGCCACGGTATCTCAACACTGGTGACCCCGACGCTCAGGACGAATCCTAAGCTAGCATGGCGGATACAAACGCAGTCACGGTTAAATTACCAGACTTTTGGGAGAACCTCGCCGAAGCCTGGTTCGTTCAAGCTGAGTCCAGATTCCGGCTGAAAGGCATTACAGTCGACGCCACGAAGTACGACTACCTCGTTGCCTCGCTCACCTACGCTACAGTCCCCAAGGTTTGGGCAGCGCTGCAGAATCCACCAACGGAGGGCAAGTACGAACATCTGAAGGCTGCGCTACTTAAAAAATTTCAAACGTCCTCTTACCAGCGCCACTGCCAACTCCTGGACCTCCCCGGCCTTGGTGACGCTTCACCATCAGACCTGCTTTCCCACATGCTGTCCCTCTCAGACGACAAAAACCCCGGCGCCCTTTTTCGCACGCTTTTCATTCGGCAGCTCCCCGCCAGCATCCGCCCGCTCATTGTGGAGTCTGACTCCACGGACCTGAATGATATAGCCGAAAAGGCCGACCGGCTGCTCTCTGCACAGGCCGCTCGCGACGTCGCGCCCGACCTCACGGCAATGACCACGCGGTCTTCCCGGGCCGCTAGGCCCGACCGCCCTACCACTCCGGGTCACTGCTACTACCACACCCGTTTTGGCGCTAGGGCTCAACGCTGCACGCCACCGTGTACCTTCAAACCCCCCCCCCCGCACCGGCCCCCGCGATGGCCGCGGGGCAGAAGGAGCCCCTACTGTACGTCACTGACGACAGAACCAACTGCCGATTTCTGTGCGACACAGGGGCCCAGCACAGCATCACCCCCGCCTCCGCCCTCGAGATCCAACGCGGCACACGGGGTATCACACTGGCTGCAGCCAACGGCTCTGAAATCCGCACATATGGCACCCGCATGGTCACGCTCAACCTCGCGGGCCGCCGCTACCGCTGGGAGTTCCTCACAGCCAAGGTCCTCTGCCCACTCATCGGCGCCGACTTCCTACGTGCCCACGGCCTCCTTGTCGACATTCCGAGGCACCGCCTCGTCGACATCAACACTATGGCCCCCATCCCCGGCGCCTTTACCCCGGCCCGTACGGCCGGCCTGACGACCTACTGCCTCGCCAGAGCCACGGACGACTACTCGGCACTCCTAGCTGAGTTTCCCGCCCTCACTAACCCGACCTTTTCGGCCAAAGCCGCCAAGCACGGTGTGGAACACTATATCCCCACCACCGGCCCCCCAGTTTCTGCCCACGCCCGCAGACTCAACCCGGCCAAGCTGGAAATCGCACGGGCCGAGTTCACCACCATGGAACAACTCGGCATCATCCGCCGCTCCAGCAGCCCTTGGGCCTCGCCCCTCCACATCGCCCCCAAGCCCGGCGGAGGCTGGCGCCCTTGCGGGGACTACCGCCGCCTCAACGACGCCACCACCCCCGATCGATACCCGGTGCCACACATCCAGGACTTCTCGGCCCGACTGGCCGGACGAACCGTCTTTTCCAAAGTCGGCCTGGTGCGCGGTTACCACCAAGTCCCCGTACACCCCGCGGACATCCCCAAAACGGCCGTCATCACCCCATTCGGCCTGTTCGAGTTCCTGAGGATGCCCTTCGGCCTCAAGAATGCAGCACAGGCTTTCCAGCGCCTTATGGACTCAGTCCTCCGGGACCTGAACTTCCTATTCGTCTATCTAGATGACATTCTCGTGGCCAGCTCCTCCAAACAGGAACACCTCGAACACCATCGCATCCTGTTCGGACGCCTAGCCCAACACGGGCTCATCCTCAGCCCGGCGAAGTGCCAATTCGGCCTAACCGAGATCGATTTTCTCGGTCACCACATCACCTCTGCTGGGGCCGTCCCCCTGCCCAACAAGGTGCAGGCCGTCCAGCAATTCCCCCGCCCCACAACCATCAAGGGCCTCCAGGAGTTCCTCGGGATGGTGAACTTCTACAACAGGTTCATCCCCAGAGCCGCAGCCCTCATGAAGCCCCTATACGACTCCCTCCGAGGAAAATCCGGCAAGATGGACGTAGCCTGGACCACTGACACGGCAGCCGCCTTCGACGCCACCAAAAACGCGCTCGCCGACGCCACTCTGCTCGCGCACCCGAGGGCCGATGCCCGGGTCGCGCTCACCACCGACGCCTCCGACCACGCGGTCAGGGCCGTGTTCGAGCAGTGGGTCAATGGCGCGTGGCAGCCACTTGCCTTCTACAGCCACCAACTGCGCCCCCCGGAGGTCAAATACTCCACTTTCGACCGTGAGCTTCTCGCACTCCACCTGTCGGTCCGCCATTTCAGGTTCCTCCTGGAAGGCCGCCCCTTCACCGCGTATGTGGACCACAAGCCACTCACATACGCGATGGCCAAGCACACCGAACCCTGGTCCGCTAGGCAGCAACGCCAGCTCGCGGCCGTCTCCGAGTTTACTACGGACATTCAGCACGTCTCCGGTAGAGACAACGTGGTCGCCGACTGCCTTTCCCGTCCCGCCGTCTGTGCGAATCACCTCGCGGTCGACTACGCACAACTAGCAGCGGCCCAGCTCATGGACCCAGACCTCCTCTCGGCAGCTACCAGCCTGCCAGGGCTACGCCTAGCCAAGGTCGCGCACGGGCCCGAAGCCACGGCAGTCACATGCGACGTCTCACTCGGCCAACCCAGGCCGGTCGTCCCTGAGACCTGGCGCCGCCGCGTTTTCGACGCGCTCCACGGGCTCTCTCACCCGGGTTCCCGCGCATCCGTCAAACTCCTCTCCAAGCGCTTCGTCTGGCACGGCCTCAGCAGAGATGTTCGGACTTGGGCCACCTCCTGCCTCGCCTGCCAACGGGCTAAGGTACAGCTGCACACCAAAGCACCCCTGGGAGACTTCGAGGTACCCAGCCGCCGCTTCGACCACGTACACGTCGACATCGTCGGTCCCCTGCCGCCATCGCAAGGCCAAACTTATCTCCTCATGATGGTCGACCGCTACACACGCTGGCCTGAGGCAGTGCCGCTGACCTCCACCACCACAGCCGACATCGCCAGGGCGTTCGTTAACACCTGGGTTGCGAGGTTCGGCGTACCGGCCGACATAACCTCCGACAGAGGCGCCCAGTTCACCTCCGAACTCTGGACGGCCACAGCACGCAACCTCGGGGTGACGCTCCACCGCACCACGGCGTACCACCCGCAGGCCAACGGACTTTGTGAACGCTTCCACAGGTCACTCAAGGCCTCACTCCGCGCCGGCCTGCAGGACAGTACCTGGACTGACCGCCTACCGTGGGTGCTACTCGGCCTACGCACCGCGGTCAAGGAAGACCTCCAGTCCTCGGCAGCGGAGTTAGTCTACGGACAACCGCTGCGCGTCCCAGGCGAATTCCTTCCGGAGCCTACCAAGCCTTGGTCGGCCGAACAGCAGCGGCTCGACTCTTTCTCTTCCGCTCAGCAGTTCGCCCCACTTCCGGTCAACCGACACGGCGAACTCGCACCTCACGTCCTGCCAAATTTACAGCAGGCGCGCTTCGTCTTCGTGCGACACGACGCGCACCGCGGGCCCCTGCGACCCCCGTACGACGGTCCGTACGAGGTACTACAAACCGGGGACAAGGTCTTCAAGCTGCGACTCGGCGACAGGGTCGAGACAGTCTCCATCGACCGGCTCAAACCAGCACACACAGAACCAGGGGAACAGGTCCCCGTGGCCCAGCCTCCAACTAGAGGCCGTCCCCCCGGCAAGCCAGCACAGCCGGCGGCGAACCGCCCGGCCCAACCAACCAGACCGGCGACCACTCAGAGCCGCTGCGGCAGAACCATTAGACCACCGTCACGACTCGTCCACTCCTCCTAAGCGGATTCTGGGGGGAGCTCTGTGGCGACACGCCACCACTGGACATAATCCGCTCACGGCGGCACAGACAGTCTAAGCAGAAGCCCCCAGCCGGGGGCCCTTTCCTCCAGCAACTTGTTTCCCGCAGGGACAGGCTGCCGGGAGCACTTCCTGTCTGGGAAGTATTTAAGTGGATGCGCGGGCTTTTCTAGTTCCTGTTTGTCATGTGGTTGGAATAAAGCAGTTGTGTTTTCAATAGCTCTGGCCTCGACTCCCACGTTTGCCGCGGTATCTCAACAACCGCCTATTTCCATCTCCATAAAATTGCCCGTCTCCACCCTTGCTTCAGCTCATCCACTGCTGAAAGCTCATCCATGCCTTTGTTACTTCTAGACTTGACTATTCCAATGAACTCCTGGCTGGCCTCCCACATTCCTACCCTACGTAAATTTGAGGTCATCCAAAACTCGGCTGCCCATGTCCTAACTCGCACCAATTCCCATTCACGCATCACCCCTGTGCTCGCTGACGTACATTGGCTCCCGGTTAAGCAACACCTCGATTTCAAATTTCTCATCCTTGTTTTCAAATCCCTCCATGGCCTTACCCCATCTTATCTCTGTAATCTCCTCCAGCCCCACAACCCCCCCGAGATATCTGCACTCCTCTAATTCTGCCTTCTTGAGCATCTCTGATTATAATCGCTCAACCATTGGTGACCATGCCTTCTGTTGCCTCGGCCCTAAACTCTGGAATTCCCTCCCTAAATCTCACCGCCTCTCTACCTCTCTTTCCTCCTTTAAGACCTACCTCTTTGACCAACCTTTTGGTCACCTGCCCTAATTTCTTCTTATGTGGCTCGGTGTCAAATTGCTTTGTCTTTTAATACTCCTGTGAAGCGCCTTGGGACGTTTTACTACGTTAAAGGTGCTATATAAATACAAGTTGTTGTTGTTGAGGAGGAAGAAGAGGGGGAATAGCAGGAGAGGCATTGACCACCAGTGCCCCTAGCTGCCAGAGCGCTCAGAAAGCAGCTCATCCAAGAGTGCTTCACCTGAACCATCCGTTCCATCCCCATTACACCAACAGTCCCGCAATCCTTATCATCACCATCCTTACTACCACCATCTGATTGCCTTCCTTCAGTCCAGTCTTATGGGTCTTGCCCTCACTTCACTACAAATATAAACACCAACACCAAATCCAGAACAGAAAACAAATATATCAAACAACTGAATTCCACCAGTTAACAGAAATAATTATGAATCACCCTTGTGTGCTTGTTTACTTATCCTAGTGCTGTTATGTGTGTTTCCCAGTGGCTACGGCTTGAGAGGTGGAAGGCTGCTGAGCTTCCATTGAGGACACTTCAAATGGCCATGGTGGGAGACCTCGAGGAGCTCTGGGCCTTGAGGGTCCGGCTGCAGATTGCAGCATCTCAGCATGGGCTGGAGCAGTCTGGCCCAGCTGGCTGTGTAGCACTAATAAGGGCACTGGCTGAGTTGGTGGCAGGTATGCTGTTGTCCTGAGAGAGGACAGCAAGCGCCTCTCCAATGGAGCCAATGCCACTCTCCTGAAATGGAGCCTCAGCATTCCTAGGCTCTGCCTGAGAACAGAGTGTACGAGTGAGGTGACACTCTAGAAGCCCCTGTCAACACTGGAGCTGGACTCCTCCATGCTCTGAGCCATTGTGTGCAAGCTCGCTAGCAGGCTGCCCAGTTCTTCTAGCACTTCCTGGCGTATGCCCATCGTCCTTCTTCGGTAGCCTGCGTCCTCTATGTCAGCATCTGAGTGCTCTACAGCAGAGCTAGTATGTGATCTCGCCTTCTAGCGAGCTGGCACCTGTGGCGGCCTATCCCCCTGCCGTAGCTCTTGTGCCCGGTGATTCACCATGTGAAGATCCCTCTTCTAGCCTGGCCTCTAAATTACACGTGGTGTCAGTCTCTGAGCTGGTGTTTGCTAGAGCCAGATCAAGTGATGGTGCATCTTTAGGAATGCTGGCCTCCTCTTCCTGAAGTGTCAGTTATCTCCACATTTTCAACATCTGAAGTGACAAAGAGGGACAAGGGTTAGCTTTTAGTGCAAAGGGAGAACAGATAGAGAAGTGGCTGGTGAAAGCAGCTGCAGTTTGCCATGTAGAGTGTGTGGGGTGAGATAGAAGTAATAAGGGAAAAAGTGGATAAGGTGTAAAGAAACCACATGCAACATCTCCTCCGGTGTTGCCACTTGTCATGGCCAAGACTCTCCCCCTGCCCATGATGGGCAGCACATTTTCTTCCACAGGGGAGAGGATGTGCAGGTGGGCTCGGCTTTCTCCAGTCACTGCCTCCTGGCACAGGATGTGCGCAACCTTCTCCTGTAAGAAAGAAGGGAGTGTGTTAGTGACATCCTTGCGGGGTGTTTCACGTGGTCCCTGCATGCTGTGTGCATCCAGTCCCCCGCCCCACCTCCATACCATGCCCCGCCCCATCCCCACCCTCGCCCCCCCCCCCCCCCATCTTGCCCCATGTACATCCGTTTTCGGCCGCGATCAAATTGGTAAGCCTGAGATCACTATTTTGCTTCTTCCCTTGCAATGTAAGAGATATGTTCAAAATTATGAGGGCTTTTGCTAAGGTGAATAGAGAAAAACTATTTCCACTAATCTGGGACTTGGTAACAAGAGGGGATAAGTTTAAAAACTTCACCAAAAGAACAAAGGGATTTGAGGAGAGGTTTTTTTATGCAGAGGCTTGTTCAGTCATGAAATATCCTACCAGAAGCAACAGTGGAAGTAGAATCCATATTAGATTTTATAAGGAAAGTGGATAAATATTTTTATTTTTTAAAGAGGTATAAAGGCAAAGGGCAAGTGAATTGGACTAAGTGGATACCTCTTTTAGAAAGTCATAACAGGCCTCCTCCGTGCTGTAAATTTCTGTTCTTACCTTCCCCTAACTGCTTACTATGCTACATTTTCCTATGTTTTTCTTTTATAGTTTGCATGAAGTCGGAACTTTTTCCTGTTGAAGATATTCAAATTGCATTTCAATTACACACTGGGGTGCCTATTACTTTGTGACTTGTCTTCCATTAGTAATTGGCAAGACAGACCAACTTGTCCCTCAGAAAATTCTGCACTGGCTGCTCTCACTCTCTATTTTACGTGTCTTAACCTCGATATTGTGCTGTGAAACAACAGCATAAGAGAATATGTAACACATTCATATGAAATACTTCCCTCCACTAGCAAAGGCGGTAATAAGCAATGGATTAGCACTTTGAAAATAGCCGGAAGGGGAATTTTATATGAATGCATTAAGCATTGTCGGATACTTACTGGTACAATGTCAAGGCCATTTGTTTTTAATTCTTAACCAACTTGAATGCAAACTTATTTTGAAGTGGTGTTCTAGATTCATTAAAAAGATTAATTTCTTTATATTTTTGTAAGCAGTTTACTGAAAGTCCCACATTTGCAAGTAAGTGGATAAGCAGTCCCACTAACTCCCATCCTCCTATCCTCTACAAGGGCCTGTCATGTGAAGCTCCTCCTATCCCCAACTTGTATATATATATAGAGCGCCTTTAACGTAGTAAAACGTCCCAAGGCGCTTCACATGAGTATTATCATAGAAACATAGAATTGTTATAGCATAGAAGGAGGCCATTCGGCCCATCCAGCCCGTGCCGGCTCTCTGCAAGAGCACTTCAGCTAGTCCCACTCCCCCACCCTTTCCCCGTAGCCCTGCAAATTTCTTTCCTTCAGGTACTTATCCAATTCCCTTTTGAAAGCCACGACTGAATTTAAGTAAATTGGAAGGACAGAGGAATCAAGGGCTAGATAGTAGTCAACAAGGTGGTTTGCCGGTACTAAATGGTATATACTTCAATGCAAGGAGTATAGCGAACAAGGCAGATGAGCTGAGGGCATAGGTAGATATGTGGGACTATGATATTATAGCAATTGCAGAGACGTGGCTGAAAGAGGGGCAGGTATGGCAGCTCAACATTCCTGGTTACAGGATTTTCAGACGGGATAGAGAGGGAGGTAAAAAGGGAGGGGGGGTCACGGTATTGATTAAAGAAACTATTACAGCTGTGAGGAGGGATGATATGTTGGAGGGATCATCAAACGAGGCCATATGGGTCGAATTGAAAAACGAAAAAGGGGCGATCACACTGCTGGGGGTGTACTATAGACCTGCAAACAGTGAACGGGAGATAGAAGAAAAAATATGTAGACACGTTTCTGAGAAGTGCAAAAACTATAGGGCAGTAATAGTAGGGGATTTCAACTACCCCAATATTAACTGGGATAAAATTAGTGTGAAGGGTATAGAGGGTGCAGAATTCCTAAAATGCATCCAGGAGAACTTTTTTAGCCAGCATGTAGCAAGCCCAACAAGGGAGGGGGTGATTCTGGACTTAGTTTTAGAGAATGAAGCTGGGCAGGTAGAAGGCGTATCAGTGGGGGAGCATTTTGGTGCTAGTGACCATAATTCTGTTAGATTTAAGGTAGTTATGGAAAAGGACAAGGATAGACCAGGAATAAAAATTCTAAATTGGGGAAAAGCAAATTTTGCTAAGCTCAGAGGGGATTTAGCCATAGTGGACTGGAAACAGCTACTTGAAGGTAAATCAGTGTCAGAGCAGTGGGAGGTATTCAAGGAGGAGATCCGGAGCGTTCAGACCAAAGAAAAAAGGTGGGACTAACAAATCTAGAGCCCCCTGGATGTCTAGGGACATACATGGTAGGATAAAGAAAAAAAGAGAGGCGTATGACAGATACCGAGGGCTAAATACTCCACAATCTTTAGAGGAGTACAGAAAGCGCAGGAGTGCAATTAAAAATGATATTAGGAAAGCAAAGAGACAGCATGAAAAGTTCTTGACAAGTAAAATCAAGGAAAACCTAAAAATATTTTATAAATATATTAAGAGTAAGAGGATAACTAAAGAAAGGATAGGGCCTATTAGAGATCATGAGGGTAATCTGTGTGTGGAGGCGGGAAACGTTGGTAGGGTTCTTAATGAATACTTTGCGTCTGTTTTCGCAAAGGAGAGGGGCGAAGCAGACATTGCTATCAGGGGGAGGAGTGTGAAATATTAGATGAAATAAACATAGTGAGAGAGGAAGTATTTAGGGGTTTAGCAGCTTTAAAAGTGGATAAATCCCCAGGCCCAGATGGAATATATCCCAGACTGTTAAGCGAAGCAAAAGAGGAAATAGCAGAGGCCCTGACCATCATTTTTCAATCCTCTCTAGCTTCAGGTGTGGTGCCGGAGGACTGGAGGACTGCTAATGTGGTACCCTTGTTTAAAAAGGGAGAAAAGGATAAACCGAGTAATTACAGGCCAGTCAGCCTAACCTCGGTGGTGGGAAAATTATTGGAAAGAATTCTGAAGGACAGGATAAATCTTCATTTAGAAAGATACGGATTAATCAAGGATAGTCAGCACAGATTTGTTATGGGAAGGTCGTGTCTGACAAACTTGATTCAAATTTTTTGAGGCGATAACAACGAGAGTAGATGAGGGTAGTGCGATGGATGTAGTTTATATAGACTTTAGCAAGGCTTTTGATAAGGTTCCACATGGCAGACTGGTCATGAAGTTAAAAGCCCATGGGATCCAAGGCAAAGTGTCAAGTTGGATTCAAAACTGGCTCGGAGACAGGAAGCAGAGGGTAATGGTTGATGGGTGTTTTTGTGACTGGAAGGCTGTTTAGAGTCATAGGCCTAGAAATTGGGTTGAGGCGCCAAACTAGCGCCAAGTTCGCCTGGGCGCTGATTTTTGCGCTGCGTTGGGAGTAATACCGATCGCCAGAAATTCAGTTTCAGAAACCCTCGAGGGAGACGGGGCGAGGCTCAAGGCGCTCTGCGTCCCTCTTAGGGCGCTGAAACTTGTAGTGTCCGAGTATCAATAATACACGGATTGCAGGAGAACAATAATAATAGGTATTTACTGCACAGAGGGTAACTTAAGACTGAAGTACAGAAGCCTGCTATGGCTTTATATACAGGGGTGGTCACTGCCGGTACTGCAGTACAGAATCAGTTCTTCTCTTAAAGGTACATACACAACAATTCCTCCCCTTTTAGATAAACAGTACATAACATTCATTTAACAACTAAATAATAACTAATTACAATTACAATTTTCTCTGTACTATATACATCAACTGAAATAATCATTTATAAGTTCAGTCTTTGAGGAGGCTTCCTGATCCTGGCTGGATAGCGCCTTTCTCGAGTATCCTGTTCTTGCGGCGGAGTTGATTCTGGCTCATTGTCATTGGTTGGTTCGTCAGCTTTCAATACCACTGCTTCTGAGGTAGACGCAATCTGTACTTCGGGTTTATTACCAGGTGCACCTGCTCGTGGTATGGGTTTGGCTTGTTCCTGTGACTCTAGAATCTGGTCAGCATGGAGTCTCATGATGCTCTCACCAACGTCCACTGTGTACATTAGTGGTCCCTGCTGTGTGCATATCGTTCCTGGCTGCCATTTTTCTATTCGGTAGTCGCGGGCCAAGACTGGTTGCCCTATCTTGAAGCTCCTGGTTGGCTTCTCATTTATGTGCTGGAATTGCTTATCCTCAACATCTCGTCTTATGTTTGGTTTAAGCAAATCCAGGCGACATCTTAGCCTTCGGTTGAAGAACATTATGGCTGGAGCTTGGTTGGTGACTGCAAGAAATTATCCACCTTGTGTTGTAGTGGTATGTCGTCATTATACATCACCTTTATTGCCTTTTTAAAGGTCTGAACAAACCTCTCAGCCAATCCATTTGTGGCTGGATGATATGGGGCAGATGTGTAATGTTTCATCCCATTATTCCTCAGAAACCTCCGGAAATCCTCGGACACAAACTGTGGCCCATTGTCGGAGCAAATCTGTTCTGGCAAGCCATTCCTGGCGAAGATGGTCCGTAGGACTGCAATAGTTTTCTCCGTGGTGGTGGAGGACATTTTGATGACCTCTGGCCATTTCGAATGGGCGTCCACAGCGATTAGGAACATTGAGTCCATAAATGGACCAGCAAAATCAATGTGTACCCGTTGCCATGGAGATGAGGGCCACTGCCATGGATGTAGCGGGGCCTGTGGTGGAGCGTTTTGGACCTTCTGGCATCCTGTGCATCTCTTGGTCAAATCCTCGATTTCTTTATCGATTCCCGGCCACCACACAAACGCCCTGGCTAGGCTCTTCATTTTTACCCCTCCCAGATGACCCTCATGAAGCTCATTGAGCACTCTATCTCTCAACTTGGGTGGAATTACCACTCGGGATCCACACATCAAGGTCCCCCGGCACACTGACAGCTGTTCTCTCCTTGGTGAGAATGCTGGCAACAGTGAGTCGCCATGTGCTGGCCATCCCTTCACCGTCAAATCAAAGACCCGAGAGAGTGTCGGGTCATTTCGGGCTTCCTTCTCTATACTTGAGTTTGTAACAGGTAGACATTCGACTATGGTCGCATGGAATATCTCAACAGGGTCCACTGCAGGTGCTTCCTCTACCGTAGGCAACGGTAGGCGCGACAGCCCATCAGCGTTTCCATGCTGTTTCGTACCCTTGTACTCTATGTCGTACTGATGTGCCCCTAGAAAAAGTGACCATCTTTGCAGCCGTTGCGCCGTCATCACCGGAACGCCCTTCTTTGGGTTAAAAATGGAGACCAGAGGCTGATGATCAGTCAGTAGGGTGAATTTCTGCCCGTGCAGATAGTGATTGAACTTCTTCACCCCCCACACCAGGCTGAGGGCCTCCCTGTCAATCTGGGCGTAGTTACGCTCGGCTGACGTTAACAAGCGCGACGCAAAGGCTATTGGCCTCTCTGAACCGTCAAGGAATTTGTGTGACAGCACCGCTCCGATGCCGTAGGGAGACGCATCACATGCTAACCGAATCGGTACTGTTGGATTGTAGTGGGCCAATACTTCTTTTGAAGTGATTAGGCATTTACATTTCTGAAAGGCACGCTTACACTCATCACTCCATTTCCATGTTACTCCAGTTTGCAGCAGGGCGTTCAGTGGGTGCAGAATTGTGGATAAATTCAGCAAGAACTTATGGTAGTAGTTCACCAACCCGAGGAACGACCTCAGTTGCGACACATTTTCCGGTGCTGGAGCCTTGACTACAGCCTCAATCTTGTCCGGCGACTTATGCAACCCTTCCTCATCAATCATGTGGCCACAATACGAGATTTGTCTCCTGAAGAACTCGCATTTGGGGCGGTTGGCTCATAGCCCATATTCCTGTAATCTAGTGAGCACCTGCTCCAGGTTGGCAAGGTGTTCACTGTCATTTTTGCCCGTAACCAGGATGTCGTCCAAATAACACTGGGTCCCCGGGATCCCTTGCAGGACTTGTTCCATCGCCCTCTGCCAAATAGCCGGGGCTGATGCTACCCCGAATACCAGTCGATTGTATTGGTAAAGGCCTTTGTGAGTGTTTATCGTGAGGTATTTCCTAGATGCTTCTTCCACCTCCATTTGTAGATACGCTTGGGCCAGATCAATCTTTGTAAAGCGTTTCCCTCCAGATAGTGAGGCGAAAATATCTTCTATCCGTGGAAGTGGATATTGTACTGTGTGCAAGACTGGGTTCACAGTTACCTTGAAGTCCCCACAGATGCGAACCTTCTTCGGTTCCCCAGGCGTGCTGCTCAATGATTTCTTCATTACAGGAACGATGGGTGTGGCCCACTCGCTCCAGTCCACCTTTGACAGCACACCCGAACGCTCCAGACTCTCCAGCTCTGCTTCAACGGCTGGGCGGATCGCGTAAGGTATTGGTCTGGCCTTAAAAAATTTTGGGTTTGCGTGATCTTCGATTTTTATCGTTGCCGTTACTCCTTTTAGAGTCCCAAGTCCTTGTTGGAACACCTCTTTCGCGTCAGTTAGGATTTTTGACAGTCGTCCAGGTGTGACGTCATCATCCTTTTTGTTAGTCACAGTTAGCGCCTGAATGGAATGCCAATCCAATTGTATTTTTCGGATCCATTCACGTCCCAATAATGGTGGTCCTCCATCTTGTAGTATATATAGATACAGTTTCTGTGTTTCCTTGCCGTTGTATTTAACTGGCACCCTTATTTTTCCTCTGGGGTAGACTTTTTGCCCCGTGTATGTCTTCAATACAATGGACGTGTCCTTCAAGGGTATGTGTGAGAATAGCCGCTCATAGTCTCGTCGATTCATGACAGTTAGGGCTGATCCTGTGTCCAATTCCATCTTTACTGGGGACCCTGCTATCATGAGGGTGACCCAAAACGTTCGGTGATCCTGCTTTGCGATCACGTTGCGTAACTTTAGACAACTTAATCTCCTGCTCCCGGAGTCATTATCACTCTCCTGATCTTCCGAACTACTGTCTGTCAATTTCTTTACTTGTACTTTTCCTTAGTAGTTCTTGTAGTGTTGGTTTTCTTTCCCGGCCTGCAGACTCTTGCTATGTGTCCCATTTTCCCACATTGCCTGCATACTTTGTCCTTAAACCAGCAGTCCTTCTGATCATGGGTTGTTCTGCCGCAGCGATAGCACTTTTCTGTTCCATACGCCATTTCGTTAGCGCTGTATTCTTGTGGTTTCTGTTGTATTTCCGCAGCTCCCCGTGCTGCTGCTTCGTAGGATACTGCCACGCTGAAAGCCTGTTCTAGCGTCAGGTCCTTTTCCGAAAGTAGTCGTTTCTGGGTTCCTTCACTCTGGAGCCCGCAGACAAACTTATCCCATAAGGTGTCTGCCAGTCCTGCTCCGAACTGGCAGTGCTTCGATAACCTGCGTAGTGCCGTAAGATAGTCAGCATTGCTCTCATCTTTGTGCTGGTTTCTTTTATGGAACTTGAATCTTTCTGCTATCAGCAGCGGTGTAGGGTTTAGGTGTTCCTGTAAGATATTAACAATCTCTTCAAAATTTTTCTCCATTGGTTTAGCTGGGGTAATTAAATTCCGCAATAGGCCGTACGTTCTCGCGCCCATCAAATTTAATAATACCGACACCTTCTTTCCATCGGCCACCTCATTTGCCTTGCAGTACACTTCAATTCTTTCCACATACGTGGTCCAGTCTTCTACCTTGTTGTCGAAAGCAGTGATACTGCCACTTTTCGGCATCTTGGGTGATTTAAAGTAGCGCCTCCCGCGCTTTTTCTTCTTCCCCAATGGATTAAAATGGCGCCTCCCGCGCTTTTCCTTCTTCCCCAATGGAATAAAATGGTGCCTCCCGCGCTTTTCCTTCTTCCCCTTGCTGCCACGCTGCTCCTAGCGTTCTGCAGGGTAATGGCAGTGACCCGCGGCTTCGGCGTGTCTCACTTTTCCTTCCCCTTGTTTTATTTTCGCTACGCTGCCCGGTTCTTGAGCACCGACCGCGCCCTGTGCGTTCCACCCTCTCTCTCTCTCTTTTCCTCCCGACGACGCTGCACGGCCCCTTTGCAGAGCCGCTCAATCGAGCTCGAGCCCGCCGCAGTCCGGAAGGGTCAGCGCACTACCTGCTACCTGCACGATTTGCTGGAACACCTTGACTGGGGAGCCAAGCCCAGCTCTCCACAGCCTCTCCTGCAACTCTCCGAACTCCGATGGATCCTTGGGCGGTTGCCCGCGGTCGACGCCCGTTGCTCTGACTTCGACCTTCAAGAAGCTTCTTCTCAGGGAAAGATCCCCGTGAGGTGATGCAGTACTGCAAGTGAGTTCGAACCTGTTCGTCGCCAATGTAGTGTCCGAGTATCAATAATACACGGACTGCAGGAGAACAATAATAACAGGTATTTACTGAACAGAGGGTAACTTAAGACTGAAGTACAGAAGCCTGCTATGGCTTTATATACAGGGGTGGTCACTGCCGGTACTGCAGTATAGAATCAGTTCTTCTCTTAAAGGTACATACACAACAAAACTGAATATCACAGCGCAACGTGCCGCAGCGCCACACGCTGCGGCACGGCACGCTGCGGTACTGCAGGCCTTTCTCCCATTGTTAAGGGGGAGGGGCCTGCAACAGCACGATCCCCGATCGCGAGTGCCGGCAAAAGAGCCCGGCACCAAGGAGAAGTGCCGGGCTCTCAGGAAACAGCTGGCAATGCCGTGGGGGGGTGGGTCAGGAGGCCGGGGACGGAGGTGCTGGCAGGTAACCAACGAAAAAGGCGGCTGACCCGCACCTCCACCTTAACTTGCGCCGTTGCCAGCACAGCAAGGCCCCGTGAACCGGGCGCGGGTAGCGAACGGCGCTACAGCGGCATTTGCTACCAAATATCGCGAATGGGGCGCTAATGGGGCGCTGTACACACCGATGACGTCATCGGTGGCGGCGCAGCGCAACAAGCTAACGCCACCATTAGCGCCCCTGCTGAATATCGCGGGAGGCGCAGCCAGTGGCGCTACAGCCACTGACTGCCTCTTTAGGCGCTAACAGGTGGCGCTACTCACCCAATTTCTCCCCCATAGAGTTTTACAGCACAGAAAGAGGCCCTTCGGCCCATCGAGCCCTGTCTATTCTAATCCCATTTTCCAGCACTTGGTCCGTAGCCTTGTATGCTATGGCATTTCAAGTGCCCATCTAAATGCTTCTTGAATGTTGTGAGGGTTCCTGCCTCTACCACCCTTTCAGGCAGTGAGTTCCAGATTCCAACCACCCTCTGGGTGAAAAAGATTTCCTCAAATCCCCTCTAAACCTTCTGCCCCTTACCTTGAAACTATGCCCCCTGGTTATTGACCCCTCTACTGAGGGGAAAAGTTCCTTTCTATCTACCCTATCTATGCCCCTCATAATTTTGTACACCTCAATCAGGTCTCCCCTCAGCCTTCTCTGCTCTAAGGAAAACAACCCCAGCCTGTCCAGTCTCTCTTCATAGCTGAAGCGCGCCAGCCCAGGTAACATCCTGGTAAATCTCCTCTGCACCCTCTCCAATGCAATCACATCCTTCCTATAGTGTGGCGACCAGAACTGCACACAGTATTCCGGCTGTGGCCTAACTAGCGTTTTGTACAGCTCCATCATAACCTCCCTGCTCTTATATTCTATGCCTCGGCTAATGAAGGCAAGTATCCCATATGCCTTTTTAACCACCTCATCTACCTGTCCTGCTGCCTTCAGGGATCTATGTACATGCACACCAAGGTCCCTCTGATCCTCTGTCCTTCCTAGGGTCCTACCATTCATTGTGTACTCCCTTGCCTTGTTAGTCCTCCCAAAATGCATCACCTCACACTTTTCAGGTTAAATTCCATTTGCCACTGTTCTGCCCATCTAACCAACCCGTCTATATCTATATGTAAATAATATGCTCCAATTTTTATGCCTTTGGCAATTTCTGACTCTCTATTCTTTTCCTTTCCATGTATACTTATGCGAAAACTGCTCAGATTATCCCATCAGTGACTAAATAGGACTAATGGGACTAAAACACAAAGGGGGAAAAATTCAGTTGTTTGCACCTCCCGTTAGCACCTTAAGAGGGCGCCAATTGGGGCGCAAAGCAACTAGAGGCCAGGCGCAGCGATGTTTGTGCCGCTCGCGAAATTCACTCGACATTTTGCGGTGGCGCTAAACATTACCGCCACGATCTCCTGCACTGGCAGATTGTGATGTCAGTCGAGTGCGCAACACCCCGTTAGCACCCCGGACCGGATATTGAGTGGTGCCCCCTGCCTTACCGCCTGCCACAACAACGACAGGTTGAGGGGAGAGTTTTGCAGTCAGGAAGGGACTGGGGGAGCGCTATTTAAAGGCGACCGCTTCCTGCCATTTTTTGTCGGTGACATTTTTGCACCACGCATTCTGAGAGAGAGAGAGAGAAACTTCTGGAGAGATTCAACGCTGTGTGAAGGAGTTTTGAGTACTGAACAGCACTTTGCAAGTTTATTTTGATTTGTCCTTCCTTGCTTCGCCAGCGCTCTGAGGTAGCGCCTCACTCCTTGGCCTTTGCGCCTTAAGACAGGTGTGAAGCGCCTGATTTAGCGCTTGATATACCTATCAATTCATCCAATGAAAAGCGACGAGTTAAGAAAGTAACTATAGGTTTTTATTGGCTAAATAACAGAGCCCACCCTCGTGGGTGATCGGATCCAACAAGGAGGAATACCAGCCAGTCGACCACCTTTATACCTGAGCAGGTAGGTGGAGCCATGGGCAGAGTCAGCAGTGGTCAGCCCAGGTATAACAGCGTGACAAGAGGCGACCTCGTATAGTGATACAACAGTGTGAACAGTGATAACCATAGAGTAACGATATAACAGTGATAACTATAGTGTAACGATAGTGAACGACAAAAGTGGTTTACCACATTCACCCCTTGTTTAGATTTGAGTCCGGCGGGGTGATGTGTACTACCAGTTCTGGTATGTCAGTCTGTCCGGAGGCCTCGTAAGCCTTTCCGATCGTCGCAGCGGCGGTGTTGCATTCTCCGGTGGTGATGCTGGTGTCTGCGTGGTCGGCGAGGGCTCGTGGGGTTCCGGCATGCCGTCTACCTGAGCTGGAATCGGGGGTGGGGTGGGGGGGGTGAAGGTGGTGTCTCCGGAATGCCCGAGGGTGCGAGGTCTCGCAAGGAGACTGTGTCCTCCCGCCCGTCTGGGTATGCCACATAGGCGTACTGAGGGTTGGCGTGCAGGAGGTTCACCCTCTCGACCAGGGGGTCCGTTTTATGGGCCCTCACGTGCTTTCGCAGCAGGACGGGCCCCGGAGAGGTCAGCCAGGTTGGTAGTGTGGTTCCCGTAGTCGACTTCCTGGGGAAAGCAAACATTCGTTCATGGGGGGTGGCGTTAATGGCAGTGCAAAGTAGTGACCGGATGGAATGCAGCGCTGCCGGGAGGACTTCCTGCCAGCGGGAGGTTGGGAGGCCCTTAGACTTTAAGGCTAAGAGGACGGCCTTCCATACAGTCGCATTCTCTCTTTCCACCTGGCCGTTCCCTCGGGGGTTGTAGCTGGTGGTCCTGCTTGCAGCAATACCTCTTGCTAGTAGGAACTGGCGGAGTTCCTCGCTCATGAAGGAGGAGCCCCGGTCACTATGTATATAGTTTGGGAACCCGAACAAGGCGAAGAGGTCGTCCAGGCATTTAATGACCGTGGTACTGGTCATGTCTGGGCAGGGGAAGGCGAAGGGGAAACGGGAGTACTCATCAACAATGTTGAGGAAGTACACATTACGGTCAGAGGACGGGAGGGGCCCCTTAAAATCGATGCTCAAGCGCTCGAAGGGGCGGGTGGCCTTGATCAGGCTTGCTCTGTCCGGCCTAAAGAAATGCGGTTTGCACTCGGCACAGGTCTGGCAGTTCCTGGTCATGGTCCTGACCTCCTCGATGGAGTAGGGCAGGTTGCGGGCCTTAATGAAGTGGTAAAGTCTGGTGACTCCGGGGTGGCAGAGGTCGTTGTGGAGGGTCTGAAGTCTATCAATTTGCGCGTTGGCGCATGTAATTCGTGATAGAGCATCAGGGGGTTCGTTCAGCTTACCTGGCCGGTACAAGATATCATAATCATAGGTGGAGAGTTCGATTCTCCACCTCAAGATCTTGTCGTTCTTGATTTTACCCCTCAGCTTGTTATTAAACATAAAAGCGACCGAACGCTGGTCAGTGAGGAGGGTAAATCGTTTGCCTGCCAGGTAGTGCCTCCAGCGTCGTACAGCCTCCACAATCGCCTGGGCCTCCTTCTCGACCGACGAGTGTCGGATCTCAGGGCCCTGTAGGGTCCTTGAGAAGAAGGCCACCGGTCTCCCCTCCTGGTTAAGGGTAGCGGCTAGGGCGAAGTCGGATGCATCGCTCTCCACTTGGAAGGGGATGGACTCATCCACCGCGTGCATTGTGGCCTTAGCAATGTCTCCCTTAATGAGGGAGAAGGCAGCACACGCTTCCTCCGTAAGGGGGAAGGATGTGGACTTCATGAGGGGTCTGGCTTTGTCCGCATAATTGGGCACCCATTGGGCATAGTAGGCGAAGAGCCCCAGGGTTCTCTTCAGCGCCTTTGGGCAGTGGGGGAGGGGTAACTCCATGAGGGGGCGCATTCTTTCGGGGTCGGGGCCGATGAGTCCGTCCTCTACTACACAGCCGAGGATGGCAAGGCGTGAGGTGTTAAACACACATTTCTCCTTATTGTAGGTGAGGTTCAGCCATTGGGCCGTACGGAGGAATCTCTCCAGATTAACATCATGGTCCTGCCGGTCGCGGCCGCAGATGGTGACGTTATCTAGATAGGGGAACGTGGCGTGCAGCCCGTTCTGGTCAACCGTCCGGTCCATCTCCCTTTGGAAGACCGAAACCCCGTTGGTGACGCCGAAGGGAACCCTAAGGAAGTGGTAGAGGCGGCCATTCGCCTCGAAGGCGGTATACTGGCGGTCCTCAGGGCGGATAGGGAGTTGGTGGTAGGCCGACTTAAGGTCGATGGTAGAGAATACTCGGTATTGTGCAATCTGATTGACCATATCAGATATGCGGGGAAGGGGGTATGCGTCCAGCTGGGTGTACCGGTTTATGGTCTGGCTGTAGTCGATGACCAGGCGGTTTTTATTGCCGGTCTTAACGACCACGACCTGGGCACGCCAGGGGCTGCTGCTCCCCTCGATGATGCCCTCCTTCAGGAGACGCTGCACCTCAGAGCTAATGAAGGCTCTGTCCCCAGCGCTGTACCGCCTGCTCTTGGTAGCGACGGGTTTGCAGTCGGGGGTGAGGTTAGCGAACAGGGAAGGTGGCGGGACCTTGAGGGTGGATAGGCCGCAGGTGTTACGCGGTAGGCGGTTTAAAGGCTGCTGGTTGTCGACTGTGAGTGGGGGGAGGGGTCCGCCGTATGCTAGAGTGACGCTTTGGAGGTGGGATTGGAAGTCCAGCCCTAGTAGGACGGCAGCGCAGAGCTGGGGGAGGACGAGGAGTTTAAAATTTTTATACTCCGTGCCCTTAACCGACAGGGTCACGACACAGTAGCCGCTGATGTCTGTGGCGTGGGACCTCGATGCCATCGAGATCCGGTTGCGCGTTGGCCGGACAGTGAGGGAGTAGTGGCTCACCGTGTCTGGGTGGATGAAACTCTCCGTGCTTCCGCTGTCGAACAGGCAGGTCGTGGCGCGGCAGTTTACTTTGATGTCCATCATGGACTTGGACAGGTGGTGCGGGCAGGCTTGGTCCAGTGTGACGGAGGCTAGTGTGTGGCTCAGCGAGCTGCCGTAGTCTGCGGGTGAGGCGGTGGTCGAGTCCGGAGGCGAGGTGGCGGTCGAGCGTGGAGGGTAAAATGGCGGCGCCCACGAGGTTGGACAAAATGGCGGAGAAGATGGCTGCCCCCACAACTCACATGAGGCACTGCTGGTGTCGGTTGCCTGGATCAAAGATGGCCGCCCCCATGACTCACACGTGGGGATGCTGGCATCTGTGGCCTTGATGGAAGATGGCCGCCCCCACAACTCGCATGAGGCACTGCTGGCCTCTGTTGATCTCTGTTGGCCTCTGCAGGCCTTAGCAAAGTGGCCTTTCTTCAGGCAGCTTGAGCACGTCGCGTTTCTCGCTGGGCAGCGCGCCCTAGGATGTTTTGCCTGGCCGCAGAAGAAGCAGCCGGCGGCCCGATCGCGGGGGTCCGAAGTCGCAGCCGGTACCGGGGGTGGCGGTCCCGATCGGGTCCGGGACGCCGACGCAGAGGTAGGTCCCAGGGGCGGCGCTGCGAGGGGTGTCGGGGTCGGTCCCGAGTCCCAGGGTCGCAAATTACTGTACCTGGAGTACGCCTCGAGGTCCCGATGGGCCACTTCTAGGGAGCGAGCGAGGGCTGCAGCTGTGTTCAGGTCAAGGTCCTTTGCTTCAAGAAGTCTTTGCCGTGCGTAGTCGGACCGCAGGCCTTTCACGAAGGCATCGCGGACATTATCTTCAGTATTTTCTGCCGCTGATACCGCTTTAAAGTCACAGTCCCTGCCGAGTGCTTGTAGCGCCCGTAAAAATTCATCTACCGACTCTCCTGGCTGTTGCGGGCGGGATCTTAAGAGGTGTCTGGCATACATGGAGTTTACCGGGCTCCGGTACTGTTGTTTCAGCAGGTTGATGGCGGCTTCGTATGTTTTAAGGTCCCGGATGAGTGCGAATACTTTAGGGCTCACTTGGGCGGTCAGAACTCTTAGCATGGATTTCTGAGGCACGCCGGATTCTCCCAGGTAGGATTCGAAACAGCTCAGCCAGTGTTCGAAGTCGAGGGCTGAGTTTGCTGCCTGTGGGTTTAGATCCAGGTACGGTGGTCGGAGGGCTCGCAGCCAGGCTGGCTGCTGTGGCTGTTGTAGCTGGGCGTCTGGCTGGTCGCTTGGCTGGTCGTTTGACTGGTCGTTTGACTGCTCAAGTGTCGACATTTTAAAATTTAGCCAATAAAATTGATATACCTATCAATTCATCCAATGAAAAGCGACGAGTTAAGAAAGTAACTATAGGTTTTTATTGGCTAAATAACAGAGCCCACCCTCGTGGGTGATCGGATCCAACAAGGAGGAATACCAGCCAGTCGACCACCTTTATACCTGGGCAGGTAGGTGGAGCCATGGGCGGAGTCAGCAGTGGTCAGCCCAGGTATAACAGCGTGACAAGAGGTGACCTCGTATAGTGATACAACAGTGTAAACAGTGATAACGATAGAGTAACGATATAACAGTGATAACTATAGTGTAACGATAGTGAACGACAAAAGTGGTTTACCACAGTGCTCCAATCACCTCCAGGGGCGATAAAAGCCAAGTTTGCTGTCGGAGGCGATAATTAGCGCCAGGCACTAAACTTTGCGCACGGCCGATAAAGGCGCCCCAAATGGGGTGATACCGAATTTTTCCCCCAAAGTCTGCAGATAGTTTCTGGGTCATACAAGGTTACAAAACTAGTACAATTAGGTAAATGTTTGCAGGTTGAGTCAGTACAAATGTAGAAGATCGGCTATTATTTACGTTCAAGGTAAAATGCAATTTATTGTATTTTGTTGAATTAACTGAAATTTAGCTGGGTATGATGGGCTGCTGCAACTGGTCTCACTGCCCCCTATGTTGGATGGTGGGTGGGGGGTGTGGAAAAGGAAAATCAGCCAGAGTTCCAGCTCCTGATCAATATCCAGTGACGCCCTGCTAGAAAGAGAGCTCACAATACATGCCTCACTCCCCACCACGGTTAAATATCCACTGTCTATGTAACACATAAAAATTGGCCACTTGGGTGAGGTACCATATGATAGCTGATGCATGTAAAATTCTACTCAGCATGAATCACCATTTTTACAAGATGGAGAAATTGAAGGAAAATGCAAGTTTGGGGGGAATAAACTAACATCCTAAAGCATATTTGAATAACTGAATGTGTTACATTTCCTCAAAATAGCACTTCAAGAAAACATAGAGCACCTTTTCCTGACATTGACTGGCACCAGAGTGGGTTGCAGGCTCATCTGAATGGAAATCAATTGGGTCACTCTGAGATACAGATGGCTCTGCCCATTAGCGATGTCACCACAGTAGAATTTCAGAGAAGGTTAGTACCAAGCAGATTCAAAAGAGCAAGAAATATGACTTTTTTTTCCAAAAAGGTAACAAACATCTTTATAACAGTGTTTACATGGTCATTGGAAACATTCAGTGACGCAGACTTTCCTTAACATGCAATTTTGCTTGTTGCAAATAAAGCCTACATGCTAATCAGCAGTGGACTCTGATAAATATAATCACAATGTGAAGCTGATGATGCACAAGTACAGATAATTACCATCTTATTATGTCACATTGAGAAGCACACGACTTGTAGCACATTTCAACTTTACAATGAGCATTTCTAGTTACTTTAGTGCAAGAAAATTAGACACGGTGATGTCATGTTGTTCGTGTTATGAATCGCACTGGTACTAGTTTCTCTGCATAAGTATTATAAACCATAACAGTTAGAAACTTCAAAGACAGTCAGAGCTCCAGGAGACTATAACCAAAGCAGCTTTGCAGGAGTAGCTAGTGCAGAGGAGAGACCTCAACATTATGGCCCTGATTTTCTGCCAGCCGTCGGGCGGGTTTTCAGGCGGCTGGGGGTCAAAAATCGCCGAAAAAGCGGGTCGCGACCCCCCCCGCCTGATTCCCCGCCCCGTCCGACTTTCGGACTGCCGTTTCTGTTAAGTCCGTGAATGATTTAGACATGGACTAGCAGGAGAGAAAACAAACAGATGTTTACTGGTGGAAGTTCATAACGAATCTAAACAACAGAGGCTCTCTAGCGCCTTTTATACAGGGGTGGTCACTGCCGGTACTGCAGTCTGAGACCAGTTATTCTCTTAAAGGTACATACACAACAATTCCTCCCCTTTTAGATAAACAGTACATAACATTCATTTAACAACTAAATGATAACGAATTACAATCACAATTACGGTTACTAGATACAGTGGTTAAGTTTAAGCAATTATAAGTTCAGTCTTTGAGGAGGCTTCCTGATTCTGTCTGGATAACGCCTCTTTGGGGTAACAGGTTCTTCTGGCAATGTTGAGTCGGAATCAATGTCGTTGTTTGGTTCATCTGCTTCCAATATTACCGGTTCTGCGGTAGCTGCAATTGGAACGTCGATTTCATTACCAGGTGTATCAGATCGTGGTGTGGAGTTGACGTTTTCCAGTGACTCTAGAATCTGGTCAGCATGGCATCTTACAATGCTCTCCCCAACGTCCACGGTATACATGAGAGGTCCTTGTCGTGTACAAATCGTTCCTGGCTGCCATTTCTCTGTGCGGTAGTCCCGGGCCAAAACTGGTTGACCTATCTTAAAACTCCTGGTCGGCCTATCATTCATATTCTGAAACTGCCTGTTCTCCACATCTCTTCGGACATTTGGCTTAACCAAATCCAAGCAGCATCGTAGTCTTCGATTGAAGAACATCATGGCTGGAGTTTGGTTGGTAACCGCATGTGTCGCACTCCGGTAGGCAAACAAGAAGTTGTCCACCTTGTGTTGTAGGGGTATATCTTCATTACACATTGCCTTGATAGCCTTCTTGAATGTTTGGACAAACCTCTCGGCCAATCCATTAGTGGCTGGATGATATGGGGCAGATGTGTAATGCTTAACACCGTTGTTCTTTAAGAACCTCCGGAACTCTTCAGACACAAACTGTGGTCCATTGTCAGAGCAAATCTGTTCAGGCAGCCCATTCCTGGCAAATATGGTTCGTAAAACTGCGATAGTTTTTTCCGTGGTGGTTGAGGACATTTTTATTACCTCTGGCCACTTTGAATGTGCATCCACCGCAATTAAAAACATCGAGTCCATGAAGGGACCAGCAAAATCAATGTGCACCCTTTGCCATGGAGATGAGGGCCACTCCCATGGATGCAGAGGAGCTTGTGGTGGGGCGTTTTGGACCTTCTGGCATCCTGTACAGCTCTTGGTCATCTCTTTGATTTCTCTATCGATTCCCGGCCACCACACAAACGCTCTGGATAAGCTCTTCATTTTTACCCCACCCAGATGACCCTCATGAAGCTCATTGAGCACTCTATCCGTCATCTTAGGTGGAATTACTACTCTGGATCCACACATCAAGGTTCCTCTGCACACTGACAGCTGTTCTCTTCTTGGCGAAAATGCTGGCAGCAGTGGTTCGCCATGTGCTGGCCATCCCTTCACTGTTAAATCATAGACCCGTGATAGTGTCGGGTCATTCCGTGTTTCCTTTTCTATGTTTGCATTCGTCACAGGGAGACATTCGACTATGGTCGAGTGGAATAACTCCATTGGATCCACTGCAAGGTCTTCGTCTTCCACCGTCGGCAACGGTAGACGTGACAATCCATCAGCATTTCCATGCTGTTTAGTTCCCCTGTACTCGATGTCATATTGGTGTGCCCCTAGGAAAAGGGACCATCTCTGCAGCCGTTGTGCTGTCATTATCGGTACGCCCTTCTGAGGGTTGAAAATGGAGACAAGAGGTTGATGATCGGTTAGTAGAGTAAATTTTTGACCGTGCAGATAGTGATTGAACTTCTTCACCCCCCACACTAGGCTGAGGGCTTCTCTGTCAATCTGGGCGTAGTTACGCTCGGCAGAAGTTAACGAGCGTGACACAAAAGCTATCGGCCTCTCCAAACCATCAAGGAATTTATGTGACAGTACCGCCCCAATGCCGTAGGGAGACGCATCACACGCCAGCCTGATTGGCAGTGCTGGGTTGTAGTGAGCCAATACTTCCTTCGAAGTGATTAAGTCCTTACTCTTCTGAAAAGCACGTTTACAACCATCGCTCCATTTCCATGCTACCCCCGTTCATAGCAGGGCGTTCAGTGGGTGCAGAATTGTCGACAAATTCGGCAAAAACTTATGATAGTAATTCACCAACCCGAGGAATGACCTCAGTTGCGACACATTTTCAGGCGCTGGGGCCTTGACAACCGCTTCAATTTTGTCAGGGGACTTATGTAACCCCTCTTCATCAATCACGTGGCCACAATACGATATCTGTTTCTTAAAAAATTTGCACTTGGGGCGGTTGGCTCGCAATCCATGTTCCCGTAGTCTAGTGAGCACCTGTTCTAGGTTGTTAAGGTGTTCACTGTCATCTTCACCTGTTACAAGGATGTCGTCCAAGTAACACTGAGTCCCCGGAATCCCTTGCAGGACTTGTTCCATCGCTCTTTGCCATATCGCCAGAGCCGATGCTACTCCGAATACCAATCGATGATACTGGTAAAGACCTTTGTGAGTGTTTATCGTGAGATACTTCCTAGAGGACTCTTCAACCTCCATCTGCAAATATGCTTGTGCTAGGTCAATTTTTGTAAAACGCTTCCCTCCAGACAGTGAGGCGAAGATGTCTTCTATCCTTGGAAGAGGATATTGTACTGTGTGAAAGACAGGGTTCACCGTCACCTTGAAATCCCCACAGATGCGAATCTTCCTTGGCTCTCCGGACTTATTGCTTAAAGTTTTCTTCATGACAGGAACGATGGGTGTCGCCCACTCGCTCCAGTCGACCTTAGACAACACACCCGCCTTCTCCAGATTCTCCAGCTCTACCTCGATGGCTGGGCGAATTGCATATGGTATCGGTCTCGCTTTGAAAAACTTGGGAACTGCATTCTCTTCTATTTTTAACGAGGCGGTTACGCCTTTAAGCGTGCCCAGTTCTTGTTGAAATACCTCTTTGGCGTTAGCTAAGATTGTTGACAATCGTCCAGGAGTGACGTCGTCATCTTTTTTACCGTCCACCATCATTGCATGAACGGAATGCCAATCCAAGTTTATCTTCCTGATCCATTCCCGTCCCAATAACGGAGGTCCACCATTTGGCAGTATGTAGAGATACAATTTCTGTATTTTCTTGCCATTGTATTCGACAGGCACCCTTATTTTTCCTCTGGGGTATACTTTTTGCCCCGTATACGTCGTCAAGACGATGGATGTCTCTCTCAAGGGTATGTGTGAAAATAGCCGCTCGTAGTCTCGTCGATTCATGACGGTTAGCGCTGATCCTGTATCCAATTCCATTTTAACTTGGGACCCTGCTATCGTGAGAGTGACCCAAATGGTTCGGTGATCCTCTTTTGCGATTACATTGTGAAGTTTGAGACAGCTTAGTCTCCTGTTTCCGGATTCACTATCGCTCATCTGGTCTTTGGAACTACTGTCTGTCATCTTTTGTACTTTCTTGTACGGTTCCTTAGTAGCCTTTTTGTTGTCGCTGGTCTTCTTCCCAGACCTACAAACTCGTGCAATGTGTCCAATCTTCCCGCATTGTCTGCATATTTTGTCTTTGGACCAGCAGTCCTTCTGGTCATGGTTAGTTCTGCCGCAGCGATAACATTTTGCAAATCCCCGTGTCATTTCGTGGGTGCCGTATTCCTGTGGTTTTTGTTGAATTTCTGCAGCTTCCCTGGCTGCTGCTTCATATGATACTGCCACGCTGAAAGCCTGATCTAGCGTCAGCTCTTTTTCTGCGAGTAACTTCTTCTGTGTTCCTTCACTCGGTTTTCTCCGGGTGCTCCGGTTTCCTCCCACAGTCCAAAGATGTGCGGGTTAGGTTGATTGGCTATGATAAATTGACCCTTAGTGTTAGGGGGATTTAATACGTGGGGTTACGGGGATAGGGTGGGATATGTGTTGGTGTAGGGGTTACGGGGATCGGGTGGGATATGTGTCGGTGCAGGCTCGATGGGCCGAAATGGCCTCTATCTGCACTGTGGGGTTTCTGTGATTTCTGTGATTGTGGTTTCTTCAAGGCTTAGGCACAGCTGTGGAAGGTTGGAGCCTCACACACTTCTCCAATGCAATCTCCTGGGAAGCCCCTCGCGCCACCCTCACTCAGCGCTTCCTCAGTGGAGGCATCTACGAGAAGCACGGGAAGCCTTTTCTTCCTTCCCTTCTTGCATTTAGAGGATCTCCAGCAGCAGAGGCGGCAGCAGCAGAACCAGGAACAGCAGGATGAGCACCAGGAGCACCAGGCTGCTGCTCACTCACCTGAAGCTGCACAGGCCAGAAGGGGCCAGAGCTTGGAAGTGGCTTGAGAGCACCTTGCTGCACTTTAAGGGGCCATGGGGACCCGTTTCTGCACTGGCAGTCCTACTCAGAAGGACTTCCATGAAGATCTGGTTTCTCTGTGCAATAGATGGCCAATGCTCCTCAAGAGATGTCATTCTCTTATGAGCACTCACCATGTTTTCCGTACCCTGGCGAGTTATCTCCTCCATGGAGGTTGCCAACCTTTCCATGGTGATGCGTTCATGCGCCAATGACTCCACAAAGGCTCTGCTCATGGTCGCTATGGACTCCTCCATTCGCTCCACACTCGCAGCGACCCTGGAGACAAAACCTGCCAGAGACTCCTGCATCTGTGCATGGAGATCCATCACCTCTTCTCTTGCGGATGGACCCAGAGGCAGAGGGTCGACATGCAGCACAGCTGAGCTGAGCTGGCAGAGTCCTGCGCCCTCCGACGAGGACTCTCCACTGCTGTCCCTGTCTCCAGAATCTGCTGTGGCTCACTTGTGAGCTGTGAAACACCAGGTGACAACACTACTCTATGTCCCGAAGGTCCCCCCGAGGTGTGAGTGTCTGCGCTGGTGCTGGGTGCGCTTATTTCTGCTGACACTGCACCCTCAGAGGTTGGAGCTTCCTCTGAGGAGTCTGGCTGCACAGCCTCTTCCTCCTCGACAGTGAGGATGGGGGCTCTGGATGGTACTGTGGGGGAGTAAAGGAAGGAGATAGAGATGTAATGCCAAGGTTCTTCTGGTGACTCCCAGCGAGTTGGCATCTGCTGACACCTGCATCCATGCAGCATTGGTCTCAGTGGGAGGCCTCTTCCTCCCTGACCTAGGGAAGAGGACCTCCCTGTGGGCCCTAACCCCATCCAATAATGCCTGCAGTGAAGCCTCGTTGAATTTGAAGGCAGCTCGGGGTCTGGCACTGGCCACAGCTGCTGCAGGCTCCTCTGCCATCCTGTATGGTTCATTTGGAAGCCTTCAGAGGATGCAGTGCTTGCTATGGACCTTGAAAGCATCACGACTGATGACATCATACTGTGGGGCTTTCTGACTAGAAATGGACAATTAGCAAGGCTGCCCACATGCTGGGAATTAATTGACCACTTGAGGGAAAATTGCATGGAGCTGGCTGACATTTTTTTGTGTGTCAGAACCCCACATTCGGGGGAATCCGACCATTTCCCACACAAGCCACAAAATCGGGCCCACGTGTCAATCCATAAGATCTGCAATAAAACCTCACACACCACTCCTCCTCCCTGCAAGGATCCTCGCTCAGGGCAGACATATATTTAAACATCACTTTCAGCTATATTAATGGAAGTTCTTGCTTGTGAAATTGGGGTAACTGGAACATGCAACAGAACACAGGAAAGGCCTTTGCTGATCCTGGGCATCCCAACACAATTTGGCCAGTGCTTTCTGTCCTCTCAGAAACACCAGGACCCATTTCATGAAACTTGCAAGCATGTTACATTTGCCTCCAGCTACACCAGGTTATGTCACCTAATAAACGTTTCTCTCCAGAAACAAAATATATTTTAAATCCATTATACTCTGCGAAGTGGTACAGCACCAAAGCATGCAAGGTTCTGGTTTTGTTTTAAACCAATTGTTTAGTTACTTTACCCTGCTGGTGTATCAAAAATAAATAACTGTTAAGCGTTTAGGATTTACTCAACAAATGCTATTAAACCGTTGAATACCCCATTATCGATTTCAAAATGCAGAATTCAGATTCATTCCATCATAGAATTTCTGCAGGTTATTTTTTTTTTACAAACTTCTGATATGGAATGTGATAAAGTAGAGTGCTGAACTACAGACTATTTCCTAACGCTCAGGATTTTGTAATAAACCCATTTGTCATTTATCCTTTCTCCTCTTTTAGGTTTCCCTTGTACTCCAAAACTTCCCCAACCAAATGGGCATCCAGAAGGCCTGGCACTAAGCCTCTGCAACTGATGTTCTGCAACCATCCTACTTTTTCTTCCTTCAGCAATTGTAGAAGCATTTAGCCCAACTTTCGGCCTCCCCAGATGAGCTGCCGGAGATCGGAAAATTATATTGAGAATGGTGGACATGAACATCCATGGGTACACCAACTTGCCTGTGCCCCTCAGTCACCTGGGATGAACGTATGACAAAGGGAGTAATATATTAGCATGGATAGAGGATTAGTTAATGGACAGAAAACAGAGAGTAGGGATAAACGGGTTATTTTCCAGTTGGCAGGCTGTAACTAGTGGGGTGCCGCAAGGATCAGTGCTTGGGCCTCAGCTATTTACAATCTATATTAATGACCTTAGATGAAGAATCCAAATGCAATGTATCTAAGTTTGCTGACGATACAAAGTTAGGTGGGAAAATAAGCTGTGGGGAGGACACAAAGAGCCTGCAAAGGGATATAGACAGGTTAAGTGAGTGGGCAATAAGGTGGCAGATTGAGTATAATGTGAGGAAATGTGAGGTTATTCACTTTGGTAGGAAGAATAGAAAAACGATTAAGTGTTGGTATTCAGAGAGATTTTGGTGTCCTCGTACAGAAAACACAGAAAGTTAACATGCAGGTACAGCAAGCAATTAGGAAGGCAAATGGCATGTTGGCCTTTATTGCATGGGGTTGGAGTACAAGGGTAAGGAAGTCTTACTACAATTGTACAGGGCTTTGGTGAGACCACACCTGGAGTACTGTGCACAGTTTTGGTCTCCTTATCTGATAAAGGACATACATGCCTTAGAGGCGATGCAACGAAAGTTCACTAGATTGATCCTTGGGATGAGAGGGCTGTCCTATGATGAGAGATTGGGATGAGAGGGCTGTCCTATGATGAGAGATTGAGTAGATTGGGCCTATACTCTCTGGAGTTTAGAAGAATGAGAGGTGATCTCATTGAAACATTTAAGATTCTGAGGGGGATTGACAGGATAGATGCTGAGAGGTGGCTTCCCCTGACTGGAGAGTCTCGAACTAGGGGGCATATTCTCAGGATAAGGCGTCAGCCATTTAAGACTGAGATGAGGAGTGTAAGGGGTTTTAGATCGCAGAGGTTTTCTCTCTCCAGAGGCCTCTCTCTCTTGCACAGTAAAAACCTTGAGTGGTCCGACCCATTCGCCCCTTAGGTTCTATACACTGGACTTTGAGGCAGGAACTACAATGTAGAGAATACTCTATAGATCAGGTTTAATGAAAACGAAATGAAATTTTATTGCATAAAGGAACAAATTGAATGTAAGCCAATAAGGTACATGGGAGGGAAAAACAAATCATAATACAGTACTAACCAACATATATACAGGCATGTTATACTTTACAAAAGTCATCTCGAAATGGGGAAACACACGGAACATCGAGGGACAACAACTCATAATTAATTATACCCAAAATGCCCACCCCCTAAACCTAACTAGATCAGATTATGAGGGGCCAGAAACATGCTCACCAATCCAATTTGAAAGTATAAGATTTTGAAAGGTCTGCGTTTTGATCCTCTCAGGCATCCTGTCTCCACGTGGTCAACGCTGCGGGCTGTGACACTCTCTTCTTCCTCGAGGTGAAGGTCACGGACAGGCTGGATGCTAGCAGGCCTGGACGTCGGCGTGGACGGAGACCAACTGTTTGACCATTGTCATATAGGTTTCTCCGCAGAGCCCAGCTGTTTTACCATTTTCATGTAGGTTTCTTCTGGAGGGCTACTGTCCTTTGTCTTGTAAACGGCCCGGGGTTTGTCGATGATCTCCCGATGGTTACCCTGGGGCAGGACGCAGACTCGAATCACCTTTTTGACTGGTCTCCGGATCGACGTTCCTCCACGGCTCTCAAAAAGGCAAGGTAGCTGAGCCAAGCTGCGCCACGCCACGCTACCCTTCGCTCCATCAAGCTCCGAAAAGCTGCAAAAGCTGCAAAGGCTACCGATGGCTACCCCGGGACTCCAGTTATACTTCTCAAAGAAGCCCTTATCTCCCGCCAAATCAAGGTGAGTCTTTGTTTAATTCTTGGCGGGCTTGTATCACAGCGGGGTAGTCTTTGTGTAAGAATTACCTTCTGGATGGCCGGTAACTGCCATCTCTGGTCTGGAATGACCTGGTAATGTTTTTAATGTCCTTCTGATGTCTTAAACGGTTCTTGATGTTCCCCCTATGAATATGAAACTGTTTCCCCTTTGTCTGGGTAAACATATAGATGGCCTTTATCTACAGGCCGATCTGATCGGATCTGCATCCAATCTATATGCATGGGGCTCTGTCTGGTTTCGTTTTCCCTGAAACTGCCTTCCAGAACCTACTGTGGGCTGAATCCACAAAAGCTGTCTGGGGACTGCAGGAACCATTTTAAAGTGTCCCAAAAGCTGGTCACGGGGTCTGGTGGCCATTTTGTGTGTCCCTTTTTCTGGGCTTCTTTTAAAACAGTCTTTAAAAGTTAGGACCTTTTCTGCCAATAGACCCTTATAGGACAATGTTCAATTTTGCGAATTCTACAGTCCTCCCTGATGATACTATAACTTGCTTGAAGTATCATGATTCTGGGTGAGCAAAATTTCTGACTCTCCATAATCAAAACCATCCCCTGTATTTACCTATCTATGACCCCACGACACATGCATTTCCCATTTCAGAAAACCTACAGTGTACATTAAGCATCCATAGATAGCAATACATTGGAATTAAAATCTGATACACACATTTCCAGGCATGGAGGGGGGGCCTAATATCCCTACACCACCTGGTTCATACATATTATTTTTATTAATAACAACACACATAATAAACTTCAATAAAAATAATAAAGAAAGAAAATACACACAAAAGCACACATGAATACGATCAAAAATAGAGGAGGGAGGGAAACTTTAACTCTATACATAGCAGCAAAAATTCAAACGGGTGTCTCCTCGTCTACCCACACATAATGCTCCCTCCATTCTCCCCTGTTCTCATACTTCGGTAAACATTTGTCCTTTTTACAGTGTACAAAGAGTAAATAAATCACAATAAAAATCTGACATACTACGAGGATGTGAGAGGCTATCCTAATCCAAGAAGGGACTTCTATATTAGTAAACAGGTCCCACCACTGTGGGGTCACTATATCTAATATATCTGCCCCTATTTCTAATGTCTTCTGCTCCAGCATGTAAGAATGTTTCTGTGAAACGGCAACGGCTTTTAGTATCTTGGTGAGGTGTTCAGGGAGAGGGGAATGATATAGCCAAAATGTGCAACGAATCATTGCAGATCGGTGAAATTTTCCTTGACAGTGATGTGAACAGTGGACGGTTCAGGAATGGAGACAATTCGCTCTTGGGCCACTGGGCCTTGGGTTTGAAGCAGAAACTGCTGTCACTGACCGGACACCAGCCGTGCTGTCCATGTTGGTAGTGGGGCGCTGCAGTGGTGACACAGTATGTCCCACCTCCTATATATGCCACCTGCAGGGGCACATGGCCTTGTGCCATTGCCTCCATGGTGCAATTTATAGGCTTCGCGCCAGCAGTTCTGAACCCGCACTGTGGTTTCGAATAGGCATTCAAGTGCTGGGGACACAGGATGATGTGTGCTCCCCGGCTCCGGCACCCCGAGAGGTCGGTACCCGTCATTGCATGCTCCCAACGAATGACGTACGGTGGGACCGCTGTATAGCGAATGTGTGCACCCCCTTGAATGACTCCAATGTTCTCCACCCTGTATACCGGGGCGGGTTTAGCTGTCTTTCCCATAACCGGCATTCTTACCACTATACCCATAATGGTGTGATTAGACCGCCCACAGTCCACTGGGACTGGGTAGGCCTCTGAAGCTAGTCTGAGCTGGCACGGACTTAATGCGTTCTCAAAAGGGTGGAGGGCTGCGAGGTGCTTATTGCTGATCCAGGAGGGGACCAAACCTTGTTTTAAATCCTCCAGATTACTGCGGCCCTCGCCCAGTAACCACGCCCCATACAGTACGCACGCTTCGTTCTGCGCAGCCTGATCTGACGCATTCCGATCCTCTCTGATGAGAGCATTTACCGTTTTAGCGTGTTTCTCCAGCTCAGCTATAATTTCTTTTAAGTGTAGTGTCATGGCCTGGTCCTCATTTAACTCAGAACCCACTACCTTATCCTCATCCATCAGTATCTTTCTTAACCGCCATTTTAAATCATTGATCTGAGTCTGCAGCTCCACGTCATCCAGAGTGTTGATGACGGAAGTCCCTGTGTTAAAAGCGGTAAAAATATCATTGACTGTACCCCTTCTTTGTCTCCCTACCCTGTCCAAGACCTCATGTGGTGTGGTGTATAATCCGGCTCTGTCGACATCGGCAAAGTCGAACTCATAAAATTGTCTGAACATGTTTGTTAACAGGACCTGGTACAATTGCTCCGTTTCCTTGGGGCACCACTCTGGCAATCGCACCTCGGTGAGGTTTAAAATCACCGAGGCCACCGCGTAGTGCACCCCTTGGTATAGCACCTGTCCTGTGGGCACTAATACCAATCCGTTCCCGGGTCCCTTGGTAGTGGTGGGGCACCCTTCCTTGTGGGCTTTGGCTACCGGAATCGTGGGCAGGGGCTTGCGGGGGCGGGTGATGAACTCAGTGGCATTCACCGGGATCTGAGAGTACGGGACTCCGCACGCCCGTGTGCTGATGTCCCACCTCATCCCTTTCCCAGCATCCTGCCACTGTCTTTGGAAAAAGATGGAGACGCCTGTGGGGCAGACGCGTTCTGAACCCCACATACAGATGTAAATCCCCTCGTCTGGTTCCCACCATTTGTCCCAACAGACACTCAATCCCCCCTGAGTCCCTGTAATAGTCCAATGGGTATTGTTACCCAGTCGCTCCCACTCGACCGTGGAGTTCTTCATGGTCTTACGCAGCTTCCTGAGCCACCACCATCTGTCCAAAGGAACATGTCCGTTACACACCAAGCAAATCTTCCTTCCGACGGTGACGCTGACCCTGGGCATGATGATCCTCACCCTGGGACACATTAGAGAAGTCTCTCCGTATGAGAATCCGGACTGGCTGGAGTATTCCGTAGAGTTCGACCCCAGCCATCCTGGCCACCTCCCTTCGTGGAAATAGGTAGCTGTTTCTTCAACGTCCCGTACTCCTGTCCCATCAGTCGTGATGGGGGCTGTGTCCCTGGAACATCCATATACTATGGAGTCCTTGGTGTAGCGCCGATAGGTCAAGCTACACCCGATCACCGCGAACACGATGAGAATCCTTTCCATAGTGCCTTTGGTTCCTGCAACAGATTAAATGATACAGCCAGGCTCCCGAGAGATTCTGGCCTAGGTGAAGGCATGATCGGGTCTTTCAACCTCGATCCAAAACAAACACACATGCTGGGCAGATTCTAAAACTATTCCTTATAACACCCATCACCTTAAAAATTTACACACCTTATACTTAACCAATCTTAAACTTAACTAAACTTATGTACAGCACCGCCCGTCCCCGGGCGGCCTATCTAATCCCTGTTTGGACTGCAGCTCACCGCTCCCTGTGGTGGGGCCGCACTGACCTGTAGCTTGAGTTCCCTGCAGCCTTTTGCTGCCAATTGGGGACTGCGTCTTTCTAGGGATTTCCCAAGTCGGTGTCTGCTGAAATAGGGGGAATCGGGCCAGGGCTTTACTGGCTGAGGCGTTCGAGACGACCTGCGAGGGGGTGCCTTGGGCGAGGCTCCCTTAGCGAGTGGACCTGTGGTTGGGACTTTTGCCCTCACAGCCCGTGGCTCCACCACGACTGCCGGCTTCGGCTCCCTTCCTTCAGGCTCCGCCCCTTTGGGATTTGGGTCTGTGGCGGATGACTCCTCCCTACCTGTCCCTACAGGTGGAGAATCTCCGCCCCCAAATTCTACCTCCCCTAAGCTTGAGCCGAGGGCGGGACCTCCGTCCTCCGACTCCACCTCCTCCAGAATCGTGTCAAGGGCGGGGCCTAGCTGTTCGGGCTCTTCCCTAACTGTGCTCGGGTCAGACGACCTGCGAGGGGGTACTTCGGGCGAGGCTCCCTTTGCGAGTGGATCTTTGGTTGGGACTTTAGCCCTCACAGCCCGTGGCCTCTCCACGACTGTCGGCTTCGGCTCCCTTCCCTCAGACTCTGCCCCTTTGGGATTTGGGTCTGTGGCGGACAACTCCTCCCTACTTGTCCCTACAGTTGGAGAATCTCCGCCCCCAAGTTCTACCTCCCCTAAGCTTGAGCTGAGGGCGGGACCTCCGTCCTCCGACTCCACCTCCTCCAGAATCGTGTCAAGGGCGGGGCCTAGCTGTTCGGGCTCTTCCCCGTCCGAGTCCCAGGCCAATGGGGAAACCTCCCAGGGAAGCAGGATAGCTCCTCCCCTCAAGCAGGCTGCGGTTCCAGCCTGTGTGGTCTGTGACTCTTTGCACGCCTCAGGCTGAGGATTTTTACCCTCAGACCTGGCTTTGGTTGTTGGCTCTTTTACACCCGGCTTGAATAGTTTGCACTGATTTACGTGAAACCATTTAGTGCGCCGGGGTAACTTCACTGCGTAAACCATGGGGCTGGCTTTGTCTACAATACTGTAGGGCCCCATGTACAGTGGTTCTAAACTCCCCACTCGGGCAGAGTTTCCTACCATGACCTTGTCTCCCACTTCCCACTTCTGGGCTACGGTGGTGGGGACCGGTGGGTCTTGCACCGATTCCCGTCTAGCCTTGTCTATGGCTCTCTCTCCAGCGCGGATGGTCAGACCCAGGAATTTTACTTCCTGCTGGCCGATCCGTGCCTTCTTTGGGTTCACCTTGAAACCCTTTCTGCCTAACAGCTCCAATAGCTCGGCCAATAGTGGACCGTGCTCCTCCCTAGAATCTGTGAACAGGAGCAGGTCGTTCACATACTGCACTAGCTGATTGGGCTGGCTGAACTCCTTTAAGCTTCCTGCCATACATTGATGGAAAATGCTGGGGCTGTTATGGAAACCCTGTGGCAAGCAGTTCCAGGTGTACTGTTGCCCTTTAAAAGTAAAGGCAAACTTGTACTGATCCTCCCTCCTTAAAGGGATGGACCAAAACCCATTTGAAATATCCAGCACCGTGAACGTGGTCGCGGATGCTGGAATACTCCCTATCAGGTCGGCAACTGCTGCTACCTTCGGTGCACAGGCTGGGATGTTACTGTTGAGGACTCTGTAGTCCATAAATTGTCCGGCTTCTTCACCGGCCACAAAGGAGAGTTTATGTGGGTGGCTATCGGCCTCAACACGCCCTGCTGCACCAATGAAGACATTGCTGTCTCCATGTCGGGCTCCGCTTCCCTGGGGAAGTTGTACTGTTTTTGGGGTCGGGCCATGGGGTCCCCGTCTACTCTGACCTCAAACCCGGTGACCCTCCCGCAATCATGTTTGTGAGTGGCAAACGTAGTCAAGTGGTCTGACACGAACGCCTGCAGATCCTGTGGGACACTTGCTACCATGAGCTCGAGGTCGTAGCCCTCTTTAGGCTTCATGGTGCATAGGGTCCCTTTCCCTTCCTTTTCTGGGATGATGACTACCTCGCCTCTCTTACCCGTGCTCGCTCCCCAGAGACAGTGATTTCTAAGATCCATGAGAATCCCGTGTTCCACTAAGAAATCGGACCCAAGGATCCCTTTTCCACCCTCCACCTCCCACTTCATCAGTATACACTTCCACGTGGTGCGGAGTGGTCCTAAATGAATGGAGAGAGGGATGGAGAATGCGCCAGCCTGTTCTTTACCTGTGAAGCCCGACAGAATATATGGAACTCCGGTGGACAGAGGTGAGGTGGTAGGGTTAGCTGTGTGGATCACGGTGCACGATGCCCCCGTATCCAACAGATAGGTCCCCCTTTCCTTCTCTACTTCCATCTCCATGAGGGGTCGTCTCCATAAATCATATCGCAGCGGACATAGGTAAACGGGCTGCGCTGGCTCTAGTCATTGGGGTGAAACGGTCGGGTTTGTGAGAACGACAGGACTGGTGGTGGCTGCTACCCTCCCCTGCAAGATCATAAGAGACCACATTGTCTCTAAAATTGACTCTATTGCAGCGGGATCCATAGCTGCACCGGTTCCCTTTTCTGGGGCGGCGGTCTGGGCTTGGGCTGCGGGAGATCTTCCCTTATTATCCTTCCACGGATTTTTACAGTCCCTGCGCCAATGTCCATCCTTCCCACACCCGTAGCAATTGAGCTTGGCCTGGGGAGGACGATTCCCCTCCGGATGCCACTCCTTTTTGCTTGGGGCTGCGGGTTTTGCCTCATGCACTTTTCCCTTAGAGGGAGGTGCCTCCTGACTCCTGCAATTCTTGTATGCAATGGTGAGCTGTCGGAGCACTGTCTCCTCTGCGGTACCGGGACCTTAGGGGTCAAACCAAGATTTTGCTTGGGCCTGTATCTGTGGTGAGCTGTTGGCAACCAGGCAGCGGAGCCAATGAACCCGCTGAACACCGTTCATTGCGACCCGTTCCGGCATGCCCGGACAGCTGCGCCGATACACTGGCCACAGCCTTTCTGCGAAAACCCGTGGGGGTTCTCCAGTTAGCTGCACAGTCCCTTCCACACGGAAGAACGGATTGCCGCCGTCAACTCCCATAACCTCCAGGACCTCGTCCCTGAGTTCCACATACCCTTTCCGTCCCCTCTTACTCCCGTCTGAGAGGCACTGAAGGATTGTGCTATCCAGGGAGAACAGCAACATCTTCGCCTGCTCAAGATCATCACAATCATTGACGGCGGCTGTCTCCTCTATCTCCCTGAAATGGACTGAGGGATCTCCCTTCTCGGTGAGTTTTGGGAGGTGGCTCACCATTGCTCTGAGTTGTTGGGCACCGTGGGGCAGCACAATCTGGTTCAGGAGGGGTCCGTCCGCGCCATTTGCATCGGTGGGACCGTACCTCTGATGCCGAGTAGGACACATTGGTGCCGGCTCCGGCTTTACTACCAGGGGTTGTTCCTCCTCCGGTTCTACCTCGGCTTCCTCCCCTTCTACCACCCCCCCTTCGGGCCAAACCTCATTATAGCTCGGCGGTGCTGAGGGTTCAGTGGCTGGTGCCACAACTACTTTGTGTGGAATCAGTCTTTTAGATTCCTTCAAGAAGTCTATTTGGCTCGCTTTTGGGCTTACGAGGCATACCATGCCTTTTGCCTTTGCCAGGGCCATTCTTAGGTCTTCTAACGCCTTCTGGCAGGGGCCGTGGTCTGCGCTCTCAAACCCATTCTCAATGGCCAGCTTGTAAGCTGCCTTGACCTCTACTACTCTCTCCTCTTGCGCTCTTAGCTGTTGTGCGAGGCGGGCGCTTTTCTCCCGTACCCTCGCTTCATGCAACTTTGCCTCAGTAACCTGACATTCCAGGTACTCTATTTCAGCCTGATGTTGGCTGGCTATAGTTTGGCATTCCTGATTCAGCGCGTGAAGCGCTGCAATGAGTTTTTCCCCACCCATGGCCTTTTCCTCTATCTCTGAAGCCTGGGTTTTGATCTTGGCTGCCTGCGCTGCAACGACCTTGTCCAAAATCTGGACTTGTCTTTTGTAGCACATCAGCCACACTGCCTTCTCGACTGACTTCTTATGTTCTTTGCTCTCTGTCCACCTGATGGCTGCGTCTACCGGACGCCCATCCAGTAAGAGATCAGAAATCCACTGCTTAGTGAGATTTACCTTGCCAAAAACATAATCCGCTATCCTTTCATCCATAACATTTCGTCCATTTAAACCTGGGTCTAATACATTGCAATCCTGCTGCCAGTGTCCTGCCGCGGTCGCCATTTTCTGTAAGGGGTTTTAGATCGCAGAGGTTTTCTCTCTCCAGAGGCCTCTCTCTCTTGCACAGTAAAAACCTTGAGTGGTTCGACCCACTCGCCCCTTAGGTTCTATACACTGGACTTTGAGGCAGGAACTACAATGTAGAGAATACTCTATAGATCAGGTTTAATGAAAACAAAATGAAATTTTATTGCATAAAGGAACAAATTGAATGTAAGCCAATAAGGTACATGGGAGGAAAAAACAAATCATAATACAGTACTAACCAACATATATACAGGCATGTTATACTTTACAAAAGTCATCTCGAAATGGGGAAACACACGGAACATCGAGGGACAACAACTCATAATTAATTATACCCAAAATGCCCACCCCCTAAACCTAACTAGATCAGATTATGAGGGACCAGAAACATGCTCACCAATCCAATTTGAAAGTATAAGATTTTGAAAGGTCTGCGTTTTGATCCTCTCAGGCGTCCTGTCTCCACGTGGTCAACGCTGTGGGCTGCGACACTCTCTCTTCTTCCTCGAGATGAAGGTCACGGACAGGCTGGATGTTAGCAAGCCTGGATGTCGGTGTGGACGGAGACCAACTGTTTGACCATTGTCATATAGGTTTCTCTGCAGAGCCCAGCTGTTTTACCATTTTCATGTAGGTTTCTTCTGGAGGGCTACTGTCCTTTGTCTCGTTAATGGCCTGGGGTTTGTCGATGATCTCCCAATGGTTACCCCGGGGCGGGACGCAGACTCGAATCACCTTCTTGACTGGTCTCTGGATCAACGTTCCTCCACGGCTCTCGAAAAGGCAAGCTAGCTGAGCCAAGCTGCGCCATGCCACGCTACCCTTCACTCCACCAAGCTCCAAAAAGCTGCGAAAGCTACCGATGGCTACCCCGGGACTCCAGTTATACTTCTCAAAGAAGCCCTTATCTCCCGCCAAATCAAGGTGAGTCTTTGTTTAATTCTTGGCGGGCTTGTATCACAGCGGGGTAGTCTTTGTGTAAGAATTACCTTCTGGATGGCCGGTAACTGCCATCTCTGGTCTGGAATGACCTGGTAATGTTTTTAATGTCCTTCTGATGTCTTTTAAACGGTTCTTGATGTTCCCCCTATGAATATGAAACTGTTTCCCCTTTGTCTGGGTAAACATATAGATGGCCTTTATCTACAGGCCAATCTGATCGGATCTGCATCCAATCTATATGTATGGGGCTCTGTCTGGTTTCGTTTTCCCTGAAACTGCCTTCCAGAACCTACTGTGGGCTGAATCCACAAAAGCTGTCTGGGGACTGCAGGAACCATTTTAAAGTGTCCCAAAAGCTGGTCACGGGGTCTGGCGGCCATTTTGTGTGTCCCTTTTTCTGGGCTTCTTTTAAAACAGTCTATTGGCCTTTTCTGCCAATAGACCCTTGTAGGACAATGTTCAATTTTGCGAATTCTACAGGAGGAATTTCTTTACTCAGAGGGTTGTGAATCTTTGGAATTCTCTACCTCAAAGGGCTGTGGATGCTGAGTCTTTGAGTATATTCAAGGCTGAGATAGATAGATTTTTGGACTTTAGGGGGAATCAAGGTATATGTGGATCGGGCGAGAAAGTGGGGTTGAGGTTGAAGGTTAGCCATGATCTTATTGAATGGCGGAACAGGCTCGAAGGGCCATATGGCTTACTCCTGATCCTAATTCTTATGTTCTTATGATAGGTAAAGACTAGCTGGTCCACTGAGCCTGTCCTATACTGCCATGGTGTAACTTCTGCACACCATCACCTTTATCTGCCTCCCCCAACCCCAGTCATGCAGTCCCCTGGGATAGACAAAGTTAAACAGAGATAAAAAAACTTAGACCAATTTAGGAAAATGGTAGAATCATAGACTAGTACAGCACAGAAGGAGACCATTCGGCCCATCGAGTCTGCGCCAGTTCTTTCGAAGAGCAATACAATTAGTCCCACTCACCCGCTCTTTCCCTATATCCCTGCAATTTTTTTCTCCTTCAAGTATTTATCCAATTCCCAAATACACTGGGAAATGAAACCTACTATCACTAATTAAAGGGGTTAAAATAATATTTTCAAGATACAAAGAAAGTAAATGACAGCACAAAATACGTTGAATAATCCAGTTAATAGCCGCCACTCACCTTCATCATACAATTCTTCCATTGCTTGCCAAGTTTCAGCTCGAAGTTCTCGATTAGATTTTCCCAGGGCAATTCCATCAGGCCGGTGCATGAGATAAAGATCTAAAACAGGAATATATGTACCTATTTGTTTATTCACTGAAGGAAACATGAATCAAAGCCAACATTTAGAGAAATACATCAGAAGTACATGGAAGCGTTTTTGGTGTGAGCTGTTTCCAGTGGGGTTCTGCAGGGCTCAGTACTAGGTCCCTTGCTTTTTGTGGTATATATCAATGATCTAGGCTTGAATATAGGGGGTATGATTAAGAAGTTTGCAGAGGATACTGTAAAGTCTGTAGGTTGTGCAGTAAATAACTTCAGAGACTTTAGAAGTACAAACAAAACAGGTCTTTACTATTCAGAGGTCTGGGCGATTTCTGATCTAGTTAACGTATCACAACCCTTATATACTGGTGTGGTCACTATCGGTATTACAGTATACATGAGCCAATAAATAGTGCCACCCTAAAGTAGTGCTCTTAAAGGCGAACGGTCACATTCTATAGTTCCCTTAAAGGTAAACGGTTACATACACAACACTCCTCCCTTCCTAGCTTATTACTTACAGAATCCCGTTAAACATACAATCTTCAATTTTATATAAACAGTTTGCAGATATACTCTCGATGGAGTCGTCATATAACAATTTACAGATATACTCTCGATGGAGTGAACGTCATATAACTTCATGTTTAACATAACATAATAACATATATAACTTCATGTCAAAACAGATCACAGATTCAGTCTCTGTGGAAAACAGTTCATAGATTCAGTCTCTGTGGTGTAGTCGGTTCACATTGCTGGAGTGACTCATTCAATAGTCCTTCCATGGATTTAACAGTTTGAACTTCCGAACTGAATTGGCTCCGTTCGGAGGGACCACGTGTGTGATCTGGTAGAGGTAATAATGGTTCAGATGGGTCATCTTCTGTTTCGACTTTTCCTTTTCTGCTTCTTGGAGACTCTCTGGGCTCCACTGTCAGCTGCCAGCTGCATGCGCAGTTCCTCCTTCTCTTCCTCCTTTTTCCGTAGTAGAGCCACCTTCTCCCGATGTTCCGTAGACTTTCGGTGCTCCTCCATGATTTCTGTATGGTGGGAGTCGAAGTTACAAGTTGGGCAGGACAGGACACAGTAATATTCGGAGTCGTCCGACAGGTCAGCGAGAGGGTCTTCTATGTCCTCCCTACCCAGCTGGACGTCAGCCAGCTTTTGTTCCAAATCCAGACATCTTTCCTGAAGAGACTTCTTCACGTGTTCCGCTTCCTCTAACTTTTTCTGGGCTTTCAGCAAGTTGTTTACTAATGACCTCATTTGTGATTTTAATACTTCAACTTCCTTTGGAGATTGATTGATCGGACTATTCAATCCCTCTACCGGAGCAGTTGTTTCAGCGTTCTGTTGTTCAACCTTGACATGAGTCAGCGTACTTTTGGTATCTAAGGGTTGCTCTGCTGCCATCTTCTCAGTCTGTGTTGCAACCTCGGCTATTTCAATAACTTTTGAGAGCTCCAAACCCTTCTCCTCTGACGATTTAAGCTCATGTTTAATGCCCATTCTTACAGTCTCTGTGTTTCTTACAGTTCCCTTTTCTTCCACTGAAAAGATTTCCAGTCGCATCTGTTCTTCAAGTCGTTGGACCTCGGCCATTGCCGCTTCATATTTATTTTGTGTTTCCTTTAATAATTTAACGAGTTCTTGGACATCCTGTATTCCCTGTTCTGGTATGTCTTCCACCACTAATTTTTTTTCTATGGATTGAATCCCTAACGATGAGTCAGCCTTGGCCTGAAGCTCATCAAACATTTCCTGCAGACTTTGTAATTCTTGCTTATGGTCAACCTTTAGTCGTTCATGTTCAACCTTTAGTTGCTCATATGCTTTCACTAACACGAGCTTTTCGGAAGTTGCCAAGTTAACCCCTTCCAGGATTGTAGTCCGAGCCTGTTCATACTGTTCTTTCAACTCGTTACACTCTGCTTGCAACAAGTCGTAGAGGTGAACTGGAATACCATCCTGACTTCCTGAAGATTCCTCTTCCTTTGGATCATTCTGTGTATATTCTAGTTCCTGAACAGCCTCAGGGAGATGTGATTGGTACTTGGCCACGATGGCTCTATGGTCGCTCTCTGCTTGAGCGAGCTGTCTCTGTTGTCTTTCCAGGGACTCCCATTCGGTGTCCCAGAACTTTTTCATCTTTTCCATCTCTTGTACGAGACGGGCACTCAACTGTTCTAATTGTCGTTGTACTTTGACATAACGTTGAGTTCTAGCCCGGTGTTCCTCCGTAATGCATATGTCTGTAGCTTGAACAGACTCAGAATTCTCTGTCTTTATGCACGCCATCGATTTCCCAACCTTAGTCCGTGAGTTCATGTTAACCTTGTTTTTCATACATAAGCTGGACTTATCGTCTTCCGGCTCGGAGTCTGAGCTGCTTGTCTGCACCGAGTCCTCACTCGTCATTGCTTGTCGGTAGTGCCATTCCATGTCTATTTTCTTGATCCACTCCCGTCCCAGAAGTGGTGGTCCTCCCTCAGGTAGTACGTACAGATACATTCGTGGGTGTTCTTTACCCCTATCTCTCACCTTGACTCGTATTTTTCCCAGGGGGTAGACATGATGCCCCGTGTATGTCTGTAATACGAATTTGGTATTTCTTAAGGGTATGTGAGAGAATAGCCGGTGATAGTCCTTTTGGTTGATGACGGATACAGCTGATCCCGTGTCCAGTTCCATTCGTACTTGGACTCCCGCTATTTTTAGTGTGACCCAGATCAACTGTAGATCAGTTACTTTACCCACATTGTGGATTCTCAGACTATCCAGCTCCTGGCTGTTTGGGTCTGAGTCTGAATTTTGTTCGTCTGAACTCTTTTCAGCCACCTGATGCACCTTGTTGTACTTTTCTTGTGGTGGTGGCTTCCTTTGCTTGTTGGTCTTCTTTCCGGACCTGCATACCTTCGCGATGTGACCCAGTTTGCCACATTTCCTGCACTCTTGGTTCTTAAACCAGCACTGATTCTGGTCGTGCGTTGTCTTTCCACAACGGTAGCATTTGGAAGTACTTGCTGTAATTTGGTCCACCCCGAGTGCCGCCGCCTTTAGCTGCATTTCCGCCGTCCCTTTCGCTGTGGCTTCGTGCGATGAAGCTATGAGGACAGCCCTGTCCAGTGTGAGGTCGTTTTCTTCCAGAAGTCGCTTCTGCGTGCTTTCTTTGGACAATCCGCATGCGAACTTGTCCCGCAGCGCCTCTGTCAAATTCCCTCCAAACTGGCAGTATTTCGCTAGCTTACGCAGTTCGACTAAGTATTCCGCATTGCTTTCATCTTGCCTCTGGGTTCTGGCGTAAAATTTAAATCGTTCAGCCAGCATCAACGGTGTGGGGTTCAAGTGATCCTTCAACACTGTTACGATCTCTTCGAAGGTCTGGTCCACTGGTTTAACTGGTGCTATTAGATGTTTCAAAAGCCCGTATGTTTTTGCTCCCATCAAATTTAACAAAGTTATTGCCTTGTCGTCATCCTCAATTTCGTTGGCTACGCAATATATTTCTATGCGTTCCACATACGTGGCCCAGTCTTCTATTTCTGCATTAAAGTCATTAATATTTCCTCGCTTAGGCATCTTCTTCTCTTTTTGAGAACAGTACAAGTATTACTTTACTTATTATTAATTTTCTTCTCTTCCTCAGAACACCACAAGTATTGCTTTACTGATACTTATTTTCCCTCTCTTCTTGAGAACACACCAGCCTTTCTGAAAAATCTTATTACTTTTCTGAAATTCTTAATAATTTCCAAGATGGCGGTTTCCCGCTTCTTCCTTCTTCTTCAGCGGTTTTCCCCGAAAAATGGCGGCTTTCCCGCGCTTCTCGCTCTCCCCGCCCACTTTAATGGCGGTTTTCCCGCGCTTGACGGTCTTCACCCGGTCCCCCGACGCCGTCTGTCAGCCCGAGTGCGGCCCTTATCTATAATGCGATCGCTGGATCGCGAAGCGGCTGCCGGCCCTTATCTGTAGATGCGATCGCTCTCGCGGCTCTCGGCCCTTATCTGGAGATGCGATCGCTGGCTTGCAACGCCTCCCGCTCGGCTCTGGCTCCCCCGCTCGCGCGGCTCTCGGCTTTGACACTCCCGCGCCTACTCGCAGGCTCAGCGCTTCGTGGCAGCGGTTGCTGCACGGCTTCTCACACTGCCCGCGGTCCGGCTGTCACCCGACGCCGTTGCACCCGAATGCTTTGCCCTTCTCCTCCAAATACTTCTACCCCGTTTTTTTTATTTATTTGTTTTAATTTCTTTTCCTACTCACAGTCTCTTCGGCCGCCTTGTTTTAGGCTGATTGGCTCGCTCAAGATGTGGTAGCAGGGTAATCTGTGCCTGTTGCTGCCGCAGCTTTGCTTTTAATCTTCCAGCTTCCAGTAAGTACTATACTTTTAGTAGACGGAGCCTCGTGTTTTCTTTTTGAAGCTCTCTGTTACTGGTTAGTCTTGCCGCAGGGTACGATCGGACTCATCGCCACTGTAAAGTCTGTAGGTTGTGCAGTAAATAACTTCAGAGACTTTAGAAGTACAAACAAAACAGGTCTTTACTATTCAGAGGTCTGGGCGATTTCTGATCTAGTTAACGTATCACAACCCTTATATACTGGTGTGGTCACTATCGGTATTACAGTATACATGAGCCAATAAATAGTGCCACCCTAAAGTAGTGCTCTTAAAGGCGAACGGTCACATTCTATAGTTCCCTTAAAGGTAAACGGTTACATACACAACAGATACTAAAATCGGCTGTGTGGTTGGTACTGAAGAAGGAAACTGTAGACTGCAGGAAGATATCAATAAATTGGTCAGGTGGGCAGAACAGTGGCAAATGGAATTCAATCCAGAGAAGTGTGAGGTAATGCATTTGGGGAGGGCTAACAAGGAAAGGGAATACACATTAAATGGTAGGACACTGAGTAGTGTAGAGGAACAAAGGGACTTTGGAGTGCATGTCCACAGATCCCTGAAGGTAGCAGGCCAGGTAGATAAGGTGGTTAAGAAGGCATACGGAATGCTTGCCTTTATTAGCCGTGGCATAGAATACAAGAGCAGGGGGGTTATGCTTCAACTGTATAAAACACTAGTTAGGCCTCGGCTAGAGTACTGCGTGCAGTTCTGGTCACCACCTTACAGGAAAGATGTGATTGCACTAGAGAGGGTACAGAGGAGATTTACAAGGATGTTGCCAGGAGTAGAGAATCTTAGCTATGAGGAAAGACTGGATAGGCTGGGTATGTTTTCCTTGGAACAGAGGAGGCTGAGGGGAGACCTTATTGAGGTGTATAAAATTATGAGGGGCATAGATAAAGTGATTAGAAAGGACCTATTTCCCTTAGCAGAGGGGTCAAAAACCAGGGGGCACAGATTTAAAGTAATTAGTGGAAGGTTTAGTGGGGATTTGAGGGGAAATTTCTTCACCCAGAGGGTTGTGGGGGTCTGGAACTCACTGCCTGAAAGGGTGGTAGAGGCAGGAACCCTAACCACATTTAAAAAGTACTTGGATGTGCACTTGGGATGCTCTAACCTGCAGGGCTACGGACCAAGAGCTGGGAAGTGGGATTAGGCTGGATAGCTCTTTGTTGGCCGGCGCGGACACGATGGGCCGAAATGGCCTCCTTCCGCGTTGTAACTTTCTATGATTCTATGAATGCCTCCTCCACCCTTTCAGGCAGTGCATTCCAGATCCTAACCACTCGCTGCATAAAAAAGTTTTTCCTCATGCCGCCTTTGGTTCTTCTGCCAATCACCTTAAATCTGTAACCTCTGGTTCTCGATCCTTTCCTTCCCTATCTTTCCTGAACACCTTATATCCAGGAATATTTAGTACCCAATCCTGCCCTTTTTTGAGCCAGGTCTCCGTTATCACCACGACATCATATTCCCATGTGTCTATTTGCGCCTGCAGCTCACCAACCTTATTTACCACGCTTCGTGCATTCACACGCATGCGCTGTAAACCTATCTTAGACCTTCTTGTATTCTCTCTTAGTCTGACCCCACCTAATACCGTACTATTTCTTACTCTAGTGCTATCTGTCTCTTCCAATCCTTTGTGCACCTTGTTTCTCCTTTCTAATGCTACATCTTGGTGCCCATCCCCCTGCCAAATTAGTTTAAACCCTCCCCAAAAGCACTAGCAAACCTCCCCGCAAGGACATTGGTTCCGGATCTGTTGAGTTGCAATTTGTCCGGCCTGTACAGGTCCCACCTCCCCCAGAACCAGTCCCAATGTCCCAGGAATCTAAAGCCCTCCCTCCTGCACCATCTCTCCAGCCATGCATTCATCAGCTCTATCCTCCTATTTCTATACTCACCAGCTCATGCCACTGGGAGTAATCCAAAGATTACTATCTTTGAGGTCCTGCTTTTTAATCTATTTGCTAGCTCCCTAAAATCTGCCTGCAGGACCTCATCTCTCTTTCTACCTATGTCTTTGACACTGATATGGATCACGACCTCTGGCTGTTCACCCTCCCCCTTCAGAGTGTTCAGCAGCCGTTCAGTGACATCCTTGACCCTGGCACCAGGGAGCCAACATACCATCCTGGAATCACGTCTGTGGCCACAGAAACACCTGTCTGTTCCCCTAACTATCGAATCATCTATCACTATTGTTTTCCCGATCTCTCCACCGCCCCCCCCCCCAGTATAGCTGAGCCACCTGTTGTGCTTTGGACTTGGCTCTGGCTGTACTTCCCCCAAAGGAACCATCACCCTCACCAGTAGAATACTGGTTAGAGAGTGAGATGCACTCAGGGGACTCCTGTTCTACCTGCCTGGTCCTCCTTGTCTGTCTGACGGTCACCCATTCCCTTTCTGCTGCACACTCTTTAGTTGCTGGGTGACCACCTCCTGAAACGTGCTATCCATGAAGCTCTCAGCCTCACGGATGCACCGCAGTGATGCCAGCTGCTGCTCAAGCTCTGAAACCTGGAGCTTGAACTCCTCCAGCTAACGACACTTCCTGCACATGTGGTTGTCCAGGACACGGGGAGCATCCTGGAGTTCCCACATGGCACAAGATGTGCATTCCACGGGACTGAGGTGTCCTGCCAGGCCTTTACTTAATATAGGCTATTAAGTAACTTAACAGAAATAAACTTAAGACCTAAAAAAAATCACCAACTGCTCACCAATCAGCTCCTTCCCTTGTGCTGACATCATTTACCTTGCTCCCTGACACTCATGCTCCCTCTGGTCTCTCGGGCCTACCTTTATCTGTGGCTGCTCCTCCTGCTCTCCCACAGGTCCGCTCTCGTGCCTATTAACTTAGAGTCCTTGGGTTCTGTGGCTCCACTCCTCCTTTTCAGTCAGATGTCTCAACCGCCTTCTTCCTCTGCATCGAATTCCTGCACTCACAAAATTTCTCCACTCTGCTTGCGATCCACTCCATTTGCGTTCTCCCAGCTCTGTCTCCAAGCTCCAATCACTAATAAGTCGAATAGGGAATTCAGGAGAAATGTCTTTACCCAGAGAGTGGTTAGAATGTGGAATATGCTACCACAAGTGGTTGAGGCAAATAGCATAGATGCATTTATGGGAAAACTAGATAAACACGAGGGAGAAAGGAATAGAAGGTTATGCTGATAAGGTTAGATGACGAGGGGTGGGAGGAGGCTCGTGTGGAGCATAAACACCAGCATGGTCCAGTTGGGTCAAATAGCCTGTTTCTGTGCTCTACATTCTACGTAATTCTATGAAGCCTACATGTTGCGCAGTGATAGACACCAACAGGTTTGGCTGTACTATAATTTTGTCAAAAAACATGCAGCCGTGATGTATTGTAACAGAGGTCAGAGCTGGTAATTGGAAGGTAAGACATCACAGCTTATGGGGTGTGCAGGACTGGAGGAGGTTACAGAGATAGGGAGGGGCGAGGCCATGGAGGGATTTAAACACAAGGATCAAAATTGGCATTGGGGAACCAGAGCCAACGTAGGCCAGCAAAGATGGGTAAGCAGGACCTGGTGTAAGAAAGGATAAGGGCAGTAGAAATGTCAATGAGCTTGGAGTTTACAGTGGATGGAGGATGGGAGAACGTCCAGGAGAGCATTGGAATATTCAAGTCTCGAGGTGGCAAGGGTCTCCAGAATACGAGATAGTTTATGTCCTTCTAACTAATGCTATGAAACAGTTCTTCAATATTAACTGTGCCACAGACTTGGTCTATTTGATTTTATATCCAGACAAACCAGGGGAATATAAGTTATTCTTCAATGGCACCACCATTGCAGAATCCCCAGCACCAATATTCTGGGGATTACCACTGATCAGAAGTTTAATTTGACGAACCACGTCAGCAGTGTGGCTACAAGAGCATGGCTGAGGCTGGATACTCTGCAATTATTGGCTCACCTCCTAACCCTTCACAGCTTTGTTACCATTGACAAAGCTAAAGTCAGACGAATTACTCATCACCTGCCCGAATGAGCGCAGCTGCAACAACACTCAAGAAGCTTGACACCATACACACAAAGCAATCTGTTTGATCGGCACCCTTACCACTGGATTCAATATCCACCCCTGCACCACTGGCACACTGTGACTGCAGTATGTACCATCTACAGGATGCATTGCAGTAACTCATCAAGATTACTTCAGCAACATCTCCCTTCCCAGCAACCTCTACCTCGAAGAAGGACTACATAGGAAAATAGGAACAGGAGTAGGCCATTCAGCCCCTCAAACCTGTTTCACCATTCAATTAGATCAGTTCATAGTTGATCTGTATCTCAACTCCATTTACCTGCATTAAGTTCCATATTCCTTAATACACGTACCTAACAAAAATCTTTCAATCTCAGTTTTGAAATTTTCAATTGACCTAGCTTCAACACATTTTTGGGGGAGAGAGTTCCAGATTTCCACTACCCTTTGTGTGAAGAAGTGCTTCCTGATATCACCCCTGAACGGCCTAGCTCTAAACTTTAAGATTTTGCTCCTTTGTTCTGGACTCCCCCACCAGAGGAAATAGTTTCTCTCTATCTACCCTATCAACCCCTTTAATCACCTTAAAAACCTCAATTAGTTCACCCCTTAACCTTCTATGCTCAAGGGAATACAAGCCTAGTCTATGCAATCTGGCCTCATAATTTAACCCTTTTAGCCCTGGTAACACTCTGGTGAATCTGCGCTGCACCATCTCCAAGGCTAATATATCCTCCTTGAGGTGCGGTGCCCAGAATTGAATGTAATACTCCAGATGCAGTCTAACCAGAGCGTTATACAACTTTAGCATAACTTCCACCCCTTGGTATTCTAACACCCATGAGAAAAAGGATAACATTCCATTAGCCTTCTTAATTATTTTTTGCACCTGTCTACTAGCTTTGTGATTTCTGTACTTTGACTCCTAAATCCCTCTGCTCATCCACAGTTCCTAGCTTCTTACCATTTAGAAAACATTCTGATCTATGTTTCTTAGGACAAGAGCAGCAATGTCACGATAACACCTTCACCTGCAAGCTCCCCACCACACACAACCCTGACTTGGACATATATTGCTGTTCCTTCATAGTCACTGGGCCAGAATCCTGGAATTCCCTGCTCAACACTATCATGAGAGTGCCATCAACACAACACAAGTCCCACCAGCACCTTCTCAGGGCTATAAATTCAGCCTTGTCAGTGTCGTCTACATCCCATGAATAAAATTAGTAATGCTAAAGAAGACATCGCTTCTGCTGGGTCTAACAGTCACATTTGTGGTAGCAGCCCATCACATTCTAACTCCTGCTGGGTGCCCATAGAACTTAACAGTCCTGTAGGTAAATCAGCATTATGTCAACAATAGCAACCACCTTCACCCAATTTCTCACACTAGGTCATCAAGTGGTGTTAAAACCTACTTCAATTTGGCCTCGACACGAGTCTGAATGCTAACCGCAGGAATGGCAAGAAATGTTATTGGCCCTGAAATTAGGATCGGGAGCTTGCCGCGCGTGCAAGCCCCCAATGTTCACTTACCCGGCGCGCTGACATTTTAATTTTGGCCCGCATTGCATTTCCTCTCACTGGCCCGCTTGAGGTCCTGCCGCGCTGTGCGTGCATGACCCAGCGGCGTACTTAGTGCGATGAGCCGGCTGGGATCACGTGAGCACAGGGCAACCAATGGGAGGTTGCAAAGTTCATTCATGAGTTTGACAGTAAGAGCTGTCAAAGTCATGAAAACTCCTGGCCCCAAAACACTACTTAAACCTGAAAGAAAATTTAAAAAAACATTGCACTACTTAAATGAACCATAAAGATCTCTGAAAAACTATTTTAAACAATAATTTTAAAATTTGAAAAATAAAATTATATAAAAAATCGGGGCTAAAACTAAACTTACCTTACTGTAAATTCTTTAAAAATAACAAACCTGTGGAAAAAAAAATTCTCAATTGTATTAATAGACCACTTACCTGTAAAACTAAGTACTTACATGTGGTTTTTCAATGTGTAAATACCGGAAGCCTTTACACACGCGCAACTCTCTAAAAATAGAGGAAATCCAAGTCGCACGCGCTGCCCGATACCACGCACGCGTTCAGCCTCTTAACCCCTTGGGTCAGAGGACAGGAAAAGCCGGTTTTCAGCGCATGCGCTGTGCATGCTGAAAGCCGGCAATTCCTCCGGGCACACGCGTGAGTACCCCGTCCTTACTCACGCGTTGTGCCCGGGTATACTGGGCCATTGTGTTTCAAAAAAAATCTGGTCCAAATGTTGCACCCGGGCCAGATATCTGTCATTGGTTGATTCCCACTAATGGTGAGAAATAGCCTGAATAGAGAGGCCGGCAGCGATTTCTGCTGACTGAGTAGGGTTTGCATCCACACAGCAGGAAACAGGTTCTTCTGAGTTTAGTACAACAAACAACTTTACTTTAGAGTTGTATTATGACTTCACGTGCTATACACTTTGTTTTCTTGGCCTGTTGCATATCCATCTCTGACGAAGGAACCTTAGCCAGTACACAGGAAACTAAGGCCTAGAAATTTGATTAGGCCGGGAAACGGCTGGTGCCACAGCAGGCTGAGGTTAACGGCCGCCAGCAAAAAGATTGCAGGCAGCACCGGCATTTTGATGCTGCCTGCTGATTTAAATTAGCGCAGCGTAAAAACCTACTGTGTTGGGCGGTAGTCTCAGGAGGAGGCCCAATGTAGCGTGGCCGTAGTGTCCCTGAAGTGAGGCAGCATTCTCTTAAAGCTAGCCTGTCATTTTAGAAAGCAGTGTCGAGTCCTTAAAGGGAAACTGTCTTCTAAAATGAAAAAAATTAAAATCATTTATAAATAGGCAGTCTTTAGCTCTTAGAGCTCCACTGCCTTCTGAAAAAAATAAACATTAATAATAATTCTGAAATGGCAGTCTTCAGCTCTTAAACCTGAACTGCCTTCCGCACGTAAAAAAATGATTTACAAGGTCCGCATGATGTAAGCATGCAGCTATTGCTTTCCCATCCTCCCCTCTACCCTTATGCCTTCCTCATTTCAGACGCCCAAGAAATCCAGCCTCCCCAGCCAGTGGGTGACCAAGAAGAGGGAAAGGAGAGTGAAGATGAAGAAGAAACACCATCACTTGATTTGACACTCCCAGCCACCAGCTCCTCAAGGTCATCCTGCCTGGCCATCTGCAATGTCTCCCACTGAAAGTCAGCAGCCTTCCACCAGCCATGCTGCAGCCACTGGGGTAGCACTGCCTGACATCACTAGGATAGGCAAAGGCACACGCAAGACAGTCACTAAGGGAATGCACAAGGGTGATTAGTTGATTTCTTGATGTCATATTGGATGCATATATGGATAAAGTTGGATTGGAAAGTTTGCTTTGTGGTGGCTTTTATTTCAGCATCGTGGCCAAGAGGACGCGATGATGGTCAGTAACAGAGGGAAGGTAAAGTGTGGAACAAATGTTGAAAAGGGAATTGTGGTTGTGATCACTGGTACCGCAGGCGGATGATTCCATCCCAGATATCCAGGCCAGAAAGGAGCTGTCTGGGTTGCATCAATTCCTTCCAGTTCCTCCTCTTCTGCATCTTCCTCTTTTGCGTCCTCCTCTTCTCTTCTGCTTCCTCCTCTTCCCTCTGTGAGCGGGTACTGGAAACCTGAAATAAAAGCAGAAAATGCTGGAAATACTCAGCAGGTCAGGCAGCATCTTGACCCGAGACCTTGGGCAGGATTTTCATTGGGCCGTGAAGGCGGGATTGGAGGCGTGTGGGGGGTTAAAATCCCGAAATCGGGGGGCACGAACCCATCCCGCCCCCAACCCGCCTCCATGCCAGTTTCAAAGGAGGTGGGAAGGGGATTAGCGCCAATTAACTACCTGTTAACAGGTAGTTAACAGGCAGTTTTTAGACTAATCCCTATTTTCATTGGTGAAATGTGGGATTCCCGATGGCTCCAAACCACGCCAAGTTAGCGAGATGGGCCGTCGGGATAAAGGGCTTGGAGGGGTCGAGATGTCCGGCGTTCAGGTGAGTGATGGGTGCATGAGTGCAGAGGTAAGTGTGTTTGGTGTGTGTAAAGTGTTTAAAGATGTTTTACTTATATGTACTTACCTTTACAGCCTTCCTTCCTTCAGGTCTCGGGAGTCCCTCATCTCACCAGCACAGAAAGCAGAATGGATTGTCAAAAATTGCAGCATTCAGCTTTCTGTTCCAGAGAGATCTCTAAATCATCCTGAGAGGAAGGAATTAACTTAGAGTACAGATTGTCAGTGTTTGACAGCTTCAAACAGCTGTGAAACGCCGATATTTCATCTGTCAAAAGGTCTTGACAGATGAAATATCAATCGGTGATGTCACCTGTTGCCGGGTGGCCCTGAACTGGCCTGCTGAGCCCGCTGGGCGGGCTCAACAAGGTCAATCAAGTCAAAATCGCATGGGTTGGCTAGAACTCGATGGAGGCGGGACTACAACCCCGAAAATTGTAGTCCCGCCTCCTACCCACCACCTCAATGAAAATCCAGCCCATTAACTCTGTTTCTCTCTCCATGGATGCTGCCTGACCTGCTGAGTATTTCCAGCATTTTCGGTCTTCTCAGAAGCCTTCCTTTACCATCCAAAGCCTTGCAAGCATCCAGCAGCACTCCTTGCACACTTTAAAAGCTTTTTAAATCTATTGCACTAAGCCACTACTTCAATAAAATATTTTTTAAAGTCCAAAAGCTTAATCCAAACTTACCTGAAAGATGTGTGTGTCCCTTTAAGAAGCGCTGATAGCGTCTCTGCAGGACTGCTTCACGCATGCTTTTCTGTGCATGGTTAGGACACAGTGTAGTGGAGAGTGAGAACGTCCAAATTAGCAGTGGTGGCATCAAGTCAGGCGTTGCACGCCGATTGATGTCATGATCTGCTTATTTAAATTTGAGAGGCCAGCGCTGTCAACGGCAGCATTCTGGGCCTTACCAAAATGGCGGCCACTGTGTCCCGCGCCCGAAGTGGGCGGAAGTGAGGTGTCTGCCATTTTTTCTACAAAACGGGCCTTAACGGCCAGCGCTAAAACATCAAATTTTTAGACCTAAATTTAGTTAAAACTGCCATGATCTAAAATTAACTTGCAACGGGGCAGCACGGTGGCATAGTGGTTAGCACTGTTGCCTCACAGCGCCAGGGACCCGGGTTCGAATCTGGCCTCGGGTGACTGTCTGTGTGGAGTTTGCACATTCTCCCCGTGTTCGCGTGGGTTTCCTCCGGGTGCTCCGGTTTCCTCCCACAGTCCAAAGATGTGCAGGTTAGGTTGATTGGCTATGATAAATTGACCCTTAGTGTTAGGGGGATTAAATACGTGGGGTTACGGGGATAGGGTGGGATATGTGTTGGTGCAGGGGTTACGGGGATCGGGTGGGATATGTGTCGGTGCAGGCTCGATGGGCCGAAATGGCCTCTATCTGCACTGTGGGGTTTCTGTGAATCTTTCTGTGAAACTGTTTACACAGCACTAACTCCCTGAAGCAGCAATTTGTCAGTTGGTATCAAATTAATGTCAACAAGTTTTGCATGCAGTTGAGAACAAAATCAATCTCATTTTAAGCTTGATTCATCTGCATCTTTTCAAGTTACTGGTGTGACCTGAATATTTCTATTTCTTGGTAGGAGAATAAACATTCTATCGATTGGTTTGTACACAATAATGGATCTGTCATTCTTCAGGACTTTTAACAAGTGAGTGGCTTATGCTAGTGCTCCGGTTGCTTCCAATAACAACAGTGACTCTTTGACATCCACAGCACCACACAGTATGTGTATGAAATGTGATGCGATGAGCTTGATCTTCAGCAATAAAGTTGTCATGTTATAGTGTTTACGAAAACCATCGACATCAGGAAATGCTAGGAGTGAGATCAAAAAGAATGAAACAGACTGAAACCTCATTTAAACATAGGGAGAAAAATATTTATACTTTTATAGTATGGTGCATCAAAAAGTGCAATGTTCTTAAACCAAAACTAGTGTTGTATGCCACAGGAGTGACAGGTAACTAAAAGATTTACAACTATAATTGGGAATACCCAAGTGATTCCAAGTGTGAATTGGCAAATGTAATGCATGACTGCTTCATGACCCAGTGCATCAGGGAAGCCACGAGAAGCAGTGCACAATCTCGACTTGGTAATGACGTGACCCAAACAACATACAGCGAATGGAAGGTAGGACACTCTTGGGGAACAGTGACCACGGAACAATTAAGTTCAACATGATCTTGAATTCAAAAATATCAAAAACCAGGAGCTAACTTCAGAGATATGTGAGATATGAGGGTTTGTTCAACAACGCTTCAGTGGAGCACAAGTGGAACTTCATAGTGCTGAGTATGTATGATAAATACATCCTTAGAAAAATCAAACTTAGATTAAATAAGCATTCACGTAATAGATAAATGGGGCAGAAATTCGGATCGGGGGCTTGCCGCGCGTGCAAGCCCCCGATCTGCACTTACCCGACGCGCCTGCCGTTCACCTCCAGGGACGCCTGGAATTCCTTTTTGAAACAGAAGAATCCCGGGCAGCGTCTGACATCACGCCGCCCAGGAGTGCAGCCAGCGCGAAGCCTGGAGCGCGCTGTGCAACTGAGACATGCCCCTTGTGTATTGATTTGTATGTGGGTTCAATGATGACACATTCATGAAAGAGATGTCTTTTTATCTAAAGTATGTTCAACTCAGTTAATAGCATTACAGGAGGCACCATCTTAGAGATCCATCTAAAACTAAACTAAAACTAAACTAAACTGCCTCTCTCACATGCCCTCTGCTGGTCAGGCATAAATAATCAAGCAGGCAAATATGCTGGTAAGGCATCATAATCAAACAGGCAAATACCATCACTATTTGCTGATATCATTACATCTCCCTTTCTTAAAACAAAAGTATTTTACTTTTACCTAACTACATGTTTTCTTTGTATTACTCTGCATTTTAACTGTAACACTTAATGAACTTACATTATCATTATCATTGTCAAGGTTTGTTCACATGAAATATGTAAATACCTAGAACTTGAAGAAAGAATAAGATAACATTACTTCCTTCTATAACAAGAGTCCTTAAACTTGCTCAATGAGTCTCTCAGGAGGCTTCACGTGTCTTGAGGATTTTCTGATTGATTGTCCTTGAATCTGAGTTGTTGCCTCAGATGATTGGTTCTCAGCTGTGTGATCAGGTTGTTCAACAGTATCAGTCTTTTGACCTGCTGTGGCTGGTCCCATGAGAAGATCCCGACGATTTCTTCACAGAACAGCACCCTCATCTGTCTGAATGGTGTACGATCTTGGTTGTACTTCACTCAGGACAGTTCCCTTCTGAGTCCATATGTTTGTTTTGTCTTTGAACCTTACTTGGTCACCAGTGTGGAGTTCAGGTAGGTTTTGTGTTCCTCTGTCATAGTAGTACTTTTGCTTTTCTTTCTGTTGTTCTTTGAACTTCCTCACTTTCTCCCCCTCTTTTGTTTTCAGGAGGTTCTCCGGGATGGGTAGGTTTGACCTTAGCAGACGTCCCATAAGGAGTTGCGCTGGTGACATACTACACTCGAGCGGCATTGTGCGGTATACAAGCATGCTCTGGTAGAAGTCAGTTCCACTGTCTTTTGCCTTGTACATCAGTCTTTTCACTGTCTGGACCGATTTTTCCACGAGCCCATTGGACTGTGGAAAGTGAGGACTTGACGTTGTGTGGACAAAGTCCCACTCTTTGGTAAAGTGTCGGAAACTTGCATTGTAAAACTGGGGTCCGTTGTCTGTGAAGACCTCGCTTGCCACGCCATGTCTGGAGAATATGGCTTTCATACATGTTATCACAGCATCTGCAGTGGTGGTGTACAGTCTACAAACCTCTGGATACAGGGAGTAATAGTCTGTGACTACAAGATAGACCTTCCCTTGACATACAAATAGGTCAGCGCCTACCTTCTGGTAAGGTCTGTCTGGCGCTGGGTGTGGCTTTAGTGGTTCTACCGGATTGCTTGCTCGATATTTCAGGCATATTGTGCAGTTTGACACCTCATTTGTCACATCTTGGTTGATTCGTGGCCAGTACATCACCTCTCGTGCTCTTTTCTTACACTTTTCGATTCCCAGATGTCCTCCATGGATCCTTTTTAGCATCTCTTTTCTCAGACTCTTTGGGATAACTATTTTACTTCCTTTGTAGATGATGTCTTCGACCACTGATAGTTCCGCCCTGCAGTTCCAGTACTCTGCCATGTCAGGTGAGCAGTCTTGCTTCATGTTGGGCCATCCATCCAAGATGCTTTTCCTCAGTCGTCTCATTGTTTCATCTTTGTTTGTCTCAGTCTTTATGAGCTCCATTTTTGCATCTGCTATGGGCAGTGCAGTTGTGATCATGTCCACGTAGGCGTTAACTTTTTCATCCATTTTGGTGTTTGCGGGCTCACTTGGGTCAACAGCTCTGGACAACGTGTCTGCTGTATACATCAGCTTACCCGGTGTGTACGCAACATTCAGTGTATAGCGTTGCAGCCTGATCATCATTCTTTGTATTCTAAGCGGACAGCTATTTAGTGGCTTTTGGAACAATGCAATCAAGGGCTTATGGTCAGTCTCTACACTGATTGCTTGTCCTGCCACAAACTGGTGAAATCTCTCACAGGCGTATGTGATGCTGAGCAGCTCCTTTTCTATTTGAGCATATCACATCTCCGCGTCTGTCATTGAGCGCGATGCATATGCAATAGGTTGCCAGTAGTCATATTTTTGCAGAACAACGGCACCGAGCCCACTCTGTGATGCATCTGATGATATCTTGATGGGTCTCGCTGGGTCATAAAACCTCAGAACTGGTTCCTCTGTGAGCAGTTTCTTTAGATCGCTCCATGACTTCTCATGCTCATGATTCCATTCCCATTCTATGTTCTTTTCAGTTAGTCTTCTCAGTGGCGCCATCTTTTCTGAGAGGTTGGATATGAATTTACCCATGTAGTTGATCATTCCATTAAACCTCTGCACGTCCTTTTTGCATTGTGGCTTTGGCATATTCTCAATGGCGGACACCTTTCTGGGATCTGGTCTGATGCCCTCACCGCTAAGGATATCTCCCACGAATGTCAGTTCTGTCACCCTGAGCTGGCATTTCTCTCTATTCAGCTTCAGGTTTGTTTTCCTTGTTGCTTCCAGCACTTTTTTCAGTCTCTCGTCATGCTCAGTTCTCGTGGTTCCCCATACTATGCTGTCATCCATTGATGTATCAACTCCCTCCAGGTGCTCATAGATCATATGGATAGTTTTGTGATACACTTCAGGAGCTGAGGCAATGCCAAATGGTAACCTTAGGAATCTGTATCTGCCAAATGGACTGTTGAACGTGCACAGTCTTGAACTTGCCTCGTCCAATTTCATCTGCCAAATTCCTGATGATGCATCTAACTTGCTGAAATACTTTGCATTTGCAAACTGTGACATGATTTCCTCACGTGTAGGAAGCTTGAAGTGCTCTCTCTTTATTGCTCTGTTTAGATCTCTTGGATCCAGGCAAATTCTGAGCTTTCCATTCTTTTTGTCCACAACGACGAGGGAACTCACCCACTCAGTTGGCTCATCTATCTTCTGAATCATGTTCAGGCTTTCCATCCTGTCCAACTCTGCCTTCAGTTGCTTTTGAAGAGCAAACGGAACTTTTCTGCATGGATGTATGACCGTTGGCATACTTTTATCTACTCTGATCGTGTGTTCTCCTGGAAGGCAGCCTAGACCCTGAAATAGGTCGTTGTACTCTTTCATGAGTTCATCATAGACTGTCTCTCCTTCGCTTTCCACAACGAGGACTCTCTTTACCAGGTTCAGTCTCTCACAGGCTTTTAAACCTAGTATGGCTTGCACATCCTTTGGTACCACGATTAATGCTAGCGTGTGCTCTCTGTCCTTGTGTGTCACTTTGACAATGCATCTTCCTTTCACTGGTATATCAGTACCTGAGTATCCTGTCACTTTCACTTTTATTCCATGTATCTTTGGTCTGGGTCTAATTTTCTTAAAATCAGTCTCTGATATCACATTAACTTGTGCTCCAGTATCCAATTTAAATGGAATATGTATGTCATTCACTTTTAGTGTCAACAACCAGTCTCTTTTTTCTTTTTTGTTTTCAGACACCATGTCCACATAGAACTCCTCTATCTCGCTTTCATCTACTGCATGAACCTTGCTTTGTTGCGCTTGGTTCTTACAGCAACGGGCATAATGGTTGTTTTTGTTGCAACTATTGCATGTTTTACCATATGCTGGACACTTTCTTGGTGGATGCTGTGTACCGCATCGACTACATGACTTTCTATTGCCCCTTTCATTTTTGTTCGCTGGCCACGCCTCTTTTTTCACATTGGCGCTCTTTTTGTTAAACGGTTTGTGTCCGTTCATTCTCACTGCATCCACGTTGCAGCTATTGTCCCTGAACAGCTCCTTTGCCTGCAACTTCACAGTCTCTGTAGCCCTACACAATGCTATGGCTTTTCCCAGGTCTAGATCTTGCTCTCTTAGCAGTCTTTCCCTTAGACCATTATCTGGAATACCACACACCAGTCTGTCTTTTATCAGCGAGTCTGTCAGTCCCCCAAATTCACACATTTTGCTTCTGTTTCTCAGTTCAGTCACATACTGATCAATAGTCTCTCCCGTTTTCTGTACACATGTGAAAAATCTATGCCTCTCAAACGTCACGTTACGTTTAGGTATGCAGTAGGCCTCAAACTGTTCCATTATTTTATCCAGCTTCATTTTGTCTCCATCAGCAGCGAATGTGAAGTTATTATACACTTCAAGCGCTTCGTCACCCACGACATGTAAGAACACTGACGCTTTCATTTTATCACTTTTCTCGTCAGCTCCGATTGCCGCTAAATACAACTCCAAACGTTGTTTGAACCTCCTCCAATTTTCAGCCACATTACCTGTCAACTGAAGCTTCGCCGGTGGGTGTAATCCTACCATTTTTTCACTTCGTTAGCTATTCTCCAATGGTAAGTAACGATGTTCTCTTTTGGCTTGCTAATATGTGGAGAGCTGATTTAACTTCAGATTTTTCCTCTTCATCTCTTTCAATCACTTCTTCTGACACCATGTATCGATTTGTATGTGGGTTCAATGACGACACATTCATGAAAGAGATGTCTTTTTATCTAAAGTATGTTCAACTCAGTTAACAGCATTACAGGAGACACCATCTTAGAGATCCATCTAAAACTAAACTAAAACTAAACTAAACTGCCTCTCTCACATGCCCTCTGCTGGTCAGGCATAAATAATCAAGCAGGCAAATATGCTGGTAAGGCATCATAATCAAACAGGCAAATACCATCACTATTTGCTGATATCATTACACCTTGAGGTCTCAGTTTAATAGGACACGCCCCCAATGTTTCTCACAAGCTGCAAAGCATTTTTACATGCAGAGCAGCATTTCAAATAAGATTTTGGTATATTTATGAAGCTTTTGGTAACTTTTATAAACTTTTTAAAACGTTTACATTATTTTGAAGAATCTGAAGTAGTTTTAAACAGAATTAAAGCAATTTAAAGACTTTTAAAAGCCCTGAAAGAATTTTTTTCATTCCATTTATTTATTTAGCAACGTCGTCGTCATACGTGTCTTCACACTGTTCCCTTTGGGGAACTGTATGAAGTGGTGGAAGGATTTATGGCCGTGATTAACGCTCCTTCCGTGACCGTAACCATTTTTGTACCAACCATTAGGGTGGTTAGTCCTATGGCGGGAGGGTTTTACGGACTCCCACAAGCTATATGAGGAGGGGGGGCCACCCACACCCACGGATGCAAATATCCCACTGGATGTCAACCCAGAATTTAGAGCCGGAGCTCCAACTCCACTTGCCGGGACTGTCTGGAGCGGGGTTCGAAACCCTACCCCGTCTGGCCCAGCGGCAGGGATCCTATTGGTAATGAGAAGTCCAAGGCGCCGCAAAAAGGACAGATGATAGCTTGGTCTTTCAAGTGGCAGCATAGGGCTCCAGTCACGGGGAGGGAAAAGGCGCAGGAAACGTATGGGTGTCACCTTTTGCACGGAGTGGGCCTTTTGCGTAGCAGTAAGCAACCCCGCCGCTGGGTCAGAAGGAGTAGGGTTTCGAACCCCGCTCCAGACAGTCCCGGCAAGTGGAGTCGGAGCTCCAACTATAAATTCTGGGGGGACATCCAGCAGGATACTTGCGTCCGCGGGTGTGGGTGGCCCCCCCCCCTCAGATGGGTTGTGGGAGCCCGTAAAACCCTCACGCCATAGGACTAACCACTCTAATGGCTGGTATGAAGATGGTTGTGGTCACGGAAGGAGCGTTAACGTGGCCAGAAATCCTTCCACCACTTCATACAGTTCCCGAAAGGGAACAGTGTGAGGATACGTACGACGATGACCTCTTGCGCAATGCACCTCCTTGGACCCTCAGTCGCCGATGCGAGGGGGCAAATCGTGCAATTGTTAAATTTTTCATTTTATTGACATGTAAAATGTTGGCCCAGTAATTCCGTTCCAAACGCGTGAGTGCGGTCGGGGTACTCACGCGTCTGGCCGGAGGAAATGCCGGTTTTCAGCATGCACAGTGCATGCGGGGAAAACCGGCATTTCCTGTCCTCTGAACGAAGGGGTTCAGAGGCAGAACACGTGCGACTGCACAGGCAGCGCGTGCGCAGTAAAATTCGCCGGTTTCATTCATGCTTTCAGTGAGGTTAAGTCCTTACAACTTACACATGAAAAAAGCATGAGCACAGTTGCTCCAGAGGCTGCGGAGGAAGATATATTTTATCGTGGAGCTTCTGAAAGGCAATATTTCTGTTTGGGAAAGGGAGGAAAGTTATTTTAAGAAATGCTGAGGTAAGTTTTAAAGTTTATTTTTGTTTTTTAAAACGGGTTTTCAGTACTGTAGGTAGAAGGAGCAATTGTGGCTATGTGAATTGAATTTGCTGTGTTTATTAAATGTGAAAATGACTCCAACATTTTTAAGAAAGAAACTTCATCAGTAATATATTCTTTTAAGTAATTATGTATGTATGTCTGTATATATTCCTTTGCGTATATGTATGTATGAATATATTCCTTTACTTATGTGTATGAATGTATGTATTTCATTATGATTTTCAGAGAAAGTAACTTATTGGAAAATCATAATTAAATACATACATTCATACACATAAGTAAAGGAATATATACATACATACATATACGTAAAGGAATATATACGGACATACATACATAATTACTTAAAAGAATATATTACTGATGAAAAGTTTATTTCTTAAAAATGTTGGAAATGTTACATTACTCATTTTAGAACAGTCATTTTCACATTTAATAAACACAGCAAATTCAATTCACACAGCCACAATTGCTCCTTCTACCTACAGCACTGAAAACTCGTTTTAAAAAAAAAATTAAACTTTGAAACTTACCTCAGCATTTCTTAAAATAACTTTCCTCCCTTTCCCAAACAAAAATATTGCCTTTCAGAAGCTCCACGATAAAATATATCTTCCTCCGCAGCTTCTGGAGCAACTTTACACATGCTTTTTACATGTGTAAGTTGTAAGGACTTAACCTCACTGAATCCATGAATGAAATTGACAAAGTTCACTGCGCACAGCGCTGTGCCTCTGAACCCCTTCGTTCAGAGGACAGGAAATGCCGGTTTTCCCCGCATGCGCTGTGCATGCTGAAAACCGGCATTTCCTCCGGCCAGACGCGTGAGTACCCTGACCGTACTCACGCGTTTGGAACGGAATTACTGGGCCAACAAGTAAGGAGGAATGAGCTCTACAACTCCTGCAGGGAGAAAGGTGGAGGAGCTCACTGGGATTTGTGTATCTATTATCTATATATATTATTTATATCTTCTATATATATATAAAATAAAAGGATATGTCTGTCTGTCTGTCTGTCTCTCTGTCCGGCTATACAATCAAAAGTTATAGAGCATACCTACACATGTTATATCAAAAGAAAGCTTTTTTTCTCGGACAAAAATTGTGCCGACGGTATCCAAAAAACGTTCAAAATTCCTCTCATTATCCGCTCATTTGCATCGAGTGGGGGCGGGTTCATTGTGTGTGTGGGCGGGCGATCCTACAGTTGAGTGACGTGATGATTGACCAATCCTACAGTTCAGTGACCTGACGGTTGACCAATCGGTGCGTGTGTGGGCGGGCCTTACCATTCTGAACCGAGGTGAGTGGCCGCCATCTTCATGTAAGGGGATTCAATTGTAAGGGGAATAGATAGGCGTTTCTGCGGCCGCAAACGAGACTCCAGGATGGTGTGTTGCCTCCCTGGTGCAAGGGTTAAGGATGTCTCCGAGCGACTCCAGAACATCTTGGAAGGGGAGGGTGAACAGCCAGTTGTCATGGTGCATATAGGCACCAACGATATAGGTAAAAAGCAGGATGAGGTCCTAAAAGCGGAGTATAGGGAGTTAGGAGATAAATTAAAAAACAGGACCTCAAAGGTAGTAATCTCAGGATTGCTACCAGTGCCACGTGCTAGTCAGAGTAGAAATAGAAGGATACTTCAGATGAATACGTGGCTAGAGGAATGGTACCAGGGGGAGGGATTCAAGTTCCTGGGACATTGGAACCGGTTCTGGGGGAGGTGGGACCAGTTCAAACCGGACGGTTTGCACCTGGGCAGGGCTGGAACCAATGTCCTAGGGGGAGTGTTTGCTAGTGCTGTGGGGGAGGGTTTAAACTAAAATGGCAGGGGGTTGGGAACCTGAGCAGGGAGACAGAGGAAAGGGAAACAAGGATAAAAGCAAAAGATAGGAAGGAGAAAAACAAAAGTGACAGTCAGAGAAATCAACGGTTTAAATCAAACATGGCCACAGTAAATAATAATTCTAATAGGTCTAAGAGCGTTAAAAAAACAAGCCTGAAGGCTTTGTGTCTTAATGCGAGGAGCATTTGTAATAAGGTTGATGAATTGGCTGCGCAGATAGAAGTAAACACATACGATTTGGTTGGGATTACGGAAACGTGGCTCAAGGAAGGCCAGGACTGGGAACTCAACATCCAGGGGTTTCCGATATTCAGGAAAGATAGGCAAAAAGGAAAGGGAGGTGGGGTAGCATTACTGGTTAAAGAAGGGATTAACACAATTGTAATGAAGGATATTAGCTCTGATGATGTGGAATCTGTATGGGTAGAAGTGAGAAATACTAAGGGGAAAAAAACGCTAGTGGGAGTGGTTTATAGACCTCCAATCAGTAAGGCGGAGGTTGGGGATGGCATTAAAAGAGAAATTAAAGAAGCGTGCAATAAGGGCACAGCAGTCATCATGGGTGGCATTAATCTACATATAGATTGGGCCAACCAAATGAGTAACAATACTGTGGAGGAGGAATTCCTGGAGTGTTTACGGGATGGTTTCCTGGACCAATATGTCGAGGAACCAACCAGAGATCAGGCCACCTTAGACTGGGTATTATGTAACGAGAAAGGATTAATTAGCAATCTTGTTGTAAGAGGCCCCTTGGGTCGGAGCGATCATAATATGATCAAATTCTTCATTAAGATGGAGAATGAAGTAGTTGATTCGGAGGCTAGGGTCCTCAATTTAAATAAAGGAAACTATGATGGTCTGAGGAGCAAGTTGGGTAGGCTTGATTGGGGAATGGCACTCAAAGGGTTGACGGTGGATAGGCAATGGCAAACATTCAAAGACCGAATGGATGAACTACAGAATTTGTTCATCCCAGTTTGGCATAAAAATAAAACAAAAAAGGTGACCCAACCGTGGCTAACAAGGGAAATTAGGGATAGCATAAGGTCCAAGGAGCGGGCATATAAATTGGCCAGAAAAAGCAATAATCCTGAGGATTGGGAGCAGTTTAGGATTCAACAAAGGAGGACAAAGGGATTAATTAAGAAAGGGAAAATAGAATATGAGAGTAAGCTTGCAGAGAACATAAAAACTGACTGTAAAAGCTTTTATAGATATGTGAAGAGAAAAAGATTGGTGAAGTCAAGCGTAGGTCCCTTGCAGTCAGAATCGGGGGAATTTATAATGGGAAACAAAGAAATGGCAGTCCAACTAAATACATATTTTGGTTCTGCCTTCACAAAGGAGGACACAAATAACCTCCCAGAGATGCCGGGGAACATAGGGTCTGATGAAAGGGTGGAACTGAAAGAAATCAGTATTTGTAGGGAAATGGTGTTAGGAAAATTGATGGGACTGAAGGCCGATAAATCCCCAGGGCCTGATAATCTACATCCCAGGGTACTTAAGGAAGTGGCCCTAGAAATAGTAGATGCATTGCTGGCCATCTTCCAGAACTCAATAGACTCTGGAACGGTACCCATGGATTGGCGGGTACCTAATGTTACCCCACTATTCAAAAAAGGTGGTAGAGAAAAGGCGGGGAATTATAGACCGGTAAGCTTGACATCGGTAGTGGGGAAAATGCTAGAGTCCATTATAAAAGATGTAATAGCAGAGCACTTGGAAAGCAGTGACTGGATCGGAAAAAGTCAACATGGATTTACAAAAGGTAAATCATGCTTGACTAATCTACTGGAATTTTTTGAGGATGTAACTGGTAAAATAGATAAGGGAGAACCAGTGGATGTGGTGTATTTGGACTTTCAGAAGGCTTTCGATAAGGTCCCGCATAAGAGATTAGCGTGCAAAATTAAGGCACATGGGATTGGGGGCAAGGTATTGACTTGGATAGAGAACTGGTTGGCGGACAGAAAGCAAAGAGTTGGAATAAACGGGTCGTTTTCCGAGTGGCAGGCAGTGACTAGTGGGGTACCGCAAGGATCGGTCCTAGGGCCCCAGCTGTTCACAATATATATTAATGATCTGGACGAGGGAATTGGATGTAATATCTCCAAATTTGCAGACGACACAAAGCTGGGGGGAGGGTATGCTGTGAGGAGGATGTCGTGAAACTCCAGCACGATTTGGACAGGTTGGGTGATTGGGCAGAAACATGGCAAATGCACTATAATGTGGATAAATGTGAGGTTATCCACTTTGGCGGCAAAAACAGGAAAGCAGATTATTATTTGAATGGTAATAGATTGGGAGAAGGGGAAGTGCAAAGAGACCTGGGTGTTCTTGTACACCAGTCGCTGAAGGTAACCATGCAGGTGCAGCAGGCGGTTAATAAGGCAAATGGTATGTTGGCCTTCGTAGCAAGAGGGTTCGAGTACAAGAACAGTACAAGAACAAGGATGTCTTGCTACAGTTGTACAGGGCCTTGGTGAGACCACACCTTGAGTATTGTGTGCAGTTTTGGTCGCCTTACCTGAGGAAGGACGTTCTTGCCATGGAAGGAGTGCAGCGAAGATTCACCAGGCTGATACCTGGGATGGCAGGAATGACGTATGAGGAGAGATTGTGTCGATTGGGCTTATACTCACTGGAGTTTAGAAGATTGAGAGGGGATCTCATCGAAACCTATAAAATTCTGTCAGGCCTGGACAGACTAGATGCAGGAAGGATGTTTCTGATGGCCGGGGAGTCCAGAACCAGGGGTCATAGTCTAAGGATAAGGGGTAAGCCATTTAGGACTGAAATGAGGAGGAATTTCTTCACCCAGAGAGTAGTGAACCTGTGGAATTCTCTGCCACAGAGGGCGGTGGAGGCCAGTTCATTAAGTATATTCAAGAAAGAGTTGGATATATTTCTTTAGGCTAAAGGGATCAAGGGATATGGGGAGAAGGCAGGGACCGGGTACTGAATTTGGATGATCAGCCATGATCTCATTGAATGGCGGAGCAGGCTCGAAGGGCCGAATGGCCTACTCCTGCTCCTATCTTCTATGTATCTATGTATCTTGATTCCAAACTGTTCATTTCTTTTCCCCACTTTCTGCGTGTTTCTTTTCAAATCTACATTTCCAGCAAAAAAAAAGTTGCTTTTAAAACACAAATTGTTTTTTAAAAAAGTTAATTAATTTGTAAATCTTTTCTCTAACATCTAGAATTTTCCTACCTTTCACCGTTTTTCCAGGCCTGTAAGCCTGGGCCTCTGTTGCCCAGCCATGCCCGAGCTAGGCACCTCCCGTTGCACTCAACAAGCGGCTCGCGATCGCCGCCATCTTTGTGAAGGCTGGAGGGGGCGGGCCTGAGCCGAGCGTCGCCACCGCCGCCATCTTAGTAAAGGCGGGTGGGGCAGGAGTCAGCGCGCGCGACTTGAGTCCGGCCGGGCCTCACGCGGTAGGTTGCGCGGCGGCGTCTCTCTCTCTGCTCTTGAAGCCGGCTCGGACGGGGGGTGGGGCTCGGGAGATCGGGGTTCGGCAGATCGGGGCTCGGGGTGGGGCGGGGCTCGGGAGATCAGGCCTCGGGAGATCGAGGGGGGCGAGCCTCGGGAGAACGGGGGGGGCGGGGCTCGGGAGATCGGGGGGCGGGGAGGGCGGGGGGTGGGGCTCAGGAGATCGGGCCTTGGGAGATCGGGGCTCGGGAGGGCGGGGGGCGGGGCTCGGGAGATTGGAGGCAGGAGACTCGGAGAGATCGGGCCCTCGGGAGTTCGGGCCTCGTTCGGCCTCGGAGATCGGGGCTCGGGAGATCGGGGCAGGGCTCGGGAGATCGGGACTCGGCAGATCGGGCGGCGGGCTCAGGAGATCGGCGGGCGGGGCTCAGGGAGGCGGGGGGCGGGGCTCTGGCTGACGGGGCGCTCCCCTCCCCCCCTCTCCCCCCTCACCTTTCTTCCCCCCTCCCCCCTTCTTCCCCCCTCCCCCTTCTTCCCCCCCTCCCCCTTCTTCCCCCCTCCCCCATCCCCCTTCTTCCCCCCTCCCCCTTTCCTCCCTCCCCCTCCCCTCTCCCCCTTCCTCCCCCCCTTTCCTCCCCCCTCCCCTCCCCTCCCCCTTTCCTCCCCCTCCCCCTTTGCTCCCCCCTCCCCTCCCCCTTTCCTCCCCCTCCTCCTTTCCTCCCCCCTCCTCCTTTCCTCCCCCGCCTCCCCCTTCTCCCCAGTCGCTCTCTCATCTTCCCGCTCGGCATTTCAGTGCGTGGGGCGGCACGGAGCTCAGCGGAGCCATCGCCGGCAGTGGGCAGAGGGTATGCTGGCTCCCCCACGCCCTTTCTCCCCCCCTCCTTCCCCCAACTCCTCCACCCCTCCCCTCTCCCCACCCCTCCCCTCTCCCCCACCCCTCCCCTCTCCCCCTCCTCCCTCCCTCTCCCCTCCCCCCCCGATCCCCCTCCCCTTCCCCCATCCCCTCCCCCTCCCCTGCCCCCCCAGTCGCGCTCTCTCTCCCCCCTTCCCCCCTTCCCTTTCCCCTCCTTCCCCCCTCCCGCTTCCCCCTTCCCCTCCTTCCCCCCTCCTCCTCCCCCCTCCTTCCCCCACTCCCTCCCCCCTTCCCAGTCGCTCTCTCTCTTCCCCCCCAGTCGCTCTCTCTCTTCCCCTACAGTCGCTCTCTCTCTTCCCCCCAGTCGCTCTCTCTCTTCCCCCCAGTCGCTCTCTCTCTTCCCCCCCAGTCGCTCTCTCTCTTCCCCCCAGTCGCTCTCTCTCTTCCCCCCCAGTCGCTCTCTCTCTTCCCCCCAGTCGCTCTCTCTCTTTCCCCCAGTTGCTCGCTCTGTCTCTCTTCCCCCCAGTCGCTCGCGCTCTCTCTCTCTTCCCCCCCAGTCGCTCGCTCTCACTCTCTCTCCCCCCCAGTCGCTCGCTCTCTCTCCCCCCCAGTCACTCGCTCTCTCTCGCTTCCCTCCAGTCGCTCGCTCTCTCTCTCTCTCTTCACCCCAGTCGCTCTCTCTCTCTCTTCCAACAACAACATTCCCTCAAAAATCCCCTCGGCACCGCCGGGCACTTCAGATAGTATATTTTATATATATAAAGCGGTCGTTCTGTCTGTCTGTCATTCCGTCTGTCTGACTGTCTCTTTTGTATAAACTCGAAAGTTATAGAGGGTACCTACACGTGTGTTACATCGAAAGAAAGCTTACGATTCCAGAACCGTCATAAGGGTATTTACGTTTCGGCGAGACAAAAATTGCGCCCGCGGTATCCAAAAAACGTTCAACATGCCGCTCATTATCCGCTCATTAGCATCGAGTGACGTCGAGGTCGACCAATCGTACGGTCGACCAATCGCTGCGTGGCGGGGGGTGGGTTCCTGCTGCGTGCGGGCGGGCCCTCCAAGAGTCGAGTGACGGGACGATTGACCAATCCTACGCTTCGGTGACCTGACAGTCCACCAATCGGTGTGTGTGTGGGCGGGCCTTATCGTTCTGAACCGAGGTGAGTCTCCGCCATCTTGATTC